>NC_137815.1:63527897-63992897 GCF_963921795.1 Nannobrachium achirus | reverse complement strand
GCTTTTCATAGTAACTTGCGACCTGACGGTCGCAATAAAATGTTATTACTGTGACATTAGTTATGCACAATGTTTGTAAAAGACAGCACTAAAGACTGACCAAGACACAAACTAACAAAATCAGGAGCAGAAGATGGATCACATTGACTTTTCCCTCACGTCAGTAACTATTCCACAGCACCAACCTGCAGTGTAGATGTCAAAGTACGTGGGTCTGTTGGCGATGTTGCCCGTGGGCTCAATTCCAGGGCCCTTGGCGGTGACCTTGGACGGGTCGCCCAGGGCTTTGTCCACGGACACCTCGAACGGGCTCTTTGGAATCTGCTGTCCCGCGAACAACACTGTCACCTACAGCAGGAAACCACAAAACAAACAACAGAGAGACAATTCAATTTGATTTTAGGGGGATTCTAGGGGGTCCTCAGAGTTACTACAGGGGGTCCTCCAAATCTTTGAGTGATAGAAAGTTTTTTTTCTCCTTTTTTATATTAACCACTTGAACCCTAGTGTCCATATTCTGAGAACTTTAGCCAAAAATAGCAGATCTACAAGCTCACAACGCCTCGCGCTGCGAGGCTTGTGAGCTTGTAGATCGGCTATTTTCGGCAAAGAGGTTTGGTGAAGAGGGGAAAAATAGTGCTTTACCACGAGTTAGTTTCCCGAGTTTTGGGCCGTTTTTTGAAGAAAAAAAAAGAAAAAAAGAAAAGAAAAAAGAAAATTTCAAAAATATTTTTTGGACCTCCTCATAACCTCCAGGCACAATCCCGATCGCAGAATTGCATGTTTAACCCCCATACCAACCCCATCTTTCAAACATGGCAGCCATATTTGTTTACATATGAAGAAAACATAATGGCTGCTATCTCATGAATGCCTGAACGGATTTCCAAGCAGATTTTTTTGTTTGAAAGCTGTGAACAGCGTGCACACACATGGTGCATGATCTAGGCATGGGCGTGCATGATCCGTGCACTATGAATTACATGGAAGTCTATGGAGACTGGGGGCATCCTGGCACTTGGCAGCCATTTTTTTAAAAGCAGCGAATGAGTTAAGTATTGACGGTCCAAGTGGTTGAATATCTGAAAACACAAATTGACATGAATCCAAAATACACTGATGATTGTGCTGTCAAACAATGAAACTATATGGAATCTATGATAAGGTTGTGGGGGGTCTCTGCTTCACCTCTCTCTCAACTAAGGGGTCCTTGGCCTGGAAACATTGAAGACCCCTATATTAAAGTGTCAAATCACAACAAGTTTTCCCAGACACTTTACACGTAGAGCAGAGAGCCGACATTGTGCCACCCTCACAGACAGACAGGTAGAACGGTGAAAATGTTTTGGTCCTCTGGATACAGTTGGGTGGCCAATAACAATAAACAACAGCATATTTTCTCATTATGTGTGCTTTACAAATACAATGTGAAGGTAACCTGACTGCGCCAGATGGTGGCAGCAGTGCGTGTGCCTGCATAACGCTCTGCCTTTACCATCTGAGATCTCTCGGGGAGAGTTGATAACACCCGTAAAGTCCCGGACCAATCAGCGGCAGCTACGGGCGGGCTCTGAACGGCTCTGAGCCAATAGAGTCTGATTGTAGACCACAAGGAAACCCAGGAGGCGGATTCGGGGTGTAACGTCATGCAGACAGGCCAATATGAGTGGTTGGAGTTGGCACTCCCAGACTGTGATAGACAGACGGCCCCATCCAATCACCTGCTAAAGAATTTGAAAAAATGGCCCGCCCCTTACATCGGGTCTGCCCGAGCAATCCCAGATTGTAAGGCAGAGCGTTATGCAGGCATACGCATTACACACTGCTGCAACCATCTGGCGGAGTCAGGTTAAACTTCAGGCCTTTTCCAATGTTATTTGGCTGCTCTTTGTAAATTGTGTGTCACTGATCCTTGCACTTGATCGTAATATTGCAGATATAGAGCTCTGATCCTGCTCACTATAGGTGGATGTTACTGATCTAGGAACCGTTCACTACCACTGTCTCACCTTATGATTTCCCATCACCTGGGGGACGTACGTCACACAGTATGTCTTCTTACCCTCATTGGGCTCTGCTTTCAGCTGAACACACACACACACGCACACACACACACGCACACGCACGCACACGCACGCACACACACACACACACACACACACACACACACACACGCACACACACACAGTTAAAGGTACATGTATACTCCTCGTCTCTCTCAGTCTCTCCTGTCAAATCAGAGAATAAATCTGCTGTCGGGCCAAAACCTCCTAACTCCAAAATGTTCATTTTCAGGAAAATGAGCTCAAGTGGAGTTAGGAGGTTTTGACCGAAGGGCTTTTTACTACTTTTCATTGGTTCAATATTATTTTAACCAACACACAGATGTAAAGGGTGTTCAATAGCACATATTTATGAAAAAAAGAGAGGGCCAATCGGCTGGAGTTAGCTGGTTTGGCATAAAGTGTGGAGTTGGAGGTTTTGTCCCAAGCACTTTTTACTACTTTCCAATGGTTCAATATTATTTTAACCAGCTGTAAAGGGTGTTCAATAGCCCTGATTTATGCCAAAAAAAAATCAAAAACCTCAAAATGGAGTTAAGAGGTTTTGGCCAGACAGTGAGGAATATAAAGCGTACCTCCTCCCTCCTGCCTTCGGGGTCCTCCAGGTACACGGTCACATGGCCCTGTCCTGCACTGAAGGTGTCCACCGTGAACACAGCAGGACGCATGACACGGTTCCCTACTGGCTCGATACCTGGAAGGACAGACAAGTGAAAAGTAAGCCATTTACCATGAGAGGGAGTGGGTTGTTGGCTGATTTACCACTGTTTCAGGGTTGTGGCACGAGGCGAAGCCGAGTGTCAAACGACCCTCGAACGACCCTCGAATGGTAAATTGCTTTTCTACCACTTCTACCATATAAATGAAAGAAAACACAGTTGTAACTTGCAAGGTTATTTAGTTACAATCATTAATTGTTTCAGTGGGCGGGGTCCATGAGCCAACTCAAGGTTGTTGACTGATTTACCACTGTTTTAAGCCAATCAGAATCCAGTATCTGAACATGTGACCACAAAAAGTGGTAGAAAAACAAAGATAGAAGGGAGAAAGGGAGAAGATTCGGGTCTGGTGAATGATTTTCTTTGGATTGTTTGAAACAGACAATAAAGATAAGGATATTTATCACACCACTGCCATTTATCTGCCCTGGATTGATGGGGTGATGATAGGGGTCGGACAGAGAGGGTGATAAGCGTGTGCTGATTGTTGGGCTGCTGTATCTTCTTATGGGGTTGCACTGGGGTAAAGCTGTACCTCTAGCCTGGCACGGCCATCCCAAGATACGTCATCACAAATGTGCTTCCTTTCTCGTTCTGGGGTCCCTCCCATAGTCTCATTATGAGAAATGATTTCCTAATTTCCAATCAAATGGCGGCATTTGGAGCTACCCACCTCACACCGCTCCTGATTGGTCGAGCTGCTGCTGCACCTCTCACATTTTGAAAACAAACATGGCGGTCCCCATACCCGAAGCGAGTTCACAAATCGCAAATAAAAGCTACATTAAGCAAAGTTTTATCTGAAATCAACGCCATCTCAGAACTTAAAGAAGAACAACAGTTTGCACTTTTGGAATTTCTGTCTGGAAAAGATGTATTTGCTGTTCTGCCGACGATGTTTTGATGCGCTGGTGGCTACTGACTGGACCTGTCACTGGGAGAGTCTGGCTGTTGGGGGGCTACTGTACCTCCACCATGGAAAAACTATCAATGTGTTTCTTGTGTGTGTGTGTGTGTGTGCGTGCGTGCGTGCGTGCGTGCGTGCATGTGTGTGTGTGTGTGTGCCTGTGTGACTCTTATGTTTGTGTGTCTGTTATGACTCTGCATGTGTGTGCCCGTGCGGGCGTGCGCTGGATGCATCCTGTGGTGCGTGTGTCAGGTCCTGTACTAAGGTCCTGTAGTTAGCTCAGTCTATTGTTAAGATTCCAGCAACTCATTTCCTCACATTGTTTTTCCGTTAGACCGTTTTCCATTGACCAACATCATTTCACACATATTCACGTTGTAAACCTGTCCATTATCACCAATGGAAAACCTGTCCATGAACATAAATAGAAAACCTGCCCATTAAACGTTGATAGAAAACATGTCAATTAAGAGATAAGGGTCATTGTGGTCTTCAGTGATTTGGAAGAAGCTGTGGTTTGTAATAATTATATAGGCTGTATAATATGGAGAAAGTTTGCAATGTTTCATAAACTTGTTGAATACTGCGATAGCAATGTGAGATTAAATAAAACCAAGCATATAGGCGTTTTACGTGCCGATAGATCTTCCACCCCTTTAAGTCAAATGACGCCATGATGACGTTATGATAACGTCTGCCGGTGACTCCGGTGACGTTCAGAACTAGGCCAGATCACAGCCCATATGGGGATGATCTTGACGTCATTACCAGGACATCATATGGACATATTATGGATTATTGTTATTGTTTGTAATGTTAGTTGAAATATGAGCATGTAAGGTTGGGATATATCTGACTAGATCGGACCCTCTCTGATTAATTCAGGATGTCCGTTTTCGTGGGCAGGATTTATGTTGGTTGATATCAGGTGATATTTTAGGCCAGATATGACTAGTCATGGTTTGACTTGATCTGGCCCCAATCGTGACATCACTGATTGGTCCAGGTCCTGACCGTGCTTGCTGGGACACCGGTACAACTTTGACATCAGTAACATTATGTCCATTCACGCAGAGCTGTCGCAGAGCATATGCGCTCAATATCAATATGCTCCCATATTAATTAAGAAATTACAATACTCTTAAGAAGTAGTTTGGGTCTCGGGGGAGACTCCAAATTTCTCTTTTGGGTCTCCAGCTGAAAAGTTTGGGAACCATCGACACTTAGAAAACGTACCTTCCCCTACAAAAACAGAAACTGGGTTATGGGTCTGAATGTTAACCCTTCACTGGAGCACACTTCAATAACGTTAACCATATCTTTTGCTTGGGCTCAGTGAAAGAGAGCTGAATTTGCAATAAAAGGAACATGATTGCACGTGTCATTTTAGTTCATTGTGTGTGTGTGTGTGTGTGTGTGTGTGTGTGTGTGTGTGTGTGTGTGTGTGTGTGTGTGTGTGTGTGTGTGTGTGTGTGTGTTACCTGGTCCGTATGCACGGGCTTTCTTGGGGTTGAGTTTGGGTTTGAGAGGAGCTCCAGGTTTCAGTTTGGCTTTAGGGAACTGTGACAGGTAGGTCATCACAGACTGTTCATCTACACTGGGGTCTATTATCTCCTCTGGAGCGATCACCTACACACGCACAGACACAGACACAGACACAGACACACACACACACACACACACACACACACACACACACACACACACACACACACACACACACACACACACACACACACACACACACACACACACACACACACACACAGATGGAGGGATAAATATTAATATAGGCAGACAGCAAGAAAAAAGAACAAGAGAAGCACATATTGGTTTGATCACAGAATAGCCGGACACTGGCGGACAGATAGAATGGTACATTTTCGGCTGATCCAATGAGTGCGGGGGGTGGGGGTGGGTCTAACGAATATCCAATCCACGCTGCAGCCCGTTTTTTCAAGCGACGTCATCATCAGAGCGTCATCATTAGAAGACGAGGTGCTCACGTGGGTGATCACGAGGAGACCTGTAGTGATTTTTTTTTTCTTTTTTAAATCAAAGCACCTCCCACCCCCCTCCCTTCCAGAAATCGCCCACAATAGGGCACAGTTTCAGACTACTGCGTGAGCTGAGTCTGAGATCAGGCTATGATAGGTGTGTACCTGATAGTATAGTATAGACAGACAAACATTCCATTCAAACCTGTTAGACTATTTGTCCTCATTCAGCTACTGTAAATGGCTTGCTAAATGTTAAAGTATTTTTTCTTTTAATCCTATGTTTGTACAGGTGTGATTCAGGTGTATTATTGTGTAGGTGTGTGTGTGTGTGTGTGTGTGTGTGTGTGTGTGTGTGTGTGTGTGTGTGTGTGTGTGTGTGTGTGTGTGTAGCAAACACCTCTTAGACAAACAAATGGTTGAGCTGAGGACACACAGAACATATGGAAATTGCCATCTAGACCAGTGGTTCTCAACCTGTGGGTCAGGACCTCCAGGGAGGTCCCCAGATTATTTTGGGGGGGTCCCCAGATGATTAGCTTAATGTGAAACATTGTTTTCTCACTCAACAGTAAACAAACAAACATAACTTTTAAGTGTATAGAGGGCATCTGCACATTTCTAAAGTGACTTAAGGACTTTTTAATACCTCTAAAATGACAAATGAAACACTGGCCAAAATGTCAAATATTAGAGGCAGAAATTGTGAAAATAGTATTTTCACAGCCGTGTTATACAAAATGCAAAGGCTCAACTCTTAGTGTTGGTTAGGGTGGGGGGTCCCCAGTTAAAATATGATTATTTTGGGGGTCGCGGCCTGAAAAGGTTGAGAACCACTGATCTAAACTGTGATAAAGGAAGAGAAGAGGAGAACATGCTAACCTGTGGTATTCCTAGCCAGTCGTCTGCCAACTGCATGGCTTCACTGGCGTTGTCTGCTGGTTTCACATTGTCCCACGTCTCCCAGTCTGGACAGAGACCTGCACACACACACACACACACACACACACACACACACACACACACATAGGGATGTCACGATCATGACATTTTAAATGACGATTAATTGTCACTCAAATTATTGCGATTAACGACTTAATTGTGTTTTTGTCGTTGACAATTACATTTCTGTTTGGCTTTTAGGCTTTGAGGTTGCACATGGCAGATATGACACATAACCTAAATATACAAAGAAATGACTGACATATTTTAGAACTTTATACTGTACTTAAAAAATCAAACCCAAGTTTGAAGTGAGCGGTGGTGCCTGCACGTGTGTGGGGGTGGGGGTGTGTGTGCGTGCGTGCGTGCGTGCGTGCATGTGTGTGTGTGTGTGTGTTGCTCACAGAGGTGTGTGTGTGTGCGTGCGTGTGTGCGTTGCTCACCCAGCTGGAGTGTGTGTGTGTGTGTGTGGGGGGGGGGGGGGGGGGGTGTGCGCGTGTGCGTGAGAGAGAGAGAGAGTGTGAGCCATACTTGCTCACTCAGGCCCCAACTGGTTGCAGTTGATGCTCAGGGTAAGCTAGACTCAACAGCACCTCTCTGGTCACCAGAGGTACTGAGGCTACATACACCTCAGGCTACAGACAGACAGACAGACAGACACACACGGATACACACACGGCCACGCTATGGAGACGGTGTGACCACCGCTCAAAAAGAACATCGATAGTGGAAATAGCTGATCTACAAGCTCGAGCTTGTAGATTTGCTATGCAAATCAGAACATAAACCAACATGGTTTATACACACAAATTGCACTAGAAAAGTCTAAGCTTAACACCAGAAATGACCCCACCTAGGGCTGTCACAATTATTACATAATCGTCTAATCGCAATTATTTGAAATAATGGCAATTATTTGAAATAATGGCAATTATTTTGTGATACTACTTAGCTATTGAAATATAGCAGATCTACAAGCTCACAGCACGGCACCGAGTGCCATGCTGCGAGTTTGTAGATCTGCTATTTTTGAAAAGTCATGAAAATGTGTGCAAATCTTTGAATACATGTATTTTTTAAGTGAACATTTGTAACAAAAACTTTGCTTCTGGGGGGTCCCTGGAACTAAATATTTTGAGATGGGTGTCCGTGGCCAAATACATATCATTCTGGGGGTCCTTCACATGAATATATTTGAGCAACACTGACCGAAACTTAGGTTTTTCGAAAAAAAAAAAAGAAAAAAAAAAAAGGAAAATTTGAAGACATTTATAGAATTGTGTCAAAAATATTCAAAGACCTGCACAAATGTTCACGATTTTCAAAAGTAGCAGATCTACAAGCGCACACGCACACTCACACACTTACCAGGTGCACAGCTGTCCACCAGGGCCCCCAGTGCCTTGCCATCTTGCCAGTCCCTGCTGAAGTTGGTGATTGGAAGGTCTGGGACTTTGTTTTGGATCCAGCCCAGAAGACGCTGCTTGGGTGTCTTATTCTCTGCCTGAACAAAACATTAACATCTTCATTAACATCTTAACATGAAGTCAACGCCTTAATATTAATAACACAAACCTCACGTCAACATTAATCTATGTGTACACTCAAATATTGTTACTCAAACCAACTCTACGTCACTGGCTCCCAAACACTGGGTCGGGACCCCTTTGTGGGTCGCGGAACACATTTTTATGGGTCCCTTAATTCTTGGTTTCCTAAATATTGTTTTATTTTATTATCGTTATTTCAAAACATATTCAAAAACATTCCCCAAGATTTTCATGAAAAACGAAATGCAATGATCAAGTCATTTTATTCACAAGTAAAAGAAAAAGCTAAGAAATTCCATAAATTAGAAAACAAATGTTTAAGAAGTAGAGAAAATAGCCGATCTACAAGCTCACAACGCAGCGCGAACTCAGTGACGTGCTGTGAGCTTGCAGATCGGCTATCGGCTAGATCACTAATTTGGGTCCAGGCAAACATCTATTTTTTTCTTTTGGGTCACGGGATAAAAAGTTTGGGAACCACTGCTCTACGTACTGTATGTGTGTGCACTACTCGCACATGTGGTTGTGTGTGCACGTGTGTGTGTGTGTGTGTGTGTGTGTGTGTGTGTGTGTGTGTGTGCGCGCACGTGTGTGTGCACGTGTGTGTGTGTGTGTACCTCATCCCCCTCGTCTTCCCAGACTGGCATGGAAATAGAGTAGTGTAGAATCAGGGTCCATATCACACCTAGGATCAGCTTCAGGTTACCGTCCACTATTGCCTTGGAGTCTACAGAGAGTAAGACAGACAGAGAGGTCGGTCGGTCAGACAGACAGACATTATGTACAGTAGGCTATCGTGTGTAGCAATAAACAAACACCCAGCAGTCTGGCTACCAGCCACCAGCAGCCAAGGCCCTTTGTGTCCAAGCGTGGACGGTGAGTACACTGTTGCGTCGGATAGCAACAGGCTTGTTATCAGGGGTGTCGCACCAAATTCTGGGCCCTGGGTACAAAGATTCACTGCGTTATCTTGTGCTTTAACTATTGAAAAATAGCAGATATACAAGCTCACGGTGCCGCGCTGCGAGCTTGTAGATCTGCTATTTTTGAAAAATCGTGAAAATCTTTGAAGGTTTTTTCAAAAACCTATGTTTCTATGTCAGACAGTGGTGCTCAAACTTTTTCATGAGAAGGACCCCCAAAATTATATGTATTTGACCACGGACGCCCATCTCAAAATATTTTGTTCCAGGGACCCCCCAGAAGCAAAATTTGAAATGTTCGCTTAAAAAATACATATATTCAAAGATTTACACACATTTTCACGACTTTTCAAAAATAGCAGATCTACAAGCTCGCAGCGCAGCAGTCGGTGCCGCGCTGTGAGCTTGTATATCTACTATTTTTCAATAGCTAAAAAATAAAATAATGAAGGCCTGACCTTTCTTTCATTATTGGAACATGTATTTTTAGACGTATTGTTAATGTTTTGCAGGGTACTTTTGCAGGGTGTTTTCAGCAGAGTAGAATACAATGCTGTGAGGTAACGTACCCTGTCTGTCAACTCACTGTACCAGCTGGTACCTAACACAGTACAGTACACACAGATTACATGCACACACACACACACACACACACACACACACACACACACACACACACACACACACACACACACACACACACACACACACACACACACACACACACACACACACACACACACACACACAGTAACCTTGACTAATCTTTTACTGTAGTTCACTGAGTGCAGAAGACTGAAGCAGACAAAACATTCCACACATTCTTAATTTCTCTCTCCTTCTTTCATCTCTCGTCCTCCATACATACAATAGAAAAAAACACCTCCACTTTGTCCTGCTACGTGCACGCATGCCTGTATGTGTCTTATGTTTTTGCCTCGCGTTGAGTGCTGTCCATGCCAGCAAGGCATTGTGGGACATGTAGTCCTCAATGTAGGTCTCAGGGGTTAAAGCCAAAAGAAATCACAAGACTGAAATTTATTTTCAGACCATGTCCCAATATGTGCTTTTTGAAACAAGGCACGCACAGCGCACACCAATTAATACTTGGGGTGTTTCCCTGAAGTTTTGAACTGCCTTCACTGAATGTGTGTGTGCCAAACCATGCTTCATTTTACAGAAGTATCTTCTGAAGTTCTGTTGTATTCTATGTTAGTCTGGCCAATTCAAATACTCATATCTTGAAATTATAACTGCTTTTTAGTTTGAAGATAACTTGACTAATGTTTTGACGACTTTGTCATTCACGCCGCGGCCATCGTTACACCTCCCCCTTATTTTCTTTATTTACTTTTTTGGCGGATCTGCACTGATCTCACTAATAGCCCCTATGGAATCCTCTAGACTGAAATCAGTCCCAAGGCCTGAGAAATTTAACCCCTGAGGTCTGTTTGTAGAAATGTTATGCGCAGCGTGGTTGCATTTTTGGAGTTTTTCCATTTCATTCTTCCTCATTCTCTTCTCTTTCATTCAATCTCTCGCTCTCTCTCTCTCACAAGCATTGCTGCCACACCTGCACCTTCACCTGAGAAGGTTTGTGTGTAAAATTGTGTGTGTGCCTGTGTGTGTGCGCACGTGCACAGAATGAAGGTCACCGAGTGGATCTATTGTTGCAAGTGGTTCAATGACAGGATGTTTATACAAGTACGTGCACACAATGTATTCATTCAGGTGTAACGGTACATTTCCCTGTGTTCCTGAGCTTATGCTGTGTGTGTGTGTGTGTGTGTGTGTGTGTGTGTGTGTGTGTGTGTGTGTGTGTGTGTGTAAAATGTTATTTAAGGTCAGAGCTAACGTTAGCCAAAACACTGATCCAGGAAGGGGTTTGAACTCATGATGACCTTGGTCTCTGTAGACATACTGCTCTGTTCACACCATCTGTGTGCGACTGTGTGTGCGACTGTGTGTGCGTGCGTGTGTGTGTGCGTGTGTGCGTGCGTGTGTGCGTCCTGATCAGTTAGACTACTGACCTGACACACAGACTACTGACCTGACACACACACACACACACACACACACACACACACACACACACACACACACGCTCAACTCCATTTGTGTGTATCTGTGTGCGTGTGCGTGTGTGTGTGTGTGTGTATGGGGGGCTGGGATAACAAGGCTTGTTATTCACACAGATAAAGAGGTGGTCTACTCAGAGAAGTGCACACTCAGATGATGACAGCATGACGGAGAGAGGAGAAGATAACATGTGGAGAGGAGTGAGAGAAAACAGACTTCAGCTTTTCAATTACAACAGAGAGAGAGAGAGAGAGAGAGAGAGAGAGAGAGAGAGAGAGAGAAACAGAGAGAGAGAGAGAAAGAGAGAAAGATCCCCCTATGTCAGAGGTCTTCAACAGGGGGTCCGGGACCCCTATAGGGGGTCCTCAGAGTTACTACAGGGGGGCCGCCAAATCTTTGTGTGATAGGATCATGTTTTTTACATGAATCACTTGAATAGCGTCCCTATTCTTAGTGGAACATTAGCCAAAAAAATAGCAGATCTACAAGCTCACGCCTTGTGCTGCGAGGCATTGTGAGCTTGTAGATCGGCTACTTTTTGGCACAGAGGATTGGTGTAGAGGGAAAAAAACAGACTAGTAGGTATTGACAGTTCAAGTGGTTAAATGTATGAAAATACATATTAATCCAACCTACACAGATGCTACAGTGCTGTCAAACAAGTCTAAGCTGTACAAGAAATCGATGAACATCTGCAACACACATTTTATACGATATGTAGTGGGGGTCCCTGCTTCAATGTTTTCAGGCCAAGGACCCCTTAGCCGAGAGAGAGATGAAGACCCCTGCCCTTGGTGTGCCCTGTGGTCTCTTTCCAGCTAGAAGTGTGTGGAAAATGTCTCTGTATTGAGGTGCCCAGGAACCATTTGTATTTGATGTGTGAACCACCACAACTCTCTCCTTTATATGTGAAGGAGCAGCGGCTGACAGCCACCCTGCTGAGGAAACTCATTTTGGCCATGTTTATCTGCGATCACGTTCTGTCGGTCATGACCCACATTTTATGACCATACAAGAAAGTAGGGTCGAAGATTGACCGGCAGATCCAGAGCTTTGCCTTCTGGCTCAGCCCTAGTTTTTCATCACACCAGTGGGGGTACAGTGAGCACAGGACTGCTCCTGCTGCTCTGACTCACTGGCTGACCTCCTGCTCCGTCCTCCCCTAACTCATGAACAAGACTCAGAGATACTTGAACTCCTTTACTTGGGGTAAGTATAAGATGCCACTGAAGCTATGAGTCGACATTAATCGTCTAGACTCTAGAACCACCCAGCGTGATTCAAATGTGCGAGGATCTCTTCCTGTGTATTTTCGGTTTCTTTTTATTTATTTCTTTGTATTATATATATATATATATATATATATATATATATACACACACACACACACACACACACACACACACACACACACACACACACACAGTATATATATATATATATATATATATATATATATATATATATATATATATATATATATATATATATATATATATATATATATATTTTTTTTTACATTCAGTGAAGATGGACAGGAAACGGGACTCGAACCCGCAATGAACTGTCAGGATATATTAGAGTCTATAGGTGCCCAGACCGCTAGGCCAGTGGTCCAGGCCTCGTCTCTTATCAGACCTCGTCTGAATCACACACAAAGACCAGGAAATCTGGGAAATCTGTGTAATCTATGGATGAAATATCCTATTCCTTGCAGGCATCAGCTAATGTCGTTAGTTACACCAGCAGTGTTGTTGTTGTACAGCCATCTTTAATGACAGAAGTGTTTTAAAAGATTGCTATTAGGTATTTATATTATAGTGGACGAACATGCATTTGGTCAGCACCACATTCAGAGCGGTGATAGACAGTCAGAACATGTTGTGGTAAGCATAAGCATTAGGACGAGCTGTGACGTTTCTCATAGTAAACTTGCTCCCTACGGTCGCAATAAAATAAAAAGGCAGAGTACCTCAGTCTCTTGTGCTGGTGGTAGCAGCAGATATGAAAGTAGGTATGAATGTGGGTGGTCCAAACTGGCCCAACCTGGTATTCCTAATGAAAGGTTGGGAGAGCGTCCACATAAAAATGCCATTTTAACACTTCACCCCCCGCCCCCTCCCCACACGTGCACACAGCCGCACACACACACACACACGCACACACACACGCACGCACGCACGCACGCACGCACGCACGCACGCACGCATGCACGCACGCACGCACGCACGCACGCAAGCTCTGTACCATATGTGTGTATCTGGCCTCTGAGTTACCAATTATATCCATCTGGTTGATTGATTGCCCTGCCCTGCCATGGGCCCAATAGGAGAGGCCCTAGAGAGATCTGGGCCCCTCTGGGCATGCTTCGACAAAGTCCAAGGAGAAAGGAACAGATTCCCCACCCAAGTGTGTTTAAAAGAAGAAGAAGAAAAAAAAGAAAACTAGTTATGACCCCAAAAGGTGGAACCAGGGAAGATGAAGTTGAGAGATCAGGTCTTTTCTTTCTCTCCCTTTTTTTCTTTGCATTTCTGGCTAACGTCACTGCTGTTAGCCTTCTCTTGTGCCTTCTCAAATGTTATTATTCAAGAATATTCTATCGTACCTGAGTTTGAAGGGTCACAGGTCACGGTTCAGATTTCATATACAATTTACAATTTAGGCATTTAGCAGACGCTCTTAATCCAGAGCAACTTACAATAAGCAGGTAATACATCAATTCAATAGAGGGTATGCGCGTGACATCATCATCATACCTGGAAGTTATGCGGGAAAGCATATTGAGTGGCAAAAAACTACTTCCTGGCCATGACAGCCCATAAATCCATACAGAAACTACCTATCTGATTGCATTAAACAAAGTTAAACAACGTTAAACTTACTTTGCAACTCGATTTGCCATTCACTTTATTCATGTGCATACCCTCTATAAGCAAGGTAATACATCAATACATCAACAACAATACACCAAATGCATAGAAATATCAATCTAGAACAAATAACGTAGGTAGAACATGCACCTAATAATTAAAAAGAAATGCTATCTAGCTTTCATGTATGGGAAAGCTATGCTTTCCCATACATGAAGGGTAGGCGAGTGCTACAGTAAGTGCTATGGGCCTAGGTGGAGTCTGAAGAGGTGAGTCTTTAGTCCACGGTGGAAGCTAGGGAGTGAGTCAGTAGTTCTAATTGCGACAGGGAGTTTATTCCACAGTTGGGGGCCAGGAGGGCTAATTGTCTAGGAGGACGAGTGGATTTTTGACCTGGGGTTTTTAGCGAGGGTTTAAATCGACCTCTGTACAGTCTGTCTGTGTGTGGGTGTGCGCGTGTGTGTGTATTGGATTACGGCAAGTACCTGCTCATTTGTTGACCAGTTACCATGGAGGCGGCAACAATAAAAAGCAAAACATTGATACTTCTGGAGAGGAGGGGTGAGAGAGAGAGAGAAAGTAGACAGAGTTCACACAAAGCACCGATACTACTGAGAAGAGAAACGCGGAGAGAGAGAGAGAGGGAGGGAGGAGATACAAGGAGAGTGTGTGTGTGTGTGTGTGTGTGTGTGTGTGTGTGTCTGTGTGTGTGTGTGTGTGTGTGCGTGTGTGTGTGTGTGTGTGTGTGAGAGAGAGGTGTAAATCAGGTTAGAAGACAATGGTCGTTGTCTTATCAGTGCAACACACCCTGTTCCACCAACACACTACACAACATACCACACAACAGCGGCAGTATAACACACTGCAGCATTACGCCTACAGCACACATACATTACACACACTCAAGCTACACAAAAAAAAAATCCATACAATATTACTACTACCTTGCATATTCAAAACACAAGTATGGGTGTAGGGCTGTCACGATTATGACATTTTACATGGCGATTAATTGTCACTCAAATAATTGCGATTACCGATTTGAGTTTTTGTCGTTGATAATTACATTACATTTCTGTTTGACTTTTAGACTTTGAAGTTGCACATGGTAGATATGACACATAACCTAAATACACAAAGAAAATACTGACATATTTGACATCTTATTACTTAAAAAATAACATTGATAGTGGAAATAGCCGATCTACAAGCTTAGATCTGCTATTTCCACTATTTCTGAAAATGTATGAACATTTTTCAACATTCACGATTACGACGATTATGGATTATTTTAGACATTAAATGAATGATACAAGACAAGTATCAAGTCAAGTCATACAGTAGGTGCACACACACACACACACACGCACGCACACACACGCACGCCTTGCTTGGCCAGACTATATACTAATGCAGCTAACTAACTGCAGTATATATCCCCACCTTGTTTTAACATGGGTGGATTGTTTAGCTGTGCTAGGCCACACACACACACACACACACACACGCACGCACACGCACACGCACACACACACACACACACACACACACACACACACACACACACACACACACACACACACACACACATAAAACCTCAGACTCATCTTGCCATCAGGTGGGTGAGTCAGGTGAACACACACACAAACAGGTTGTTGTTTGTATAAACAGTTGGAGCCAGAGGGCAGAATTGCTGACATACACACTGACTGACACATATTTCTCATTTCACAATTTATCTTTTTCGGAAACACCTTTAAAAACATCCCATAAGGGGTCATCTGGGCGCTGCACTGGTAAAGTTACTGGGCTTGGAATCCTCCACAGTGTATCTGGCCTAGGGCATTCACGAATAGTGATTTTTAGTATTCGAATTATTCGACCTCAAAGTATTCGAATAGTCGAATATTCGACAGGACTAGCCAAACTGTCAAATATTAAGTAAGCAAGAGGCAAACACTGTGAAAATAGCTCACAACGCCTCGCGTTGCGAGGCGTTGTGAGCATGTAGACTGCTATTTTCACAACATTTATCTGCGGAACCGAGTCACATTAAATGTAATACGTACAATTCCAAGTGCTTATCAGGGTGGGGGTCCCCAGTTCAAATATGTTTATTTTGGGGGTCCCGGCCTAAAAAGGTTTGAGAACACCTGGTATAGAGCATTAACAAATTCATCCAGCAGGGGCATTGACAACTCTTTCTTATGACTTCCTATCTAGCCAAGCTTTATAAACTATATCTTTTTTGAAGAGAAAACTATAAAAAAAAAAATACAAAAATGAGCGAATATTCGACTTCAGTGAACAATGTCGAATAGTGACTTTGATATTCGAATATTTGGTGAATGCCCTAATCTGGCCTGTATCGGGCGCTCCGACAAGCTCAATGAACCGTGTTTTGCAGGCGGGAAGCTGGGCGGGGAGGGAGGACACTGACACGGCACTATAAAGGTGGGTCAGGGGATCTGTTCAAAAGGGGATAACGTGTTCCTCCAATCCTCTAGCCTGGCGGGCCATCCCTCATACTGCGTTCACTCATTCCTCCTTCCCACAGTATGAGGTCTGGACTTCAGCAGATAGGCACCGAGTATGAGAAGTTGGCCCCGATCATTTTCTGATCGGGGGCCAATCAGTGACTGCGTTTCAACTGCTGTCCGCACAACAAGTGAAAAGCTTCCCCTGATTGGTCCATGTGTAGATGGTGACGTAGATGCTTGCTGCAGTATTTTCAAAACAACTGCCCTCGATGCAATAAGTGTAACAGTTAACACTGTAACAATAAAACAAGCAATAAGTGAAGTTATTTCAGAGTTGGAATCAATAGAGGGTATGCGCATGCATAAAGTGAATGGCAAATCGAGTGGCAATGTGAGTGGCAAAGTGAGTTTAATGTCGTTTAACATCGTTTAAAGCAATCAGATAGGACTTGCTATGGGCTTTCAAGGCCAGAAAGTGGTTTGCCACTCAGTAGGCGTTCCAGCATAACTTCCTGGTACGATGATGATGTCACGTGCATACCCTCTATTTATAACAATTAAAAAGGACCAGGAGCATGCGCTAGCGGAGTTCATCGGCCGAAAAGATGTGTTTGTTTGCCGTTCTTACGACTGTCTGAGAGATGTTTTGCTACGCTGATTGTTTAGAGGAGTCTGTCTGTCTGTCAAGGCAAGTACTCCCGCCCACTTTTCAAGCTGCCTATAGCCCAAAAGGCCAGACTTATATTGTGGGAAGGAACGAGTGAACAAGTGAATGCACAGTATGAGGCTGGCTGGCCAGGCTACCAATCCTCCACACTGTCAGGTGAAATGAAGAGCTGGCGACCTCAGAGGAGACCTGCTGTTCAAGAGTTATAGGCCAAAACATGAAGCTGCCTGTTATGGCAACGTTATAGCGATTTGAGGCCGATTTGAAAACATTTGCTTGTTATTTCTTGGCCTACTGGTAGTGTGTGTGCAAGTTTCCCGCAGATCAGCCCAACTGTGCTGGAGTTCGGCTGTTCACAGACAGGATATACCGTAGAACATTTGTACACGGGGTGGCAGTGAATCAGAAGTGGAGTGGCCATCTGGGAATCTTAATGTTCCCAGTTCAGTCCTGGGCTTTGTATTAGTGTGTGTTCTATCCAGCGAAGAGAGGAAGTAGCTGAAGAAGTCAACAGGATGCAGATCGGTGCCCTTAAACACACAGTATCACTGTGTGTGTGTGTGTGTGTGTGTGTGTGTGTGTGTGTGTGTGTGTGTGTGTGTGTGTGTGTGTGTGTGTGCACACGCCAAGACCAATAGAAAGATTCCTAAGTGTGACATCACCCACCCCCGCACACGCGCAGCGCACACTCACACTTTGACCCCAATATCATCATTGTTCTGAGCTCATTGTGCTTCACACACCCTGGGTCACGCCTGTTAATGACACCGTGTCATACAGCAGCATTAAAACATATGGTCTGTTTAATTAAGTGTCATTATGTTGGAGTCCAGGACCCGTTACAGTAATGGCTTGTGATAGAAAGGTTTTTGGTTAACAATTAGTATTGATTTGTGTACCAATTTGGTATAATGGTCAAAGTACATAACAGATCATCTTTTAATCGTGTTTGTAGCCGCTCTGCGTGTTCCAAAACAAAATCTGTTTGTTCTAACATTGTAAAACCTCTTAAATCTGCTACCGTGACACTGTACAAGTGTCTGACATTACACTGGTACAATCTTTACCCTTATGAGAGGTTTCAGGTCTGTTTTAGGACAGCAGGAGCCGTCAACAACAAGATTACACCATCACGAAGGACATGTCACAGGCTGACATGGAGACAACGATAACGGGGACTTGGCACTATATGACATCATACCATCCTATTGTCTTCATCATATAAAAACCTTGTCACTGTCTATTACAGGGGTTTTCAAAGTGGGTGACGGGGCACCCTGGGGTGCCGCGACGGCAGTCCATGGGTGCCACGAGATCATTTGATAATATTTGGAATTTATGTGGACACAAAAATATTTAGTATAATTTTAAACTTGAAGTGCAAAGTTATTTTCAGTCAGTTCTAACCAAAATGGCTTTTATCTCAATGTTTACCTCGCAACATAATCACTGTTGGGCAGAAACATTGTATCTCCAAGCAGACAATTGTACAAGTCCCTCTGATCCGAGTCAAAGTCGAGTCACAAGTCATTTGGTCCAAGTCTCAAGCAAGTCTCAAGTTGTTCTGTTGTGGGCAAGTCAAGTCAAGTCGAGTCACAAGGTTGTCAAGTCAAGTCGAGTCGAGTCACAAGGTTGTCATTTCAAGTCGCGTCGAGTCAAGTCGCCTCGAGTCGAGTCGAGTCACCAAGTTGTCAAGTCGAGTCAAGTCACAAGCTTTTCAAGTCGAGTCACAGGTTATATCTCAGGTTTATATCTTGAAGAGCGAAGCCTTTCTTCCTAAAGTAAATGTCAAAAAATACCATGTAGATTAGTCTGCAACACTGCATGAATTAAACCAGTATACATTACATGTCTGATCATTTAGAACCTAGGTAGATGGCAAAGGCTACATTCCATTAAAGAAGTGGCATGTTTGACACAAATGTTTATTTTCAACATTTTTGCAACATTTTTGCAACATTTAAATTGCAAGCTTTATTGTGAGCTTTATATGCTCTGAAAAAAATGTAATTAAAAAAAGCTATACTACAAAATTGCTACAGGCCTATTGCTTTAAAAACAAAAACAAACACAATAATCTTAACGTGCATGCTTTGTTTTGTAGGCTATTACTAGTACTACAGTATATTTTAATGTCATTTCTCATCAGGCACAAATTTAGCTGCCTACTCCACGTGCTATTGTTTTGCTGGCATGGGGTCCTGCTGGTCCCAAAAGGATCTCACTTTTACGAACGGACATTATTTCGACCATAGAGTCGGGTGTCGAAAAGATGACATGTAGTAACAGCGACACGCTCCAGCGACTAACTGGAGAATAACAGTGAGTGGACTAAATTCAACTATATAGCTGGAGCAAAACTTGTCGGGGGCTAAATGAGAAGGAATAAAGCTTTTGCGTGGGAGTTCTTAACCCTGCTGAGGACTGGATGTATGTTATGAAAAGTGAGAAAGTGGTGGAACTTGGAAGACGGAGGCTTACTACTTGCTACCATGAATGGATATTATTAATGCAGTCACAGATCAACGTTCGTGACACTGGTGAGTGAAATCGTTGTCTTATTAATGTTCAAAACACGATCGACCGACAGTAAATCACCAACACACACATGCACACGCGCACACACACTTAGTTCTAATGTTATCTTCGTATGTTTGGTTTCACTTGTGGCGGATGAAGTTAGACGTCGTTCCCTCTTTGTCTTTGATTTTACTGTTGCATATTTTGCATTGCGCGTTCCTCTGTTTACCATCTGTGTGGTAGTTTTTGTATGCAAACTGCACTACTTTTGGAACTGCAGTGGCTGCAGAACCACCAGCAGTGGAGGGCTCTGGGGCAGCAGTAGCCATTCGTGCTGTGTGTGTCTGGTGCCCACTGCCCAGTCTGATCATTGCAGTTTGGCTGTTTCCGTGCTTGTGCTCTTGCTTACATGCCTGTCTCCAATCAATCAATAAAAGTGTGAACCTAGCGTGGCCGTTCACGACTGCTTTGGTGAGTGGCGTAGCGGCAAGTCGTCCGAGTCAGCGTGTCTCAAGTCGAGTCGAGTCGCGAGTCATTGTCTTCCAAGTCAAGTCAAGTCTCAAGTTTTTGTCCTTATGTCCGAGTCAAGTCCAAGTCGTCAAAATATGACTCCCAAGTCAAGTCAAGTCGAGTCATCATGACTCGAGTCCAATTGTCTGTCTCCAAGTCTTTTGGTAAAGCAAAGCCCTGCTTCACCATACAATACTCTTGCACAAACTAGTGAAAACAGCTGCAAGCACACAAGCACACAAGCACACAAGCACACAACACAACGCACACAAGCACACAATGCCTCACGATGCGTTGTGTGCTTGTAGAGCTGCTGTATTCACTAGTTTAGTACATTTTATAGATGATATACAAAACGAACAATTTTGGACATACCAGGTTTCCACGCGACAAGGACAATATGCTATAAATATAAGGTGCTGGGAGTGAAAATTATAATGCAGGGGTGGCTCGGATTAAAAATATATTCATGGGGTGACCTGAGACAAAAAAGTTTGGGAACCCCTGGTCTATTATACAGAAGAAGAATATTGATGTACCACTGGCTGTCTGATTATTGGATTCTGTTAATAAAATTACTTAAAACTGACTTATTGGTGTGGTGTCTCTTCCTTGCGTGGACTGTGAGTTACATTCTTGGGGGAAACAGAGTCTTCTGGAAATTGATTACTTTCTAAGGAATTCATTTCCCAACAGCTTGCCTTGGATTATATAGTGTATTTATTACACACGTTATTTATTACATGAGTTTGAACACTCAGCAGTACCTTAAGGCTTGACTAAGGGAACATACTAGCACTGTGTTGTCCTATACGCGGGGGTGGTGTTGAACCACGTGGACTACTAAGGGTGGAGGGTAGGTGTGCTGGCTAACTGTTAGGTGAGACAGTAGAGTAGCAGTGGCAAGACTACACAAAACATGTGGGAATTACAATACTTTTTTATCATGTAATAAGTGGACAGGGACATGTATTTGTATTTCAGATTTTCTGTATTCTATGAATACATGTACACACAAGCACACACACAAATGCAAGCACACAGACACACATTCAAATTCACATCTGGCATGACGTCTACCAAAGAGACATGAAAGTGTAGTGTACACACACACGCGCGCACGCACACGCACACGCACACACACACACACACACACACACACACACACACACACACACACACACACACACACACACACACTTGGCCTTACATGACCTCACCCTTCTTGTCTGATTCCCAGGCAATGATGTCATCACACAACCAACCATGAAGAGAGGACCACTGCAGTGGTGTGTGTGTGTGTGTGTGTGTGTGTGTGTGTGTGTGTGTGTGTGTGTGTGTGCGTGCGTGCGTGCGTGCGTGTACACATGTGTGGGAGGTGGAGAACAGAAGACAAGAATCCAGGCTGCAGGGGGTAAACCACCACCGTTATCAATCACACACACTTGTGTGTTAAATTACATATTTGTGAGGTGAGGTGATGTGGGTCCATGATGACAGGAAAGATGCAGTGTGTGTGCCTGTGCGTGGCTTGCAGATGGGCTAGAAGACAGACATACAGACACAGACAGCCTAGTAGGAGAAAGACAGAAACTACAAGACTAGCAGACTAATTGGTGCCGAATTCAACCAATTCATAGCCAATCGCTGGAATATGAATATGACATAATTTGTACAGCTTTTTTATGAATACATTTTTATGCAAAAAGTGAGATTTGGAAGGAAAAATAATCGTGGAAAATCAAGTTAGGTGGAACTGGGCATGGCCTTTTTGGGGAGTTGCATCATGATCCAAGTGTTTTGATTTGATTGAGTTATATGTAAGTGGCAGGGACGTGCAGAGAATGTTAGAGAGGCAGGGGCTGACATTTCTAAAGGGGCCCTTTGGTGAAAATATTGAAATTAGCAGACCTCCAAGCTCACAACGCGTCGCGACGCGTTGTGAGCTTGGAGGTCGGCTATTGTCAGTACTGGATACCACACTAAACTAAGCATAACAAAGGCAATACTGGAGATATGGGTGTACAGCATGGATTTCTACAGTGAGGGCAATTCTTTCAAAATAAGATGCTGCCTTCAAGTTCAGGAGAGTTTGGACAAGGCAATGCTCTTGAGTGCTGCCTTCAGGTATGGCATGGACGCATTTGCATTTCTTTCACCGCAGTAAAAACTGCATTCATGGTTCTGGAGAGGGCACTTTTTACAGACGGGTTAATGGGCAGGGGCTCAAGCCCCCTTTGACGTCTATGTGTGCACTGTGCACCTGCCTGTAAAGTGGTCTGTTATGAGGCTGATGTGAAAACTTTTAAGGTGGACTGAGGTGATGAATGTGTCTCGTCCATGGATACTGTGATGTCACAGCTCCAGGCAGCACGAGGCACGAGATTACATAAGTGTTACGCTAAAAGACATAATAAAAGGAAATAAAAACATCCACCGTTACATTTGTCCCTTCCAGGCTTCCACACTCAAACGTTTCCAAGACAACAGGGACAACTGAGACAGACGGCACGAGAATGACCTTAAACCAACAACACACCAGAGTCTCTGTGTGTGTGTGTGTGTGTGTGTGTGTGTGTGTGTGTGTGTGTGTGTGTGTGTGTGTGTGTGTGTGTAGGTGTGTGTGTGTGTGTGTGTGTGTGTGTGTGTGTGTGTGTGTGTGTGTGTGTGTGTGTGTGTGTGTGGTAAGTATATCTGCATGCTGTTCTCTCAAGTTACATTTAAACACACAGAACCTCTGTGTACTCCTACACACACACAGTCACACACACAGACGGTCTCTAGTCTTCCCCAATAGACAGAGGAGAAAGCGGAGAAAAGACAAAGGGAGGGAGAGAAGAGAGAGAGACAGTAACGCTGAAGTCTGAAATGTGATTCACTGTGAGGTATAGAACACAGCTTTGAAGTTTTTGTGTGTGTCTGCGCGCAAGCACGTGTGTGCAAAGCATATATTGTATGTAGCCTATACTGTATATCTGTTGTCAAAACAAAAGAAACAAGACCAGTAAGACTCCCTAATCGGGAGATAAGCGACCGTTGGTCGCTTATCTCCACAAATATAACCGACGAATCTCACTAAGTCTGACCTCACAAGCCCCATATTTGGACACGAACAACATATAACTCCATACAGTATATAGAGACATAGCTGCTGACATCAGTATGACATCACACTGCTGACATCAGTATGACATCATACCGTACACAAATGACCCTTATATAAGACCGGCATTATCTACCGACAGATTAGATGCAAGCAGGATCTCGACTCTGACACAACTCATCGGCTCATAAGCTGGTTCTCCCTCCATATATGGAGATAACCGACGAATCTCACTAAGTCTGACCTCACAAGCCCCATATTTGGACACGAACAACATATAACTCCATATATAGAGACATAGCTGCTGACATCAGTATGACATCACACTGCTGACATCAGTATGACATCACACCGTACACAAACAAAGGTGTGACGTGTGACGTGTGACCGACGGACGGACGGACGGACGGACAGCCGGTGGAGGTTTTGATACTAAACTGCGACCTAACGGTCGCAACAAGAAGACATAGTGAAGTAAATGCATTCACGGGCTATGCTTATTTTAAACACATAAAACAGCCCCCGATCCATAGTTTGAGAACCTCTGCTGTTGTTTATGCGAGTTACAGGCAGAGAGAAATGCACTCAGTCTCTTGTCCCTGGGGCAGGGTTGCCAACATTGGACTGTCTGAATTTAGGAGTTTTTTTTTCCCCCACCGGGGTCTGGGGGTCCTCCCCCCAAAACTTCTTAACAGATATATATATTTTCCTGTGTTCTGTTAAATTTAGCGTGTTACCAATTTCAATTGGAACAGCCCTCTAGCCCTCAACGTGAACGCGCACCTAAGTCAATGAGTCAGTAAGGGAGCGGATTGGAATTGGGCCAAAATGTAATTTCCTGTGTTCTGGTGAATTTGGGGAGTTTGATACCGAATCCAGGAGAAATTCAGGAGAAATGACAATTCAGGAGCACCGCAGGGGATGGGGCCGAATTTCAGGAGGATCCTGCCGTATCCCTAACCTGGGGGAGGAATAGCGATTCAAAGCTGTATAGATCTCACTTCTCTAGCTGGCTTTTTTCAAGCCATCTCTGTCTCTCTCTCTCTAAATTCTGTGCTTGTGCGTATCTCAGTACCTGTGTGTTGAGCGAGAGTGTGTGTGTGTGTGTGTGTGTGTGTGTGTGTGTGTGTGTGTGTGTGTGTGTGTGTGTGTGTGTGTGTGTGTGTATGCATGCGTGCGTGCATGTGTAACTGTTTGAGTCAGTAGAAATGGTTTAACGTTTAATTGGCTGACAAAAGGTGTCCAGACAGCAGAGAGGAAATCAATTGGTCCTGACAGACAGACAGACAGACAGACAGACAGACAGACAGACAAACAGGGGGGGGAGAGAGAGAGAAAAAGAGAGCATTCCACTTGTCGTCCTGGCAACCTGAGTAAACAGTTTGTCTGGAAGTGAATTGAGCCAATAACTTGTCAGAATCACGTCCAACATTTATTATTTAAGAATCGTTTCATGTTAATTACTTAAACTGTACTTTATACTTAACTAATTAGTAAATGATAAACAGCTGTGTCACTGTTAAAATGCATTATAGTGTCATTAACATTCACTCTAAGTTGTAATTTGTTGCTTTAACAGATTATAGAGACAATCATAATAGTTAACCTTTTATATACTGTAAGTAATTATAGAATGCTTTATAATGTGCTGTGACTATTGTTATAGAGCATTAATGAGTTATTATAACTATAATTATACAGCTTTATAAGCAGAATATAATACACATACATACAAGTATTTACAGTATGTATTGTATATACTCAAAGGCTGTAGAATATTGTGAACATGATTTTGTACATGGACAGGAAATTAAAAGAGCAGGTGTTTATCTACCCACTGACCAATAGAATGACTGCTTAAACAAAGACACAGTAGCATGGCAACCATGCGACCTGTGTGTGTGTGTGTGTTTCCTTAATTTTAGTATGCTCCCAAAAGGGAAACTTGCAAATTACAGTTTCCTGTCATCTAAATAGTAAACAGTAATTAGCATTATTCATCATCAGATTGTGTTTCATAACAAGCCAGGACAAAAACAAAAACAGGGAGATGAACAAAGCAGAAATCCAGTACACAGCCCAGTCTCCCACTCAGTGAGCAAGCAGACATGTGCATGGACACACAAACCATATACACCATGTATGGACAAGCGAACACACCCACAAAGGCAAACACACCCACAAAGGCAAACACACGCAGGGTACAGCCCAAACCCTAGGTGTGTTCATTCAGTAAAACTCACACACCCACCCAGGCCAGCAGGTTTCACAATGTGACAATAACACAATCACAGTCTAACAGTTACAACATCCTCAGCCACACACACACACACACACACACACACACGCACACGCGCACATGCACACACGCACACACGCACACACACGCACACACACAAACACACACAAACACACACACACACACACACACATTTTATGTTTTAAACATACATATCTTGAATGGGGGTCCCTGGCACAAACTATTTTGGGAGGTCGTGGCCAAATACATATACATTTGGGGGTCCTTGACACAGAACCACTGCTCTATACTATGGGGCATGATCCAGTGGTCACGTAGAACAGTGGTTCTCAAACTTTACAGTACGCGACCCCCAAAATAATCATATTTTAACTGGGGACCCCCCCTCCCCGACGAGCACTAAGAGTTGAGGCATTACATTTTGTGTAACACGGTTCTATTGTGAAAATACATGCTCACAAGAATACATGCTCACAACGCCTCGCATTTGCGAGGCGTTGTGATCTGCTATTTTCACAATTTCAGCCTCTAATATTTGACAATTTGGTCAATGTTTTATTTGTCATTTTAGAGGTATTAAAAAAGTCCTTAAATTGAAATGTGCATATATCCTCTATACACTTAAAGGAGTAGTTCACCACTTTTCAACCTGTCTTCATATAATAGGTCCTCACTAATGTTCATGATAAAATATCACAATTTTTTTCTACTCAGTCCAAGTCTCCTAGGAGAGCTGTGGGAAGTTCAGAATCCATCGTCTTGTGACATCATCATTTTCCAAAAACAAAATTTAATCAATATTTTTGAAAAAAATATTTAGATTTTTATTATCACGAGAACAATGGCTTCCACTTGAAAATTGCAACTTTTCAGGAATAGAAAGCCTGCAGTTTCTATAAGCTGGATTGGCAATCGATGATGTCACAAGACGATGGGTTTCTGACCTGCCCACAGCCCCCTCTGAGAAAAAAAAAAGAAAGGCTATTTTTGAGTGAGGACCAATTATATGAACATAAGTTGAAAAGTGGTGGAGTGCCCCTTTAAACGTTATGTTGGTTTGTTTACTGTTGAGTGAGAAAACCATGTTTCACATTAAGCTAATCATCTTAAGTTAATGTCCCGACCCACAGGTTGAGAACCACTGGCGTAGAAAGCATGCACGGCCCCACCCACCATCCGTCTCCCCCTCTGAAATTTGCGGAAGCATAGATGGGGCTTAAGAAGGAGTGCAAGGGTCAGTCAGCAGTGCACCATGGAGACCAGACTGACTACAGACCACACGAGCACGGTGTGCCCGGGGGGCTCAGCCAGTGCACAGACTTATCCTTAAAGCTTGTCCAAAACGTCTCATTTGCTCAATTGCAGGAAAGATTTTGACTCCCTAGGAGTAATTTTTGGACTCCCTATGAGTCATTTTTGATGATTCTACAAGTAAAGGCCCTTTTCCACCGGCAGCGATAACGATGACGATAGCCATGAAATATCACAGCGATAATTATGCCTTCACATTGATGTCCGATAAAGTTATCGGACATCAATGAGAAGAGGCGCCAATTAACAGCCGCTCGCGCAGAGCGCACCTCGAGCTGTTTGTCAGAGACCCAGTTTCATATCACTGTGATCTTAACCACATCGTTGTTGATCCTAACGATGTAGTTGTCGGCTATCTTGTCTTTATCGGTGTTGGGTGGATGCTGCCGATCCACTTCAATTGAAAACCCACTTTTTTAAATTGTTATCGTCATCATTATCGCTGCCGGTGGAAAAGGGCCTTTAGAGTCTGTAATTGTATCCGTTACTTTGCGAGAGCATCATCCACACCTTTACATAAGTTCCTGTATCCTGATAGATAGTTCCTCTTGTATAGATCCCTTGCTCGTTCATATTAGGTAGGCAGCATGTCTATGGAGTATCCATTTGGTTAAAATGTCTGTGCCTCTGAGGCTGTTATCAAGTATCCGTTTGGTTAAAATGTCTGTGCCTCCCAGGCTGTTATCAGCATTGTTTTGGTAGAATCTCTCACAGAAAGCCATAATATCAAGTTAACCCCGGAGTTGTTTAATGTTTTGGTGTCACACCAGCCCTAGTTGCCTAGGAAACGGAGCACATTAATATGTCGACTGACGGCTTGACGTGAAGACGTCTTACGTAACCCGCATTGTGTATAAAACCTTTGCATCACTGTGTTAACGTAGGAAGAATTGATCTGGAACCATGTCGTTCTGATGCTTGTAAGAGCCCTTTCCTGGAATAAACCCAAATACTATTATAACGTTTCCTCCGTTTATTTATGTCAATAATTATTTCACTGTCCGATAGATATGGGGTACGAAAAACTAAGCTATCAAGGACAAGACATGAATACACTGTATCACACTTTTATGAGTCATTACGAGCTGTAAACCTCCCTACTACATCAGCAGTTAAGTTGGCATGGGATAATGAGTTGGGGACTCAAATATCAGAGGCACCCTGGGAAGACAGTCTGGAAGAAGTTAATACTTGCTCTGTTAACTCCAGACACTGCCTCATTCAATTTCGAATTATACATACTAGGCTTCACTATTCCAAATCTAAACAACATAAAATATTTCCGGATGTTTCTCCACACAGTGACAAATACAACACAACAGAAGCAAATCTCCTGCATAGTTTTGCCCTCAAATACAGAGATACTGGATTAAGATCTTTGAGACACTCTCTGATATTTTGGATACCCTGATCCAATACTAATTATTCTGGGAATATCAGACCCCATTTCTAATTTGACAAGATCACAACGACAACTCCTTTCTTACGGTCTGATTACAGCAAAGAAGTTAATTTTGTCTCAATGGAAAAAAGAGGAAGCCCCTGCGTTTAAACATTGGCTCAATGAAATGACTAGTACACTTCGTTATATTGTATAACACAATCTGTTGGCAATAAAACATATTTGACAAAAAGAAAGTGTCAACATCATGGCATCAGGTGCAAACAAATTAGTCAGCTCCATATATGGGCACAAAAGTGGGCATGCCCATATAAAGGCATAACGGTATACTAATGACATCAGCGATCTCCATATTGTATATGGGCATAAAATGGGCAAGAACTGACAGATGAGATCTCCATATATGGGCAACTCACTTTGAACATGACGTCACCCCATTTTGGGCACATCGCATTGTGACATGCTGTGAGCTTGTAGATCTGCTATACTGTCTTATGACAAAGCATACAATGGGGCATTCATTCATGAATAAATCATAAAAGTAAATATGGAGATGCAAGGTTTTGCATATTGTTGATAGTTTGTCGTGCATACAGTAAGTGAGTCCCCATTGATGTACAGGGTTTCCCTCATGTACCCCAGTTTTCCAGACTGGTGGAGCCATTGTCACCTCACAACCTGAGGAATGCAACCTACTTACAGATACTGGAATACAGATAGTGTATTTCCCGTCTGTACCTCCATCCACTCACACCCACCCACCTCCACCCATCTGCACCCACTTTAACCCACCACCGCCCACCTCCTCTCCCTATTAAATTGGAATAAGATTGGTTTCAGTGATATTTGGACTAATCCTCTACATGTTCGCAAATTATTGTGAAAATGTGACTTTGCATGTATGTTTTAGGGGCAGAAGAATAATTTTCATAAAACCGCAATATTCATTGAATTATTAAAACTTTATTCTTTCACATACAAACTTCTCACCCCATAGCCTGAGTATTTATATTGGTCCAAAGTTCATGTTAAAAAATGTTTGTGCAAATTACACGAAAGTCCCAGGAGAAGATAGATTTGAACTGTTTTTCACATAATTATAAAATGGTGGGAGACCCAAAGGTCAGAGGTCATGGTAACAAAGTTATTCGGCATGAGGAGACGCATATGTGTGTAAGGGTGTCATGGCTGTATGTCAAACAGGGCATGAGCTATACCTGTTCAAAGTTTGCACTTTCAACAACGCCACCCTTTGGCCAATTGTTGCGAGTTTCGTGTTTTCGCCGTTTCGCATGGCCCTCTACCATATTGCCGAGTTTCGTAAAAAGCAACTGCACGGTCAAGCCAGTAATGGCGTTCGAAGCTTTACCTCTTAGTAATTCCAAAAATAAATAATTATGCTATTTTTGCTGCTTTTGACTTTCTTGAGTCTTTATATTTATTTGGTGTGTTCATCAAGACAATTTATTAGCCCTAGCACTCCTAGTGACTGCACCTTTCAACAGAAAAGAACATGATATGATTGTCTCCGCCAGGCCGAAAGGCCTGGCCCAGACTATGTCTTTAGGGGGAGGTTGCTGCTCGCCCTTAGGGCGTCTTACTGGTTCTAATTGTGGTGAAAACCGGGACAATTTGCTAATAAACGTTGAAAATGGGACATTTTAATGTTTCAGAGAAATTTGTCAGGACTTCCAATTCGTCAGTTTGAAAATAAGACAATCCCCGTACAAATGGGGACGTCTGATCGCCGTAGGTTTGATGTGCTGTGATTTGTGCTGTTGTTTGGTCCATGGTATTTTGGTGTGTTGCTGTCATTTGGTGTGCAGTGGTTTGGTGTGTTGTGTTGTTGTGGTTATGTTGTTTGGTTGCTTGCTGAAGTATGTATGGAATGTTGCTGTGTGGTGGAGGTAGAGCAGAACATTGGCAGGGTTCAGCAGACCTCCTTCTTTGTGTGGCAGACAAAGAGCAGGGGCCCGGGCAAAGGAGTCTGCATGACAGTTAACAATTAATCAACGCAACGACTTCTTATTAAATATATACACACACATACATACACAAACAGGGGTGTCGCACCAAATTCTGGGCCCTGGGTACTTTAACTTTTGAAAAATAGAAGATATACAAGCTCACAGCGTGGCACAGAGTGCCGCGCTGCAAGCTTGTAGATTTGCTATTTTAGAAAAATCATGAAAATGTGTGCAAGTCTTTGATTATTTCAAATCCTTCTAAGGTTTTTTTGAAAAACCTGTTTCTACGTCAGTGGTCAAAATATTTAGTTCCAGGGACCCCCCAGAAGCAAAATTTTAGTTACAAATGTTCGCTTAAAAAATACATATATTCGAAGATTTGCACACATTTCACGACTTTTCAAAAATAGCAGTTCTACAAGGTCACAGTGCGGCACTCGATGCCGCGTTGTGAGCTTGTATATCTGCTATTTTTCAATAGCTAAAGTATAAAATAATTCCAGGCCCCTCCACCTTGAGCCCTAGTAACTCAGTCCCACTCCCCCCCACCCCCCTTGTGACACCCATGAACACACAAACACACAAAGAGACAAAGGGAGACACAAACACAGAGAAAAAAAGAGATATGTTATCGAACAGACAGGCTGCTATATGCACACACATACGCCTGCTATGCTCTTCCTTGGGTTTCTTGCTTCTCTCCCTCCCTCTCTCGTTCTCCATCATGCAGTTGTGATATGTGACAAATCAACACTATATGGACAGAAACACAGCCTCTCCTCTGTTCTCTCTCTCTCACCCTGCACTCGCCTCTGAATGACAGACTGGCTGACTAGCTGGCACACTGATTACTGGCAGACTGCCAGCTGGGCTGACTGGCAAACTGGTTGCTGACTAACTATCTAGTCCAAGGCTCTTAAACGTTTTCAGGCCAGGAACTCCTTGACTGAGAGAGAGAGAGATGAAGCAGGGAGATTCCATATAGTTTTGTCGTTTGACAGCACAATCATCAGTGTATCATCAGGACCCCCTGTAGTAACTCTGAGGACCCCCTGTTGAAGACCCCTGATCTAGTCAACTAGTTTCATGAATGTTAAACTCATTCAACAATATTGAATGTGAACCTACCTAATCTCTTCCCGGTCCAGTGAATATTTCTTTGCATGCGCGCGCGTGTGTGTGTGTGGTGTGGTGTGGTGTGGTGTGGTGTGGTGTGGTGTGGTGTGGTGTGGTGTGGTGTGGTGTGGTGTGGTGTGGTGTGTGTGTGTGTGTGTGTGTGTGTGTGTGTGCGCGCGTGCGTGCGTGTGTGCACCTATGTCATTTCCTGTTTGCTGTGGAAAACCAAATGTACAGAGTCCTGACATCACTGAGTGGGTTCCATTCCCAGCCACACCCACTCCCAGCCCCGCCCACATCAAACTGCCCACAGAATCTATTCATAGGGGCGCGCACACACACACACACACGCACGCACGCACGCACGCACGCACACACGCACGCACGCACACACACAGGAACAACACCACATACACACCCTGCTTATTTGATGGACACAAACTCAATCCATGTTACAGAACTAGGAAACACATTCTCATATTAAAATAAGCATATGAATGAACATAATATTGTTGTTTAATGACACTGAACTCACCCTCCTGACTTAAAGGGACTTCACCATGAATTTACATTTTTCCAATTTTTATGTATTTTTTGGTGTCCCACCAGCACGTTCTATCCTCACAAAGTATTTCTGACTATTGTGTCTTTCTCAGTTTATGGGCAGATCTATGTAAGCAGGTCTCAGAACGGGGGCTCTGTATTCAAGAGTGGTAATTTGGCCTCAAACCTTTTGAAAAACGTTTTTGGGACACAAACAATGTTATATAAATTATTTTTAAATGCATGGTGTAGAACATTTAAAGTTGCCAGGTTTCGGAAGACTCCAGGGTTAGGGAACTATAATACGCCACTGGCACAACAGCACCAGCCTTGGTCTGTGCTGTCAATCCGCTACCTCTGTCCCAACAGCGCAAGAAACCAAAATCAACACAACTCCATCCATAGAACACAGTAAGACATTTCTAAGGCCTCTGAATTGACCAGGAGGTTGCAGATGGGACCACTTCCTTCCAGACTCCTAAGGATTGCCAGACCCCCCAAGCATCAGACTAAACCTCGCGTAACCATCTCTTACTAAATATAACAACTTGATTGGTGGAGCTCGGTGGGAGCAGCACACAGCCTGGGAATAAGTGCTGCCTGTGAGGCTCAACTCAGGGCACGGACGTCCCTAAGCCCTATTCAAAAATGTCCAGAGGCCTTTGAAAATGTTTGAATATTTCACCTTACGGTGCCCAAAATAGGGATGGCATTGATAAAAAGGTTTATGGTAATGGTTAATAATTATTATTGATTTGTGTACAATTTTGTCTAATGGTCTAAAGTACAGAACAGATCATCTTTTAATCGTGTTTGTTGCCACTCTGTGTGTTCCAAAACAAAAACTTGTTTGTTCTAACATTGTTATTAAAACATCGTAAATCTGCTACCTTGACGCTTGTCTGACATTTCACTGGTCAGGTCTGTTTTAGGACGGCAACAAGATTACACCAACCATCACATTGACAGCTCTGTTGTATTCTATCCACTGATGAAGGTCATGTCACAGGCTGACATGGGGCACTTGGCACGATATGACATCATACAATCCTATTGTCTTGTTGATCATATAAAAACCTTGTCAACTGTCTATTAATCAGAAGGAGGAGAAACATGATTATTGTACCACTGGACATTATTTTGTATGCTGATTGATTTAATACAATTACTTGAAACAGCCTTATTTGGTGAGGTGTCTCTTCCTTGCGTGGACTGTAGTTTACATTTTTGGGGAAACTGAGTCTTCTAGTAATTGATTACTTTCTAAGGAATTAATTTCCCAACAGGCACGCAGGTTGAAAGTGGTTCACAGAGAAGGCTGGTCTCCTCGGACTACGTAAAACTACCTGCTATAGAATAAAGTATAATAAAGATGTTCTCCAGAATGATGTTACCGATCAATCGGCAATGGATCGGATCGGGCCGATCAAAGCGTGATCGGCGATAATCGGTGGTTTAGATCAAAAGGTAAATTCACCGATCGGATCGGATCGGTGCATCCGATCAACCAGCCGTTCAGTATGCCCACTTGAGGCCATTTTGGGGTATTGATTTCCACAGTGCTGAAGGAATAATTAGTTACTGCTATGATAATAAATACATAGTAATGCTGGTAAATAACTATAAGGCAAATATATAAATGAATACATGAGTGAATGAATGAATTAAAGTTAAAACATTAACATTTAGAAAATATAAATAATAACTTGATCGGATCGGTGATTGATCGGTATAAGGTGATCAAACTTTTGTGATCGGTGCTCGCTGATCGGTTCCAAAAAACCTGATCGGACCATGATCCCTAATTTACATGTAAATATTGACAGGTATTACTCTGTTTAGACAGGCCAGAGTACACACACACACACACACACACACACACACACAAGCATGCACGCGTACGCACACACGCAGATCCTTTTTCCAGAATGTCTTCCTCTCCTCTTTGATCCAAAACAACAGGAAGGATGGGTTCTGGGTTAGCCCCTCCCACTGAACCTGTCAGACACTTCCTGTGTAGTCAACAGGAATGATGGGATCATGAGTCGCGTGTGTGCGTGTGCATGTGTGCGTGTGAGAACCCTCCACTCATTCTGGATAGGAGAGGTAAAGGGTCACACTCACAATGGGTTTAGGTTTTTTCCACACAAAGGTTCAATCCCCACAACAACCAAAGTGTGAAAGCTAATCAGAATGGTCCTCATTCACCAAACTAGTGGTGTGTTGTTGTATTGGATTCATGAAATGTGTGCAACAGCCTTGATTTGTGCGTACCACAGGTGTATCTAATGAAGCATGGCAGTCAGTTCAGTTCGGGAAAAATATAAAGATTCTTAACCCATTTAGACCTGGAAAGCCTATACATTGTTGTTGTTATACCTTTCAATCCGAGAAAGTATCTGTGTAATTTTAGATGTTGCTATAGCAACATGATCATTATTTTCTTTTTCTTTTTTTTAATACAATTGTTTTTGTTTTTCAGAAATTTTAAGATTAGGGATTAGGGAAGATTTGGGGTTAACTTGATTTTATTATTACAACTTAAGGACATATATTAGATATATATTATATAAGAAGCTGAAATGCAAGACACTGGTCTGGAACACCGCTATCCTACAAGGATAAGAGCTTTATTGATAACTGACGGTCCTTTGCATTTAACCAATCCTAACTTTTCTAGGTACTGTCTTGTATTGGGACTGGACTCAGTCAGATGTTATCCAGGCTGCATCTTCATCAGATGGTAAGACTATGAATTGTATTTGTATGACATTCGTGTGGTCAACAAGTTGGACAATTGATATTAGAGCAGTGATGTTACTAGGTTTTCAATGTAATGGGTCCCGGGACCCACAGGTGGTCATTCAAATGGGTCCCAGAAAAGTCCTCAATACAATGTTTTCAAGCGCTGTGAGCTTGTAGATCGGCTATTTTCAAAATGTTTGCCTATTTCTTATATTTATTTTACAATTTGGTTAATGTTTGAACTTAGAACTACTAAAACTACTAAAACATGTGCCCCTAATGAATTCGGGCGCGCAAAATGGCGTCAGACGTCGGTGGAATCAAAACATTGACGTTTCTATCGCCTGTTTAAGACTTTCTACGTGGATTTTATTTGTGTTAACGTAAGGTAAAGTAGGATGCTTTCACCCATGAACAATGGAATTTTAAAATGTTTTTCTTTTACCGCGACGCGGTAAATTATTTTAACATGGACTCCAATGGAGGCGCATCCCCGGGACCCCAGGACCATGACATGAATGAGTCCCTGGATGACTTGAATGAGTTTTTGATGCGGGATGCGCACGTAATGACATCACAGGAGGTTCACAATGTAACTGTGTAACAGCGACAACAGGCATACACTAGGTGGTATCTTCCTCTGCATGTCCTCACAATCAGAATCAACTTTATTGTCCCGTCACAGGTTTACAGGCGTAAAGCAGTGGGTGAAATTAGTTTTAGTGCAAACTCCATTGTTCCACAAAAGGGAACGAGAAGACGTCCTGACTCCTGAGATATAACATGCCTATGTTTCCAAAGGCATAGGGCATGTCTATGAGAGAACATGAGTTTTCTACAAATTCTGCAGTTATTAATTTGTTCCTTGAATGATGAATCAGACGAAAATGGTAAATGGTGCATTTGTATAGTGCCTTTATCCAGGGCGCTTTACATACCGGTAGATTGTGCATTACATTCACCCATTCACACACACATTCATACACCGATGGCGGAGGAAACCATGCAAGGCACCAACCAACTCACCGGGAGCAACTTGGGGTCAGAGTCTTGCTCAAGGACTCTTCGGCATGTGGAGGATGCTCCTAGAAACAGGTTTTGTGAATGAGTCCCAATGTGACCGCCAGCAAGTTATGCAAGCAAGACTCTAAGCAGTCAATATGGCCACATTTAACTACAATTATAACAAATTAATCTAAAATGTATATAGAGATTGTAGACTGTCACTTCGTCTGCTTTGACTGCTTTTTGAGCCCAGAGACTCCCAGAAAACTGCAGATATGCTACTACTCTGTTCTTTTAAAGATGAACACTTTAAGTAATTTTATTCTCTTTGTTTTATTCTTTAACTTAGTGTATTCAAATGTCCTTTTATAATGCTTTGCACTGTCTTAATGCTTTGTGTACAAATGTTTTGTCTACTCTGAATTGCATTGTTTTGAGATGTGCAATAGAAATGGCCTAGCTTTAACAGCCAGTCATAAATCAGACATCTTAGCTTGAATGAAAAACAATAATCTTATTAAAAACAAAATTCCATACCATTGGCAGGAAGACAAGATTCCTGACTTTGATGCACATACTCATGTGTGCACACACGCACACGCACACACGCGCACGCACGCGCGCACACACACACACGCACACGCACACGCACACACACACACACACACACACACACACACACACACACACACCTGCGGTTGCCCACCAGCCAAAGCTGAAACATCTGAGAGGTGATGTCATTCTGTGCATGCCTGTTACCACAGCTACATTTTATGTCTATGAGCTGTGTGCGTGTGTGTGTGTGTGTGTGTGTGTGTGTGTGTGTGTGTGTGTGTGTGTGTGTGCGTGTGTGTGTGCGTGCACGAACAAGGGGAGGGGAGATCTGGGCTGACAGGATGTCTGAGGTGCGTGTTTTATCATAGAGTTGTCTATAAGTAAAGCTGATTAAGTGCAGGCTACATTCATAGGCATGCACACTGGCACGCACACACACACACACACAAATAGGATAACCAATAGGATATGGAAAACATATATCATATGACCAATGACCAGCATACAGACCCAGGTTGTATCTACACCAGGGGTCTTCAACGTTTTCAGGCCAAGGACCCCTTAGTTGAGAGAGAAATGAAGCAGGGACCCCCACAACTTTTTCATAGATTCCATATAGTTTCATTGTTTGACAGCAGAATCATCAGTGTATTTTGGATTCATGTCAATTTGTGTTTTCAGATATTTAACCACTTGAACCGTCAATACTTTATAAGCTTGATCTTTCACTCTGTACTTAGACTGTTCTTTTTCCCCAAACCTCTTTGACAAAAATAGACGATCTACAAGCTTGTAGATCTGCTATTTTTGGCTAAAGTTCTCAGAATATGGATGCTAGGGTTCAAGTGGTTAATATAAAAAAGGAGAAAAAAGGTTTCTATCACACAGAGATTTGGAGGACCCCCTGTAGCAACTCTGAGGACCCCCTAGGGGTCCCAGACCCCCTGTTGAAGACCCTTGACACACCTAGTTAAAGGTTAACTTCTGGCTCCAGCCAATAGACCCGCCCACTCTCTGAGTGGACTGCTTCAGCGCAGAGTCTGAAATCAGGCTACTCAAAGAAACCATGCAGGGACAGAAAGCTATAACATAATAGCCTACACATACCTGCTGGCAAGGCAGACAGGCATTCTGACGTAGCGGGCTATAGAAAATTCATTCATAATATGAGCAAAGTTCAGTTCACCATAGTTGGTCATTGATCCAGGCAATATGAAAATCGACAGGTGTTAAGTAGGCAAATCAAAACACACCACTGGCATAAAGTATCCATACGCCAGGAACTAAGACTTTAAAATACTTATAAAGTTCGCTTGTTAATGTTCAACAAAGCATGTTCCAGCCCAGGTGCCTTGGGGCGAGGTGACTGGAGCCATTGTTCACTTTCTCTCACGTTCAAGCAGTTACTCAAGACAGGACAAAATACTGTTTGTCCCCCGTTAAAGAACACGTTACACATATTTCAATGCAATATGTAACATTTAAAAGGATGTGTTAGAAAAGTTCTAACTATAATTCAACCCCCAAACCAGTGAAATGCAGATTTCCAACCTACACCTCAAACACCCCGCAAGCACGCAGCCCTCTGGGGACACTGACAGTCAGTGACCGCAACAAAAAGTCACTCATTTATTGGGGGTTTCCCCCTCATAACATAATGGGCCCTAATACTTAGCAGTATGACCGTGTCACCCCCCCCCCCCCCCCACACACACACACACACACACACACACACACACACACAGACACACACACACACACACACAAAGCTCAAAAATAAAATTTTGAATAAATCCATTCACATGTTGGACACGCATTTTGTGTTGACATTATTTCTCATTACTTAGGCAAGGGACAACCACCAAGGAGGTTAGTTCATTACTAGTTCTCCTCCATTGAACTCAAGGGGATTTGGGGGTCTACTACTCTATAAAGTGTTTTAGGGTTTATACTCTATATCAGTGTTTCTCAAAGTGGATTGCAGGGACTCTGTGGGTTAATTTATGGGGGTCTAAATTGACCCTTACAAGTCAATTTGTACACTGTCAGAGTTAAGGGGAGACCTTGACAATTGAACGTTTGAGAAACACTGCTCTATATAAAGTGTTACTTATACTCTATAAAGTTGGAATAGAAAAATAGTGTGTTGTCCTAATAGGCCAGTGGTTCTCAAAGTGGATTCCAGGGACTCTGTGTCTGTGGGTTCCTTTGGGGGGGTCTAATTTGACCCATATAGTCTGTAACTGTAACTCTGACAGTGTAGAAATGGAACCAAATGAACCCTGCATTTGTACACTGTCAGAGTTAAGGGGAGACCTTGACATTTGAAAGTTTGAGAAACACTGCTGTAGGTGGGGGCAGACCTCCATTCAGAAACATCCCCACTTGTTAGAAGAAACATCCCCATTCAGAAATACCCCCACTGAGGTTAGGGTTAGGGTTAAGGTTAGGTTTAGGTGACACCTCCATAGAATAATGGAAGTCAATCTTCTGAATGGCAATGTTTCTGAATGGAGATGTGTAACGCCACAGTACTAATGTCAACACAAAGGAGACCTGAGTCCACACACCCACCACCACCCCACCCACTGACTGACTGACTCACCTATGGACACCAGCTTGATGTTCTCCTTGTCCAGGAACTCCAGGGCCACGGACACGTTCTCCAGCCGCATCTGCCTGAAGGTGGGCCGCGCGTGGTACTTCCTGCACATGCTCTTCTGGCTCAGCACCTCCAGCAGCGCGATGAGCCGCAGCCCGTCGCTCAGGTCGCACTGCAGGTCCGCGATCCGCTTGTTGACGCACTTGAGGTGCTCGTTGCACCAGCGCGTGAACGTGTTCTGCTGGATCTTCTTCCACGGCGCGTCGTCGGCCAGGTCCTTCTCGGTGGCGGGCATGGTGTGTGTGTGTGTGTTTAGGTTTATTACAGTTAAACTGACAGGAAAGTAGCGTTAAAGGGAGCGAGAGGAGAGAGTGTGTAATGTGTATGTGTGTGTGAGCTGTCTAGTTGTGAATGCACTCTCTCTCTCTCGCTCTACTCCAGTCTGGACACTTGGAGAAGGGGAGGAGAAGTTTGTGCGCGCCTGCGCGGTAGTCACTTTTCTTTCACTGTTCTCTCTCTCGATTGTCTCTCTCTTTTCCCAGCACACTCTCTCTCTCTCTCTCTCTCTCTCTCTCTCTCTCTCTCTCTCTCTCTCTCTCTCTCTCTCTCTCTCTCTCTCCTCCATCCTTTCTCTCAGCGAGCGCTATTCCAGTTCGTTCGTGCGACTGTGCGCGCGCGTGCGTGCGTGAGTGAGTGAGTGGGACAAGGGGACACCAGAGGCGTCAATTGGGTATGGCAAGGTATAGGTATGGCTACACTACAGGGGAAACACATACAATGTACTTCTTAAAATGAATTAATCGTGCCTGTTGCTAAGGTATGGCAACATGACTGGTGTCTGCGTGCAAAACACCAGTCATGTTGCCATACCTTAGCTTTTTCAGAACTGACGCCACCGAAGGACACTTTAGTTTGAGGTGTTTTTTTTTTTTTGCGCCTGCGTGGTGGCCTAATTATGACGTCATGTGTTCATGGTCGCTCGGTCATGTTCAAGTGTTCAACAGGTTACAGATTAGAACCGTGTATTTTACAAGTAAAAGTCGTGTATTCCAAATGTAGGCTACTTGAGTAAAAGAACAAAAGTATTGGCATCAAAATATACTTAAAGTAGGCCTACAAAACAACAAGTTCTCATTATGCAGCATTTCAGAAGTGAAGTGGTTAATCAGAATCTATAAACTAGTAACTAAAGCTGTAAAATAATAGAGGGTATGCATGTGACATCATCATCATACCAGGAAGTTATGCAGAACGCCTACTGAGTGGCAAAAAAACTACTTTCTGGACTTGACAGCCCATACACTAAAGAGAAAAGTCCTATCTGATTGCATTAAACAACGTTAAACAATGTTAAACTCACTTTGCCACTCACTTTGCCACTCGATGTGCCACTCGATTTGCCATTCACTTTATGCATGCGCATACCCTCTATTAGTGGACCACTGATAGCATATGTGCGCACATAGCCACAGACAGACAGACAGACAGACAGACAGATACAGATCAATCTCAGAAAATTAGAATATTTCGTAAGAGTAAATATTATTATTATTTTTTTTAAATCTGTTTATTGGTTTTATACAGGTTTTTTAAGGACATACAGGCATACAAATGAATCTATACAATATTGGTTATACTTTGTAGATGAGTATACCACACAAAACAAACACACACCCTCCTCCCCCCCACCCCAGAAACATACATCAGACATATACATTAAACAGAACAAAAAGGAAAAAACACACAACCGAGCCAAAGACGAGACAAAATAAAAAGAAAAAAAGACAATGCATGAAGGTTACATTTTCATCATTATATATTCTTCATGTGTTCTCCGTGATGACCATTGGCCCATTTTCGAACCACCGTAAGCCAGAAGAGATTCAACACCTGGCCTTTACATAGTCCATGAAAGGTTGCCAGGTTTTAAAAAACTTTTCTATAGAACCCCGGCGTAGAGTAAATCTTAGTTTTTCTAACTTAAGGTGCTGCATGACATCATTAACCAGCATTTTAAATGCAGGAGGCTGAGCTTGTTTCCAATTCATTAGAATTAACCTGCGTGCCATAAAGGTCACGAATTAAGAGTAAATATTCTTGAAACATTCATATATTTCTTGAAACTTTCATATATTCTAGATACATTGCACTACTCAAATCAAGGATTTATATTAGAGAAATGTCAACCTTCTGAAGTCAGAGTTGCTTGAAGTATAGATAGATATATAGATAGATAGATAGATAGATAGATAGATAGATATAATGCAAAGATGTGTTTTCATGTTAATTTGAAGGTTTCAGGGAGGGTAGGCTACATAGACAAGAAGAGTGATATAAATGCATTGAAATCCAACTCTTCTGTATGTGTTACACTGGACTGTGCTCCATGTCACTGTGACTGTGTACAGGACCATTGTACAGTGAAACCCTCCCTCCCTGAGAGTGATAAGAAAGAGACAGACAAAGTGACGAAGGAAACACTCATCTATCTGTCAGAGTGCCAGCTCTGCATGTTCAGACCATCTCTCACTCATAAAGATGACATCATACACATACACATACAGTACATACACATTTGAGACACACCGAGGCAAACAGCAGCATCTATATCATAAATAAATGTTACAACAGGAAACTAAAGAAAGAGAGTGTGTGTGTGTGTGTGTGTGTGTGTATGCGTGTGTGTGTGTGTGTGTGTGTGTGTGTGTGTGTGTGTGTGTGTGTGTGAGAGAGAGAGAGATAAACAAAATCTACAGAATAACTAACTAAAGTTTTCAAATATTTGTAGTGGAGTGAAAGTATTGCAAATTGGAAATACTCCAGTAAAAATGCCTCAAAATTGTACTAAAGTATAGGCCTACTGTACTTTTGTAAATGTAGGCCTATTATACTTTACACCACTGCATATGAGCGCTTATAGCAGCCTGTTCGTGTCTCTGTGTTTGTGTCTCTCTTCGTGTAGTGTGTTTGTGTGTGTATGTGTGAGTGAGTGTGTGTGTGGGGCGTGTGCACATAATAATGGTGTAATGTCCTAGTCATGACTTGTGACCAGCACAGCCGGTCCCTGACTCCCTGGGAACGTTTAAATGATGCCGTTATGATGTTGCTTTTGGTGTTGGAGGAGGTGGGATGTGAACACATGATGTTGTGTTGTGTGTGAAGTTGAACCCACGGTCAACTACGCAACAACATGAAGATGTAGCCTAAACACACATCATGCACTATCTAATGATCTAATCTCCTTTTGAACTCTGAATTGTGCGTGTGTGAGGTGGTAATAATTTATGCACATGCTGTTATAAACCCATGTGTAGGCGTCTGAGTGCATGGGTCTGTGTGTGTGTGTGTGTGTGTGTGTGTGCATATGTATGTGTGGTTACGTCATATTCGTGTCCAGACAGTATGTCTATAGAGTCTGTGTTTAGAGCTATTTCACTAATTCTCTATGATCATCTGTTGTTTGGATCTATGTGTGTGTGTGTGTGTGTGTGTGTGTGTGTGTGTGTGTGTGTGTGTGTGTGTGTGTGATGTCATGCACATATACTTGAGTAGAGGTCTGTATTTTAAATCCATTTACTGTCAACAGTGCTGTCATCAGGCTGTAGCCTTTATGTTACATGACACACACTCACACACACATTTCAACTCTTTGAACCCGCCTCAGGGCTAGGTGTATGTGTGTGTGTGTGTGTGTGTGTGTGTGTGTGTGTGTGTGTGTGTGTGTTATCTTATTGGGTGGTGATGATTAGAACTTCCTTTCTGGAGAGACTGTGTGAACAAATGTATGACCATGTGCGTGTCGACTATGGATGTTCTCCAACTCATGTCCTCGCCCATGCATAACCATAGTGATTCAGAGTGACAGCTCGTTGGGCTGAGGTCCAAACCCCACCCTCTTTATCCCCACGGCCTTGTGTGTCATTACACTTATCCCTCTCGTCCCTCTCTCTCGCTCCCATCTCTTTTTATTCTCTTCTTTCATTTTATTAATCTTTCATTTTGAGGGTCTTTTATTAGTGACCGTAGGTCGCAGTTAACTATGAAAACCGGCACATCTTATCCGCATATCTCTGTAGGTCACGCCTGACACTGTGGTTTCCCCTGACACATCACTGTGACATCACAGCTGTGATGTCAGGGGAACCACTCTTAACAGAACTGGTTTGCTGCTCTGACATCACGCTCTGGCTTCACTTTGATGGCACACTAACAGAAACTCTTTTATGCCCATATAAGGAGTTCCCTGGTGTCATCAATATTAAGCCCATATCTAACAGGAGTAGGCCACATTGGCCACATAACACACTAACAGAATCCATATATGGCCAAGACAGATGGCCAAGACAGCCCATCCTATATGTGTGGCTGGTTCTACAGACAGGGATCTCCATGTATGGGCATAAAAGGGTATGATGTCAGATGTCATAGACATCATAGGACTTTCACATAACGAATAACTGAGTAAGCATGTTTGGGCTCTCGCAGCATATCTCCATACAGTGCATGGATCTCCATATATATGGGTACCAGGGGTCTCCATATGGGTAACTGGTCCGATATACATCACTGGCCAGATGGCAAAGAATTGGCGCGACCTCGCCCTTTAGGGCAAGGTCGCATGTCGCCCTGAGGCGTCTTACTAGTTATTGTGTAATGTCTTGATGTGAGAGACAGCAGAGACAACCGTTAATATTGGAGAAAAAACTTGAGGGAGACGGGGAGAGACATATTCAACGATATTCATTATCTGTCTCGCTCAGCCTCCTAGAGGAAACAGAACCTCAACTCTATTTATAGGCATGGGTAGAGAAATGATTCCCTTTAATACCAATAATAATGCTGTATATGGGAGTGGCAGTCCCTCTGACACCGCTTTATTTCATCTGTGAGCTGTGTCAGGACAGCCAGTCCCATATTGGACTCTAGTCACAAGAGGAGCTGCTCCAGCCAGAACCAGAAGCGCTGATCCAATGGTCCTGTGGACAACCATGAGTTTATTTGTAAAGCAACTTTCATAGAGGCTGGATGTATCTCAAGGTGCATTACCCTCCCCTACTTATCCTTATTAGCTAACAAGTTATGTTTGAGTAAAACACCCGTGTTTGCTTGTGATATTGCTGATCTGGGATCTGAACCACACATGTACTGTAGGTCTCAGATTTGAGCTAAATGATTCAATGAAAATCCCTGTGTTAGTGTGACGGTGGGTATTTTGGTATAAACACAGTGCAACATAATATACATCCCATTGAGACAAACAGAAGACATGAGTTGCGTTGGTGGGTCAGCTTGCTACAACTTTAATCCAAAACATCTGCATATTCAATACATCATCTTCATAACCTTACTATCTCTCATATCTCCATATCTTTTAACAAAATAAGTCTAGTAAGCACACCATCTCATAACTTTAATGTTTATTTATTTATTTTACAATTCTCTTTCTCTCTGTCTGTAGTGTATTTCACTGGAACATCAGGAATAATTTGATCTTTTATTTTTTTAAACACAGACAAGACGGATATACATTGACAAAGAGGAGGGTGGTGTGAGTGTGTGTGCCTGGTCTGACCGACACACACGCCTCTTCTCATCGACGGTCTCTCAGACACACACTCTCACACACATACTCGTAAGGACACACACACACACACAGAAGTTCACCGACTCGTTTCACGGCCACATAACTTAAGTTTCCAGCAAGGACGCGTCAACGCGTACACGAGTGGCACTTCCAACAGACCAGGAGTGTGTGTCTGTCTGTGTGTGAACACACCACGCGTGTGTGTGTAAGATTGTGTATTATTTTGTCTACACACATACACAAACTGGTGTTAGTTAAAACAAGAGGCACTTAAAACCCCTTTTGTGCCCCCAAAAAAGGAAATGATACATAAAAGAAATCAAACATTTTTAATTTGGCTTTAATTTCCCCCCTCCCCCAACACACACACCTTTGAATAATGAGGATTGCCATGGCAACTATTTAACATGGCTAATTGACAACAGAGCCATCTTTAAAAAAAAAACGGAACAGAAGAGAACAGACCAGGGCTTCTGTTTCCCCAAAACCACATCTTTAGACGGGCAGGTTGATGGGCTAATCAGGGTTGAGAGGTAATGTCCTGTACCTGTAAGGGCACAGGTTCACCCACTGAAACAGTTAAATGTACATGAAATGTTCTGTCAAAGTGCCCTTGAGCTAGAGGTGAGCGATATGTAAAAATACAATATCACGATATTTTTCCAAGCTGCATCACGAATCCACGATACACGATTTTATCACGATTCTTTTTCACGTTAGTTTTTATGGTTATTTTTCAAGTTACTAGACTCTCTGGGTTTCTTTTGGGAGGTCTAAATTGAACTTTACAAGTATGTAACTCTGACAGTATACAAATGAAACCAAATGGACCTGTTTGTATACTGTCAGAGTTAAGTGGAGACCTTGACATTTTAAAGTTTCAGAACTACTGATTTAGACCAAAATGCAGGTTTAAATGAATTCTGCAATGAATCTGTATTAAACATGATTTTTTAAAAGGCTCCATCAATTGTATCACGATATATACGATATCGCTGAAAAGGCAGCATATCGTGGAGACATTGTATCGTTTCAACGATAATTATCACCATATCGTCCACCCCTACCTTGAGCAAGATACGGAACCACCAATGCCCTTTACCACCTCTCTCTTTGTGACTGTTTAACTAACATGGACTAGACTTCAGTTTGTCTTTGCTCTGTTCTTTACAATGAGGTAAATTGAACTTGGGCTAAAAATTGTGTTCTGAACCAAATACCACCCATTTCTTTAATCATTATTGTTAATATTATGGAGAAACAGAACAGAACAAAGCTAAGTTTCTCATTATAATGTTTACACCAAATCTATTACATTTAATTACAATGGGACATGGATGGTTAAACTTTGTCTAAAGTTTGTTTTAGGAAACAAATAATAGTAATTTAGAAAAAAGTTCCACTATAAACTTACAAGAATCTGTGAATCACAAAAGTAGTATGACGCCCATAAGAAAAGTCAGCACACGAAAGACTGGTTTTCCCAAAACAAAGTTTAGACCGAAGTTCAAGCCAAAACGTCACAGATCAATTTAGGGTTAACACAATCCTGATAGTGTGGGTCCATGACAGTAATGATTGCTGGAAACACAGAACACAACAAAGATGGTATTCCAAAACCACATGTACGCCTCTTCTGAGTTCAATAATTGTCGGTATGATATGTTAATTAGACAAGATGAAAAGTCCAAAGACCAGGAAGGGAAACAGATCCCAGAACGGTGTGTGGTGCCCAGCAAAGACAGAAGAACAAAAAAACACCTGGGTTAGTTTGGGAAGACGTGGCCCAGGATTGGCATGTCAGACAGAGACATGGAAAGCCTGGGATCTTCCCACCAACACTAAACCGATATATAAAACAACAAATCAAGCCCCATAGTGCCCCCTGTAGGTACATAACAACAACTGATTCTATGGTAGAAATTATAACTTTTATATCACACCCCTCATCTCTCTCTCTCTAGAATTATATACAATTACACTTTGTACAATAAAGCAGTGTTGCTCTCCTCACAGCGCAATGTGTGTTTAAGTGCGTGTGTGTGTGTGTGTGTGTGTGTGTGTGTGTGTGTGTGTGTGTGTGTGTGTGTGTGTGTGTGTGTGTGTGTGTGTGTATGATGCAGCCAACATGCTGGCAGGATACACTGTCCACTCCGAAACTCACATGGTGTGCATTACATGTGGTGTGTGTCTGTTATGTGTGAGCGGACGCACACACACCCATGCGTGAATGTGTGAGTGTTTTAAGTGGAGCTGCTCTTGGAGAGGTTTGGGTAGAGGACCGCTGCAGTCACAGCAGCCATCACCACCACCACCGGCATCCAGGGGCTCCAGGCGCTCTGTCAGACAGAAAACAAAAGAGAAAGGCACGAGTTAAGTGCATGTTATATTTTCATATCAAGAGTGACATTCCGATATAGAAAGAGCAAAGTAAACGACCAGTGACAAATTAAAGGAAAAAGAAAGGAGGGAATGCAGTCATTGAAGCAATGACATGAATACAAGTTGAATGAGATGAAATGAAGGGTCGTCCTGCAGGGAGAGATAGATGATGCACAAGGCAAACGTATTGAAATTAACTTAAAGAATGAATACGGAGAAGAAGAAATGGGTAGGACAGATTTAAAATAAATCTGTAGTTCAGTTAAAGTAGAACCGAACAGAAGTGAATGAAGTTAGTGGAAGCAACGGGGTCTTCTCTGTGGAGATGGTCAGACAGGCAGTAGTTTTTTTAATTAATTTGTTATCGCACAATTTTGTAACCCATTTTTCAGCCAGTGCCAATTGCCTTAACTGTAATCCTGGCGCTACTCTCCCTCTGCCAAACAGGGGAGAGCCCAGAACTGAACTCATACTTCCTTCAATGCGGGGAGGCAGTATAGAGACCAGGATTACTGCATGTTTTCTGTGAGAGTACCTACCCTACGGACCATGACAGTTGAGGTAGATGACTCCCCGGCTCTGGGGTGTCTGTAAAAAGGTTTTGGGATTTTTTTAGGGAATCCTTCCGTGTGCGCCGCAGAAACAGGGAGTTCGGTAGGCCAATCAGATGCGGGACTCCCTCTTTCCCAGAGGCATTACTTTGGCAATGTAAACTTGTTTCCTCATGCCTATAAACTCCTTTGAATATAAGTCCCGGAAAAGAGGCACTGTGATTGGCCTGTAGTCACTTTGAGCGTGCATTCGACACTTCCGCCAATACCTTTTTACAGGTGGCTCCAAAGAGCTGCAGAAAGGCCCTTTCGCCAACCCCACCCAGGGTATGGGCACTAGAGAACACGCCCCCAGCGCAAATCAAACCCTGGACCTTCTAGCTGTGAGGCGACAGCGCTATCGACTGCGCCACCATGCACTCAAAGGGGAACATTTTTCAGATACTATGAAATGTTTCACCGTAAAGGTTTTTCAGAAACATGGCAGACATACTTCTCTTTTCTCACCATTGTCAGCAATGTTAAGAAGACAACTTTCTGTCGTCTTCGATGTCTGTGAATACTTATTTTGTGGTTCAAAAGTAGTGTATAAAATGGTCCCGGTGTCAAACTTATTCCTATTGTGCTGCGTACATTTTCTTTGTTTGTGGTTTATAAACAGCCAAGAATTATCATAAGCATTTTCTTTAGTGTAAGTACGTCTGCCAAATATATGAAAAAGGGTATTTTCTTTAAAAGAAAAGCATTTTAACTTTCCCTTCAATTCAGCTTGTAGCTGACAAGCTACCTACTAAGTGGACACCAGCTAGCTAGATAGCAATAGCAGACAACAGAAAATGAAGAAAATAAAATATTTCTGAAACCAGTTGATTTGGCAAGCATGTTGGTTTACATGTTAGTGGAACACCAACTTTAGTACATGTGTAATGTGTACATGAGCTGGAAAAACAAGACTAGACCAGCCAGGTTCAGCCCGAATCTTGGACAGAACGAGCCGATTATGATTTATAATATCTTTTGAATATGTTCTCTTCCTTTGGCAGGACTAGGAAACTAGAAGTTGAGTCATTCTTTTGACAATTAATCAAATATGACATGTGGATGTGATGGTGTTTAAGGACTTTTCTGCTTGACCTGACTTCTCTGCAGGTGCAGTTATGAGTTAAGTTCTGCCTCTAGCTGTACAGCAGTAATAAAGCAATGGGTTGGTATGTTGGACACAGCAGCAAAACTAACAAATGGACTGAAAGGTGGGCAAATAAAAATGGATAACCCATCACAGGAACACTGGCTGTTATTGTTTTTTTTTTTTTTTTTTTTTTTATCGCCATTTTATTTTGTCTGTTTTGTCAGTGCACTGGATACAGTCTATGTGGTTCTCCAAATAAAATACTTTATTTTTAACGCTAGATTTTAAAGTTAAATATGGCTGTCATTGGTCAAAATTGTCACATTGTCAGCAGAATACTGCTGCAGTAGAGACAAACAGAAAGCCTACTACTGAGAAAGTGCCAGGACTCTGGGGTAAGGGAAGAACAGTGTATTGCAATGGTCTATGAGAGACATTGAAAAATACAGTTTTTTCACTGGTTGACGACCGAGGCCATAGTTATTTGTTTGTGTGGTCTAATGAAGATTCCCATATGTTAGATTTATCGTTTTTAATGTGACTTTTCTGTCATCTCAATACACAACCACAATATACTATACTGTTAGCATTTCAGGTAACTCATTTGAGTGGCAAAATAAATATAAAACACAATCTATCTATAATCAATATATGTTGATTAGGAAACACCATGAATTTGGAATATTTTTTATTCAAATCAATATTGTCTCGAGTTCAATGTAGGAGGGAGAATTACAGTGGATTCCTAAGGGCCCTAAATGGGTTCCATCTTTACACCATAGTTGTGGCGCTGTCTCAATTGTAGGTGAATGTGCCGTGTCTCGCTATATTACTACATAGCACTCAGTTACAGGCTGAGTGCAGTAGTTTACCACCCTCAAACTAGTGGCCCTAAAGTCAATGCCAGTGCACATTTCGGTCAGTTGAGACTTTATAGGTCACCTCGCCCCAAGGGGACCAGCAATGTTTAAACTTTATGACTCCAAACTCAAACAGCAGTAATGAGTCATAGGTCATAATTAGTAATGATTCTTTATAAATAAACAGGAGAGAAAACTCATTCTGTTTTTTTCAAAGTAACTGGAATCTAACATTAATTTGTTCTACAAGCGCACATTTGACCATAATCTTATAATGAACAATTCCCTTTTAAGTGGTTGTGACATTTGGGCAAGTAGAACATGATCTGTACTTGTCCGACGGGCAACTGCCTCCGAGACCTTAGTGTCAACCAACCCCTGTGGTGTAATGTTAATGGGAGGTATGGAAGGTAGCCCCTTACGTTTAAGACCAGTGTGTAGTGTTAGCCACAGACTTGTATGAAAACAGAGTTGACATGCAGGCAGGCAGGCAAGACAGACAGGCAGGCAGGCATGCTTTAGTAGTGAGTACTGTTTCCACCAGAAGATACACAATCGGAGCGACCACGATGAAGGTGATAATGATGATGATGATGCTGATATTGAAGACAACGAAGAAGGGTGTTGAAGCAAAATGTTGGAGGAGACAACATCGTCTCAGCCAATCAGTAGTAACGACAAGATATGTGTTCTTTTAAATGACCTCATCAGTTCTTCATAATAATGAGATTAAAAGGAAAAACAAATATATAACCGAATTTTAGAAGTCCAGTTCTAGACACTGGGCAATGGTTACCATGGTAGATCAAGAACCCCATATTACGTCAGTAACCACAGTGGTTCTAGAACGATGACGGTCCCACATATTCACAATGTCTGATCACCGATCACCATCGCTCTCTACAATGTTGTCATTCTCTCATCCCACACACGGACAGATGATGGAGTGACAGACCACAGACAGACAGATATGACAGATGGATCGGATAGACCGACAGAGAAGGAGAGAAAGACATGGAAAGACAGACCGTCAGACAGACAGACAGACAGACAGACAGACAACGGTGAAGTTGTTCTTGCGGTTGTATAGCTACCTTTCTACCACAACTGACTGTAACAGCAGTACAGCAGAGCCAGGACAAGGCCTATGAATATGGCTTGAACAGGCTGCAGAATGGGTGGCTACAGGTAGGAGAGAGGGAGGGAGGGAGGGAGGAGGGAAAACAAGATCATCAGCCTAGGCAAAATAATAATAATAATCAATGAAAAACCCAACATGGAGCATGGAGCAGCTACAGCCAGGGAGAGGGAGGGAGGGGGAGAGATTGGAGAGATATTATACTTGCTCTATATCCATTTAACATATTGATCAGTTATATTTAAACTGTTCTAGATCTGTCAAACATATTTGTTCTATATACCATATATTCAAATATAAATGTCTTGAAATCATATCTATTCTGTTCTAGATCGATTGAACTTGTTCGTAATTGTTCCACGTTTAATAAACGTCTTTGTTCTAGATCTATTTATATTCTTTCTACATCTATGAACTACATTTGTTGTAGATCAATTCAACTCCTATTTGTTTAGGATCTATTAAACCTATAATATCTAATGCATTCAACTTATATTTGTTGTACATCTATTATAAGAAGATAGAACCTGGTCGATATGACTATGGTACACAGCACATACAACCACTGTAGGCTAGTAGACAAAGTAAAGACTAAAAGGAGAGGCGAGTAGAGGACTTCTAAGTAGACACAAAGAAAGCAAGACGAGAAAGACACCATACTGTCTTATTGATCAGAAAGGTCTTATTGATCAGCTTAAAGATCAGCTAAGATTAAAAGTCAGTGGACAGCGACAGCAAATACAGACCCAGGACATGTTCATGCCAAGTTGATACGTTTTCATTAAGCTGTCTTTTGACTCCCTTAGACTAGAGAAACCAGCTGTGTGTGCGCGCGCGTGTGTGTGTGTGTGTGTGTGTGTGTGTGTGTGTGTGTGTGTGTGTGTGTGTGTGTGTGTGTGTGTGTGTGTGTGTGTGTGTGTGTGTGTGTGTGTGTGAGAGAGAGAGAGAGAGAGACAGATGAAGGGTATAATTTATTTTACGCAAAATTGGGAGATAAATGATAAATAATGTAGAAACAAAATAGCAATGTCTAATCTAATCTAATATTCAATTAGGAATTTCGTTCCGAAAGAAACCGCCATGCTCTCTTCTTTTCCCATCCTCTCTAAACTACATTCCCTCCCTCCCTCCCTCCATCCATCCATCTGCCGTCACCTGTCACTCAAACCCTGACGGATGGATGGATCCATCCAGAGAGGAGGAGAGAAACTGCAGAGTACACACACTTTAAACATCTTACATCAGAGAGTGTGTTTGTGTGTGTGTGTCTTACATTAGTCTTGTCCTGTAGTATCTTCAGGCTGTGTTGACATTGTTGTAGTTCATGGTGAATGTTGTGTTTCTCCTGCTCCGTTTTCTCATAGCGTTGACGCAGGTCCGACAGCTGCTCCCGTGTGTCCTCATACTGACAGACACACAAGCGTTTTCAAAAATGTGTGTTGGACCTTTGTTCATTTCACTGTATTTGTTTAACCTCAGGGGTCTTCAACAGGGGGCCCGGGACCCTTAGGGGGTCCTCAGAGTTACTGCAGGGGGTCCTCCAAATCCTCCAATCAGTTTTATATTAACAACTTGAACCCTAGTGTCCATATTCTGAGAACTGTAGCCAAAAACAGCAGATCTACAAGCTCACAACGCCGGTTTGGTGTAGAGGGGAAAAAGAGCAAACTAAGTACAGAGTAAAAGGTCAAATTTATTAGGTAATGACGGCTCAAGTGGTTAAATATCTGAAAACACAAATTGACATGAATCCAAAATACACTGATGATTGTGCTGTCAAACGACGAAACTATATGGAATCTATGAAAAGGTTGTGGGGGTCCCTGCTTCATCTCTCTCTCAACTAAGGGGTCCTTGGCCTGAAAACGTTGAAGACCCCTGGTTTAACTTATTGTGTGTGCGCGCGTGTGAGTGTGTGTACCTCTCTCTGCAGGCTGTGTGTTCGTTGCGTAGCCTGGTCTAGCTGCGTCCTCAGGTTGGTGGCATCCTGCTGGTGTTTGTTCTCCAGAGAACCCAGTCTGTCCTGCAGAACCCCCTCCCTCTTCTCCAGAACCTCCAGGCTGCTGCTCAGGACCTGACTCTGTTCCCTGGTACTGGAACCATAACAACACCACTGTTAGGAACCATAATACAACACTATTACAACTAGAACAACAAAGAACAGCAGAACAGTAAAAAGATTGCGTCGTGCCGGCGTCAAAAAATGTACCGGGGGGAATTTGGGTGTCTGGCGTCAACGTCGGCAGTGGAGCACCCTTCATTGATTTAAGGGAGCGTTCACAGCGTTGACGCCGACACGATGCTCGACAGCTCCGGTGGAGCCGGGGGTTTAGGTGGTACGTTCCCTATAAAGTGTTAACGTGTGTATTTTTTATAGCAGTGTTTCTCAAACATTTACATTTCAAGGTCTCCTCTTAACTCTGACAGAACGGGTCCATTTGGTTCCATTTGTACACTGTCAGAGTTACATATGTGTAAGGGTCAATTTAGACCCCCCCTAAAGGAACCCAGAGTCCCTGGAATCCACTTTGAGAACCACTGCTTTATAGAATAGTTTTAAATGAGTGTACTGTAGCTGGGGGTCCTTGAATTTTAAGTCATACTGTGAACCATTCCTTTTAAGAAGTATTTTCTTTTAAGCCGTCATTGTGTTATGTTATAAAGAAGGTAAAATACAGTGATTTACAGCTCTGTGTTGCAGCAATGTACAAAACACTGATGTTGGCGTACAGAGCAAATGTATGGCACCCCCATATCTTCAAGGTCTGATCCAACCCTACACCCCCCCCCCCCTCTCCCGCTCACTCAGATCTAAAGACCGCTTCTTGGTCTTCCTGAGCACCCACAGTTGTGTCCTCACACAGAAAGGGAAGGAAGGTGATGAATGGAGGCTTTAAGACCAAACCCACAAATATGATCTCTGAGAACTAGTTGAAAAATTACACTCGCCACACACACACACACACACACACACACACACACACCAACAATCCTTTCATCAGCTTCTCTCTCCGTCAGCCCTTCTGTCCACCCACTGCTCCCACCCTTTCATCATTCAATTTGTGTCCGTCTCTCCCCCTGTCAGCTCTTTACCTTCATCTGTCTGCCCTGCTACCTCTCTTTTATCTCGCTCACCCTGTCAGCTCTTCACCTCTCTCTCTCTCTCTCCCTCTCCCTCTCTCTGCTCTGAGAGAGAGAGAGTCTGTCCACATGGTATTATTTTTAGAGGCGGAGCAGAACAGCTGAGAGGGACGCAGTGTAGGAGTGTCAGTGTGTATCGTGTTGTAGTCCAATTTCAATTCAGTACCTTGAAATACCTAATTTCCAAAGCATTATATACAGCTGGCGACATCCGTCCCCCAATGTTGAAACGACGGACAAAAATACAGGGTCATGTTTTAACAGATTTACTGCCATAGAGAAATAACTCATAAATCATAATTTCAGGGTTTTCAGTGATTAACTGATTATGCTAGAGGGCGCACTTCGCCAACGTATGAATGGTGCTAGGTTTATAGGAGATTTTTTGCTCCATTCACTTCCAGGTTATTCGATTTGGAAAAATCCATTATCTTGGATTCTTTTCCCAGATTGAGTTTTTGGTCAAAACAAGCTTTTTTTCTACAGACCCACAATTAAGGAATCATCATCGCGGATAGTGGATAGTTTTTCTTTTCTGGGTGAAAGAAAATACATTGTCTGCCTGGCCATGTGCTCTTTTTGCAAAACACATTTTTGGACACTGCTCCTACAGGTTTTGGCCTAAAATCACGCAAAGCGCTACACAATATCTCTAAAGTCATGTCATCAACATGGATCTGTCCCATTTCCCATATTCCCTCCTGATTGGCTACGACTGCCTTCTAAGGTTTGTGTATGCGACGTGATGGTCGCTTATCTCCCGATTAGGGAATCTTACTGGTTTACATCCTGGCCACATGGTGCGTTTCTGTTGCCGGCGGGGGAAAAAAGTTAAAACACTGAAAAACCCAGGCAGAGGCGGATGAATTAGATGTGTTAAATCCTTTTTCAAACGGAGAGAGCATTCGTTCGTTCGCTAGCGAGGAGTTAACCGCCGGTTGTGTGTGTGTGTGTGTGTGTACCTGTCTAGCTCTGTCTCCAGGGTCTGGAGTCTGTCCAGCAGTGTTGTCCTCTCCCCTCTCAGACCTTCACAGTCCTGCTGCAGACACACACACTGCTTCTGTAGAGACTCACACTCCACTGCACACACAGAAAGAAATAAGGAGGGTTATTTTATCTTTTCAACATTTTGTTACAGTTGGCATTAATAGGATTATTTATTTTCAATAATGCATTCATGCCTTCAAGGGAGAAAAATTTACTGTAAAATTGGCTAAACTCTGAAGCGAGAGGGAAGTCATTGTTCATTTATACAGTATATCTGCTTGGGGGATTCGAATGTTCTCAGTTTGAAATAAATTACCAACAGATGTGCAACACTGTCACACACATTTGTACTTCCTGTTGTTGTATACATTGTGTCCCTTTCTTTTAGCCCTGCCAAGAGCCCAAAATAATTCTTGGCGAAAATAAGCTCTGCAAATAAAAGTTAATGATACTGTACTTAAAAATGTACTTCCGCAAAATAATCTCCACTCCTTAATGATTTTGAGGATTAAATGCAATCATTCACCAAGTGAAAATCTAACATTATGCGGTGAATGAACAAACTACACAATGGTCGACTCGTATACAGTATATTCAATGTCACCACCATGTGTTCGGCATGATGACGTGTAATGTGACAACAATGTCTGTGGTTTCACTTAATTAGCAACTGCTTTTTAAGACCCATAAAATCTTTTAAATGCACGAGTAGGGTACTTACTTTTTTATGTTGTAAAAAACCCATGTAAACCACAGACTTTAGTTCAGGCATTTAACCAAAAACCCAATAAAACAAACCCATATACTTTGAGAGAACCAGGAAGTGCAAAATGCCAACTCGTTTCCGGGTTTTGGGACTACAAACTCAGGCGATATGGAGATTCTATTCTACATGGAGTAAATATTGCGAATTTGCGACTTTAATATCTATACTATAATTTTGCGAATGTCTGAGTGAGTGAGTGAGTGAGTGAGTGAGTGAGTGAGTGTCTGTCTGTCTGTCTGAAACAGCGTTTCTCCTCAGTGGCTGGAGCAATTGATCTGAAATCGCATCACCATTAGCATATGAACACACCTAACATAACTGTGAAGCCCGTTTGTCACTTTCACAAATCATATACTGTATATTAGCATTTTTATGGTGTATCTACTACTGGTGTATCTGCATCTAGCATGAGGCACATCTATTCTGCATCTAGCATGAGGCAACATGTTTAACCAGCTCTCTCTGTGTGTGTGTGTGTGTGTGTGTGTGTGTGTGTGTGTGTGTGTGTGTGTGTGTGTGTGTGTGTGTGCGCAGGCAGGCAGGCGGGTGTGTGCGCAGGCGGGTGGGGGGGGGGGGGGGGGGTAGCCATTAAACGAAACGGGTATTTCTTACATTGATGCTCCTACATATTATCATGCAAGCACCAGTTAAAGTTACTTTCCATCCCTCATATACTGTATGCACAGTGCACATCCCATAACCCACACACTGCACATAATTTTGGAGCTCATATCTTTGAACGGGTAAGGGCTAGTATTTTTAATATAGCTGTTATGTGTATTTCTATAATTATTATTAATATGAAACCTCCTTTAATACATACACACAAACAGACACTTTCTTACCCTGTAGCTGGCTGGCTTTTTGATGGTGTTGCGTGTGTTGTGTGAGCGTGTGTTGCAGTGTGTTGATCTCTTGTTCATATTTATCTGCAGTGCTGTGCCAGTGCTCCAGCTCAGAACGAACTGTTCCCAGGTTAGTATGCAGGGAGGCCATCTCCCTCTCTCTTTCTGTTGTGGCAGATTCCATGGCATGACGTAGGACAAGGACCTAGATTGTGCACATTAACACAGGGACATCATCAACATTAAAACGGTGACATCGTTATTAAATATAAATAATCCACTGTTTTTCCAATCTCATGCGATCCAATCTTATGTCGCTGTCTTAATCTCTATAGCAGTGGTTCTCAAACGTTTTAAAGCCCTACATCATCATACAAAAGTGTCAGACAAAAGGAGTGAAAATATCAGATCCACAAGCACACAACACCTCACATAGATCGGCTATTTTCCCTATTTTAAATCGTTTTTAAAATAAGAGCAAAAAAGGAAAGTTTTGGACATACAAGGTTTCCACCCGACAATAGCGACATACAGTATATGTGTGTATGGTGTGTGTGTGTGTGTGTGTGTGTGTGTGTGTGTGTGTGTGTGTGTGTGTGTGTGTGTGTGTACCTCTTCCTGTGCAGAGTACAGCTCCTCTCTGGTGTAGCTGATGGAGTTCTCTCTCTGCTCTCTGAGAGCCTCCATATCCGCCTGCAGCTTAGCTAGCTGGGCTGGAATGAACAAACCACAATCACACATACACATGAAACACATCATCTGTTCTTCACTTTGGAACAAATTATTTTAAATTTCGTTTTTATCCCCCTGTAAACTTAAAGCTATACTGTGTAAGTTGCTCAACTGGTGGTCTGTAGCAGTATAGCAAACCGCGGTCGCGTTTGCTTTTTTCGTCCGTTTTTCGCTCGCGGACCGGGCCGTCAGACCACCGCGTCCGCCTCGCCTCGCCGAGACGCTTTCAACGAGGTCTCCCGTGTCCTTCTACGAGCAGCGGTTGGGTAGTTACATGCTAGACTCCTCCAGTGTAAACACTGCAGTGTACTTCCTGAAGGCGTGTTTCCTAAACCCACCAGAGAGCCCGGCAGTGTATGTTCTGCGCTGTGATTGGCCGGCAGTGTATAACCCTCGCTGTGATTGGCCGGTAGTGTGATGACGCAATTTTTCTGCGAAAACCGGTCCCGGGCAGGGATCATAGAAAACATATAAAGAGAAGGCTTTAGAAGCTGAAAATAACGGAGTGGGGGTTCTAAAACTTTAGCGATTTAACAGCTAGGACCATTTTAAGATTTGTTTTATAAAAAAAGTTACATGGTATAACTTTAACTATATGCACACCGTCCTTGTTGAAAATAGTGAAATGGTTTCCTGTGGAAATAAGCCAAGTGCTTTTCTAGGATCTCCTTTTTTGTTGACCTTGTACCAGTGAACTGTACTGTCATGAAACTGTACCGTTTACTATGCAAACTTCTAATAAAGTCTTCAATCAATCAATCAATCAATCAAAGTGAATGTGTCTGTGCCAACTTTGTAGCTATTGCCTTAAGTGTGTGTGTGCTTACTCTGTAGATAGTTGATCTGTTTAGCCGACTCTTCAGTCTGGTGTCTGTTAGATCTTCTCTCTTCCTCCAGCAGAGCTACAAACAAACAGGTACAACAAGTGACTCATAATTAAGATTTAATGTATACTAGAAGTCCACAAACACTCTCTCAATTACAGTTTAGGTGAGTTATGAAACCGTTATTCAACATTCTGTCAAAGGGAAAGGTTTCTTCACTCTTTAATGTGTATACTGTATATATAATGTATTTCATATTTGATTGATTCAAACCTATAAGACCCTCACCTGGACCCTCCCATAAATATTGAACAGAACCCTTTACCAGTAGTAATCCTACCTTGTAGCTCCAGACATTTCTGCTTGCCAGTGTTGGCTAATTCCTGTGCTTCCAGTAGTTCTCTGTGGAGATGGTTGATGACCTGCTCTGTGTCTCCCAGCTCGAGACCGGCCCGACGCAACTCATCTATACAGGAACAGGAAAGAGAGTAAACAATTCATTTATCAAGACGGAGGAAGGAATTATGGAGTGAATGTCTGTGTTCAATGAAGTCAATTTGTTGAACACACTGTAGCAAAGAGCAATAAAAACAGAGTAGAGAACAAAATAAAAGTGTACTATAAAGCAGGGGTTTTCAAAGTGGGAGGTGCCACGACAGCAGTCCAGGGGTGCCGCGAGATAACTTGATAATATTTAAATTTAAAAAATATTTAGTATAATTTTAAACATGAAGTACAAAGTTATTTTCAGTCAGTTCTAACCAAAATGGCTATTATCTCAACGTTTTCCGCGCAACAAAATCACTAAAATATAGTCACTGTTGGGCAGAAACCTTGTATCTCCACGATTCAAATGTGTACGTCTTTTGGTGAAGCAAAGCCCTGCTTCATCGTACAAGACTGTCGCACAAAACTAGTGAAAACAGCAGATCTACAAGCACACAACGCCTCGCGATGCGAGGCGTTGCTTTAGTTTAGTACATTTTATAGATGATAAATACAAAATGAACAGTTTTGGACATACAAGGTTTCCACCCGACAACGATGATATGCTATAAATATAAGGTGCTGGGAGTGAAAATTATAATGTAGGGGTGCCTCGGATTAAAACAAATATTTATTGGGTGCCCTGAGAGAAAAAAGTTTGGGAACCCCTGCTATAAAGAGTTGCCATTGTTACCTTTGAGTAAAGAGACTCTGTTCTGAGGCTCAATGAGCTCCTGATCATCCATGTTGCCATCTGGAACACATGAACAATAAATACATTAGCTACAGCAGTGCTTCTCAACCTGTGGGTCGGGACCCCCAGATGACAGTAAAGTGACACTTTAAGGACTTTTAATACCTAACAAAAAAGTAACCGGGTCAAACTAAATGTAATGCCTCAACTCCTACAATTCCATGTGCTTGTCAGGGTGGCGGGTCCCCAGCTCAAATGTGATTGTTTTGGGGGGTCGTGGCCTGAAAAGGTTGAGAACCACTGAGCTACAGTATGGCATCCAATTTTGGGCACGGCAAAGATTTAAAATTCATCTTTTTACTAAAAACATTAGAGTTTAACTGGTTAGACTGTGACCCAATACCGTAAGAATTAACAAAACTAATGCCATAATTATCACAACATAACTGTAATAATAATACAAATAGTAATAACCACTGTAATTGTATTATGAACAGCAATGATGTTTTCTGCCATCATTTTAAAAGATAAAGTTGATTGTTATTAGCTCCATGAATCGTTAAATAGGACAGGTGATAGTGAATATAATCTATTTGTTAAAAACAAGTAAAAATGTTAAACAGTACAGTATTTACAATCATATTGAAATTAAATTCATCACACACACACACAAGCTTTTAACTGGTTTCCTACCTGAGGTGTCATCACTGCTGCGGTCTTTGCTGGGACTCAGAGTGTCTGACATGTCCGACTCTTTAGACTCCATCAGATTCTCTATATAGACACACACACACACACACACACACACACACACACACACACACACACACACACACACACACACACACACACACACACGTGAAATAAAGAAAAACAGGAATGAGCAAAAGCACACACACAGGAGAGGGAGATACCATTATCTGTGAACGGAGGGGATTTTCAAATAGGACAATGGTATCATCGTCCGTTTATGGTCCCCTGAACACGAACACACACACACACACACACACACACACACACACACACACACACACACACACACACACACACACACACACACACACACACACACACACACACACAGCTATCCAACAAAGGCAGACAGCAGCATCAGCTTTAAAGTTCAAATCCAAAAAGTTTCATATATTTAATATATATTTGAGTTGTCAGAAATGCTGGATGGTTCTGTAAGGTAGGCTTGTTTTGAATGGATCCGTGAGCAACGAACTTTGTAATACTACCGTGCCTTGAAAATGCCTTTCAACTTTGTAACAGCTCTCCATGTATGCTATGTGTGTGGTGTGTATGGAAGCATGTGGACACTGTGTGTGGGTGTGTGTAATTTGAAGAGGGCATTGTTACTTTTAAAGCTGAAGCCAGATTGAAAGGTTCTTCCAAACGGACTCAACTTCTCTCTGGGCTTTAAACAGTTTTTAGCCTGACTGTGCAACAAGTATGGTTTAAGCATAATACTTAATAATAGCTAATCTACAAGCTATTGACAAATCGCAAAGCATTGTGACCTTGTAGATTTGTATGGCTTCACTTGAGCACAGCCCATTGGACAAAGACATGCCCCGGCAAGTAGCAATTTTGTATTAGAACACCATGTACAATTGACCTTGTAAAGATGTAGCAGCAACAATGCAAATGGATTTAGTTTCAAACACATTATTTACATGGTTGGCTTTAGTGACTAAACACCCCAACTTTTAGCAATTAGCTGGTGCTACAGGTGTGCACAAATTATTTCAGCAATGACTCATCAATATTGATTCATGTTTGTTGTAACCTAACCTAACCTAGTATTTATTCATCATAATGACTATTAATTGTCTGGCTGTTGAAAAGAGCCATGTTCTTTTTTTTTTCTTTCAGTGCACTCAGGACATGTTTTGACAAAGAACGGCAAACTAATGTTTTTGTGAAGTTTCTTTAACTCATTCAGTGCCAATTTTTTCAAAAGCCCTGGGTGCCAATGACGTCTTTTGTGTTTTTTGTATAGAAAAAAAAAAAAAAAATCATTTCAAAAAATTTCAAAAAAAAATTCAAAATTCATGGGTGGCACATGAACCTTGGAGCCATTTTGGCATTTGGCACAGAAAGAGTTAAAATGTTAAGTTTAAAAGTGAACATTTATCAAAGTATTTTTGTAATTACTTGGCTATGTAATTCGTTTTAATAATTTGTGTTTTGCATTTTGTATGCCGTCTCAAATTGTATGACTATTATGCTGCTCTTTTATATGTAAACCACTTGGTGACCTTGTTTGGAAAAGTGCTACAGGTATATATATCATTATCAATACCATAATCAGTCAGACACGGGTCGGTTTCGGCTCTATTATCTCTGACCTGTTTATCATTATGTACAATACCCGAGTCGATCCGAAAAGACCCAGACTCATTACGGATCGGTAGAGAAAAGCATGAAGTGCTACGCGATGATGGTTACACTGACCTGGGATCAGGTCAGTGTCGGAAGGAAAAAAGTCTCAACGACTAAGATCTCTGACCAAATTGTCATACTGTAGGTCAACTCGGGTTTGGTTCCGTTATTTGAAAAGAATCTCGGAACCAGATATCTCGGAAGTCAGATATAATGTCAGGGTTGGGGTCAGCTGTTTTAGACCCGTTAAGAGCTCTAGTCTGGATCCACAGTTTGTGCACAACTGGTACAGACAGACACATGATGAAACAAATCATTTAATTAAGAGTTTTGTGATCAGTGACAGTTTATCTTTACATTTATGTGGTAAAGTGTACCTCTGAGTCTGTCAGGACTGGCCAAGCTGTTGTCTTCAAGTTCTGCTGTCTGGTTGTTCTGAAGGTGAGCATCAATCACTTCTAAACACACAAAACATACAGATTATTTAATCATTACATACAGTACATACATACTTTTCAACACAGATTACAATATAAGCACACACACAACGTAGCACACTCAATGTTTGCATGCATATATCCACACTAGGGCTGCAACTAACGATTATTTTCATAATCGATTAATCGGTCAATTATTTAAACGATTATTCGGATCGTGGCATTTATTTCGCTATTACATTATACCTTCAATTTGAGTTTCTTGTAGACATGCTTTAAAAAACACATCATTTATTACATTTTGCTCAGCTGCCGATTGGGTTCCTAATAAAAGACAAAAAAGAAATACCCTTTTCTGACTGCATACTGATTAAAGAATAGCTAGACATTTTGTCAGGCTAAAGGGTAACAGTATTCTTTTCAAATAGGTAATTAAAAAATAAATATTCAAGTCATATTATTTGTTCTTGACCCTATATTCCTGCACAGTATTAATAAAAAATTCTGCGATTGCCAATTCCATTACGATTACTAAATTAGTTGGCAACTAATTGAATAATCGATTTGATTACGATTAATCCTTGCAGCCCTAACCCACACACACACTGAGTTCACCTCAGATCAGCTCTTACCGTCAAAGTTGGTCAGTTTGTGGATTGTAGATCCTACAGCTGCTTTTAGCTGTTTGACCGCTGGATGGAAGGAGAGATTTCATGTCAATAAAGTATATACACAAATCTGCCATGACCTATGACCTTTAGAATGCACAGAAAGGTCATCCTATAAATCCATTTCCCTGTAGATTCAACACAGCCAGAGAACCAGAGTTACGAATGATGATGAGTTATTTTATCAAAGCTTGACATTACATAGAAAATAAAGAATAAAAGACAAGCCAATGAAAGGGATGACTAAAGAAATGTATGCTGAGTTACCATACTACAGTAGGTGTAAGAGAAGAGAAAAGACCAAACATTCATTTTCTTTCAGAGTTTTGCTAACCCTCAACCGACAGCTGAGTTTATGGAATATTGTACTTTTAATGGTTACTTTTTTTGCTGCACCAACACATATGATAGAAAACATAACAGACAAAAACAAGTAAGTGTCTGCAAAGAAAAGGCTGAGACAGAACTCAGCTGAAAACCCACTCTACTGGCAAATGTACAATCACGGCCGTTGCCAGCACAATTCACCCTTTGTCAAGTCCCGCCCATTGTCCTGCCCCTCTCCACACCCATTGGTTGCTGTGTCTTGGTGGGACATTCAGTGGGACATTCCATCCACTGCCATGTTAATTCAGTTGCTTCATATTGTTATTCTGTGTGCTCAATTCTAATTTCAAACTTTGTTTCAGTCAATTGGAGCTGCTCAGAGGCAGCATAGTGAATCAGCATGTTTTTAAATGTTTGTATTTCTCAAAAAATTATGTTTTAGCTAATTCAACATAAAAAAGGCGGAACCAGGGCGGGACAAGGCAGATAGAGCCTGCTGGTTGGTCAGTCAAGGACCAATCAGGAGGCTAACAAAGGGTGAATTATACGAAGTCTGGAAGCATATCTAATTCCACCAGGAAACCAGGGACAAAACTGCGTTAATTGTGTTTCGACGGAGACATTGGGCCAGAGAGCTCACTCTGCCTGCCATTCCACTGGCAAATGTACAGTCCTGCGATAATTATGTGACGTATGGGTGCATATCTAATCCATCAGGAAACCAAGGATCTCAGATTCATCGATCGGGCCACTGGGTTTCTCACTGTTACGAGCAGACAGAACAAAGGCTTTCTCTCGTTAAGATCTTCTGAGAGGAGTACGTCTCATGATCAACAATTCTTGGTGTAACCAAAGGAAAGCTTAACTTTCCTTTGGTATATGCTTTCCTTTGGGGGTGGGGTGGGCTACCTGGGGGTTTTACTACACAAATTGTTACTGTTGTGTACATCCCCCCACAAGCCATCATGGACTTAGCATTAAAGGGAAATGAGACTCTAGGCTGATTTTGTAGTTTGATTTCCAGTTAAGATTTAATAAAAAAATCACACCCGTGTGAACTGAGCGGTGGTTCTCTCCCCCCCCCCCCCCGTGTGTGTGTGTGTGTGTGTGTGTGTGTGTGTGTGTGTGGCCTGGACAACAGCGCCCCTCCCTTAACATGTGTGGCCACTAAAGGTACTACACAGGCTTGAGGCTACATACAGACCCACCCACCCACATACATACAAACAAACATACCTACACACACGGCCACGCTATGGAGACGGTGTGACCACCGCTCAAAAAAGGGTAATAACATGGCAGGCTGCATGGCTGACATTAAAGATGCACCAATGTGTAAACATTGGCAATACCATTGATTACTGTCTGCAGTGTCTGGAGGTCTTTACGAGTCCAACCGAACTCAACTGTGCATAAATGACGCTGTTCCAACACAGTCAGTTTATATAATAATATCCCAACCAGTAACTATGGATTAACAGCGATGTTTGCGCAGTACTTCATGTGTGTGACACTGCCTACAACCTTGGACTATGGTAGATTATGCTGAAACTTGGTGAGAGGACACATTCTGTCCAATAGTCACTTAATGGGCGATTACTTGTTGGCAATGAGATGACGGAAATGCAGACGTTTTCAGGCCAACGATACACTGGTGAGTGGTGATTTGAACAGACAGGATGGAGGTAGTCCTGCTTAGCCAGACGACCCGAGATCTCAGCATACCGAAACTCCTTGAGACATCTAAATTCAATGTGGGGACCAGAACGGCCGCTAACAAGCCAACAAACCAATTGCTTTGAAAACCAATTTAAAGAAAACTTGAACGATCATGAACACCAAGCTACAACTGTGCAGAAGGGCAGGATATGGGAACCCAATGTAAAACATGCAGACATTTTAACAGTCAGCAACCAGGCAGACAGGCTGTAGGTTCTAGCCTCAATAGCGAGTTTAAGCTCGCTACGGCAACAGCAGATGACAACGGTAATCGGAAATGATCCGCGCTCGATAGATAAACCTGCCGTCGCCACGGCCGCCTCTACTACGGCAGAAGGTCCCTTCCCACGTAGCGTCTACTCCGTCTGCTGCGTGTACGCGTCGCCATGGGAACCAAAGCGTTCAGTGAAAGGGGTGGGAACCCGTCGCCGCCGAGGCTTTGCTTAACCATTTTGATCGCTACGGCGATTACGTCATAGCAGCCGTAGTCCGCCTGGCGTTGCCGTATTGCAAACCATCTAGCTTAAACTCGCTATTATTGAGGCCATGGCTACACGGAGCTGGATTTTTCATATATCCCGGTTTTTCAGATATCCACATAGATTTAGTTTAGATGTCTCCAGACATTTTGGTAGGTGCAGATCACAGGTCACCTGGCTAAGCGAGTCTAGGATGGAGGAACAGAGATGACCCGCCACCATGAATAGAAAATAAAAGCTCCTTGTACAGTGTACTCACGTTGACAGTCTATAAGTTGTTGTATTCTAGTAGAGTCTCCACCACTGTTTACATGACAGTTATCTAACAGGAACACAACTAGATATTACTCACAGGCAAAACACAACTTCACACATACCCAACAATCAATGCCATCGTAAATATCAAGCTACAGCTGGATGGAAGGACATGGAAGCCTAAAATAAGACATGCAGAAAATGTAACAGGCAGGCAGGCAGGCGGGCAGACAGACTGACAGACAGACAGACAGACAGACAGGCAGGCGGTCAGACAGACAATACAGTCATAGCAGCAATGAATGTTTGAGAGTCCTCTTCGTGTCCTCCAGATTCAGTACAACAGTACAGTTACAGATTCAATGGTATTATTAATAATAAACACATAAATATGTGTTTTTCGTCAGATTCTAGCCGATGTTCATCAACACTGGAGAGACACAAGCTGCCATCATCTTACTTACTGCTATTATTAGTACAAGTCTGACACATAAAGAGAGGTAGACTGACATTCCAATTGTTAATTGTCATCTTCATGACTGTCATTATCACCATCATTATGAGATGAGCACCAGCAGCCAAGTGAAGTGCTCTCATCTAATATGAATGGATCTAATCTGATGATCAGAAAAAAAAAGATCCCACATCCCAGATAACAACCAAACACCTCCGGATTATGATCAAACTACCATCATCAACCCAGATTAGCTCTCAATAACCATCATTTATCAATACTTCAGTGAGTCTCTCTTTAGAGAAATTGAAGAATATTCCCACAATATCTTTTATATGTGATTGATTAAATCTAATCTCATTTCCAAGTACCATCATCACACCATTAGCAGACCACCACCACCTCAGAATAGAAAGACCCTCGTCCCAGATGATATCACCAGTAAAACTATATCTATACCATCATCATCTTCATCACCAGGCCCTTCGTCTGTGTCTGAATCTTCTTCCTCTTCCTCCGGGTGTTTGATCTGGTTCTCGTTCTCTTTGTCCTCTACAGACTGCATTACTACATCCATATACACACACACATATTACACACACACAGCTGTGATGCTCTCATCCAGAGAGACTTACAGAATGAATGATCATAATTATGTTCAGGTACAGACATAAATCCCATACCTCATTTAATTTCATTTGTTTATTAATTTAGTCATTAGACTGATTGATTTTTGCCCTCATTTAATGTAGAGAGATAGACCGCAAAGTGAGAGGGATTCAAAACTACAAGTGGTCATTTGTGTGGTCAGCAGACTCCACACCAGTTGAGCCACAGAGCGGTTCTAACCTCTTCTTCTGAATACATTTGTTTCTACTCAATTAATCTGTAATCATCTTTATCTTCCACAACCACAGACGACAATACCAAGAGACAGACGTGCAACCACACAACCCAGGACCAATTAAAACCAAGCCATAGTGATATCAATCCGATTAATGATTGTTATTAGAGTAACATATTTACTTGATTACCGCCTCAACTGCAAAATACACTAACTTTAACAGCAGAGGAGACAAACTAAACAACGCCTCAGAATCAGATATTCACTGACTACAGATAGACAACTATTATTGTTAGATGTAACTTTAACCAAGAAATACAGAAAATGGTTTAAGATGATTATTATTATTATTATCATTGACTTCAACACCAGAGGACATGTTAGGACTGTAGTTTAAAGAAAAAGACAAATAAGATGGAGAGACAAAGAACAATCACACTTTCCACACAGCTGGACGGACGGCCGGCCAGACAGACAGACAGAAAATATAATTAACCAAAGTTTAAAAAAGAAAAGCGTGGAGAAAAGCCTCAGAGCCAGTGATAGGAAGTAGAAGGTAGTCATGCAGGAAGTGATCATGCACAGTTAGTGTATTAAGAGGAGGAAGTGTCACCCAGATAGATGGTTATGGGTATGGCATTAGGGCACGGCGTTGACTCACCCAGACTGTTGTTTTCTTTGATACTTTTCTCCTGAATTTGTTCCAACCGAACTGGAAACAATAGCAGTTTCATAAGAGAACGCCAGTATCGCAAGGAGGTTTATACTGTACACTGACCAAACATACTAGACACAAAGCAACTCGAGCAGGACATCTAAGCCAGGGGTTTTCAAAGTGGGTGACGGGGCACCCTGGGGTGCCGTGACGGCAGTCCAAGGGTGCCGCGAGATAATTTGATAATATTTGGAATTTATTTGGACACTTATTTAGTATCGTTTACTAATTAAGTACAAAGTTATTTTCAGTCACTTCTAACCAAAATAGCTATTATCTCGACGTTTTCCTCGCAACATAATCGCTAAAATGTGTCATAAATATAAGGTGTTGGGAGTGAAAATTATGAATATAATGTAGGGGTGCCTCGGATGAAAATAATATTTTTAGGGGTGCCCTGAGCTAAAACGTTTGGGAACCCCTGATCTAAGCAATGTCTGGTTAGCTGTCAAGAGTGGCATCCGATTCCAAAGAGAGTTGAGCTCCGATGCACTGTGTTAAGGCTGACAAAAGTGCAGGGAGTAATTGTTTTGGTTCACTCAAAATCCCTCTTACGTATGTGCAAATGAGTGATCTTTTAAATCTCCATCCGCGTAATCTCAGCCAATCACAGTGATTTGGGGCGGGTTTTGAGCTCAACTTGCTTGGGGAATCACTCGCATGCATCAGCGTGATTCAATGTGATTCAACTGATTTACAATTGTTGTTGTGTTTTATCGTTTTAATCAAGTGTTATTCAGCCCTGCATTATATTTAAACATGTTGTTACCTTTTAGTAGTTTGTGTGAGGAATGTGCCCAAATAGGCACACTGAACAGAAAGACAGGTGATAACCCGTCTCTGTGTTCAACGTGCATTTGTATGTGTGAAGTGTGTGTGTGCAAATTACCCTGTAAAGCGGTCAGTCTCTCATTAGTGAAGTCGTTATCGGCCTGCAGGGCTTCGATGCGCGCCTGCAGAGCTTGTTCCTTGTCCTCCATCTCTCCTATCCTCTGCTCCAGCTCCTTCTTCTCCGTCTCTCCCCTCTGAGTCAACTCCTCATGATGGCCCTCTGCTACCTGAAGACAGACAGAATGGCAGAGAGACAAAGTCAGAAAAATTACTTAAAGGGGCACTCCAACCCTTTTCAACCTATCTTCATATAATAGGTCCTCACTAATGTTCATGATAAAATATCACAATTTTTTTCTACTCAGTTTGGGTCTCATAGGAGAGCGGGTGGGTCAAATCCTTCTACCGGTGACATCATCAATGGGAAATGCAAGCTAATAGAAACTGCAGGCTTTCTATTCCTGAAAAAGTTGCAATGTTAAAGTGGAAGGAATTGTTCTCGTGATAATAATAATCTAAATATATATATTATATATATATTATATATATATATATCAGAGATTGCGTTAGACCGGAAATTGACGGATTTGACCGATTTATAATGACAAAGACCGGAAAATATAAACCTCATCGGACATAAGGACCGATTGAAAATGACACGGCAGTTCACCGCAAATCTCTCTCTCTCTCTCAATGTCTCTCTCTCTCTCTCTCTCCCCCTCATCACTGTCTCTCTCTCACATGCACGTCTGGTTGCACAAACACACACGGGTTAAGTACACTTTTTCCTGTTAATAATAACCTGTGTGAAATAAGCTGCATTGGGAGGTAAACGGGAGACACTTTATTGTGAAGGTAAGACAGGAAATGATAGTTGTTGCTGGGTAGGCCTAGTTGTCGGTTTGTTATGTTGTCGCTATGCTCTCTATGAGCTGCCTTGGTTTTGGAATATGAGCGCGCAGTTTAAGTTATAGTACATGAATGGACAGTCAAAAATAAGTTGTATTATCAGAACTGTTTAGCCTAAACATTAATTTGCGAACGGGGCGCTGGGGGAGAGAGAAGACAGCAGTCCATTTCAGCGTCATTTTGCAATGCGCACTGTGAACCCATGGGAATTATTGAAGGCACGCAGGACAACTACAACCCATATAAAACAAACTTTATACACTCGATTGAAGTTCTTTATGAGGAGATGTTATGGAAACTGTACAAGATCACCACCAAAGCCTTTTCAACCTTCCCAAAGTTGCATAACAGAGATGCAGGATGATCGTGACCACTCGACCATACTAGTGAGTAGTCAGTCTATAATTGATTCCTTTCTGGCCAGATTAATCTATCAACCTATGAAACATTGCGCAGACCCCACTTTCAGACTATTTCTCATTATTCTGTACATTATTATGTGTTGGCCTGAAATATGATGCAGAACAGAAACAACTTGTTATGAAACCATGCAGTATCTGTGCAAACACACAGCCTGCCTGAGTAGTCCAATATAATTAATTTCCTTATGCAAGATGATCGATCATCATCAAAACATACAGCTTCGGGGAGTTCCGACAAGATGGCGACCGAGTAGGACGCGTTTGTTGAGCTCTGTGGAGGTGCATAGTTTTCACATTTTTTAAGCCCATTTTTTACTGCCTTTATAGTTCTTTCGAGACTTTAAACGCCCAAAACACTGGTGAGCGTCTGTTTTTGCAGTTGTTTCGTGTTTCATGCCGAATACGATTAACACGAGGTCGAGGAGTACCAGGTCTCCGACCGCAAACGCCGACAACATGGCCGGCGCAATGCAGGGCGACGCTGACGCTCCGGTTACAAAGAGCATGCTGCGCGAGGTCCTCAAGGAATCACTGAAAGAGTTTATGGATGGTTTTATTCAACCCATGATGCTTGGCTTGGAGAAGAAATTACTGAAGAAGATTGATGACTTCGGAAAGGAGCTGCGTCCTGCAGTCGCCACGCTGAACACGACCGTGGCTGAACAGGGGGAGGCCATTGAGAACTTTGGTTCCTCCATGGACAGTTTGCAGATGTGTATCACTGAATTGGAGAGAAGATGTGCTAATCTGGAGGAGAAGCTCGTCATAGCAGAAGACCGGAGTCGTAGGAACAACATAAGAGTGATTGGGATCTCTCCTGGGCTAGAAAAGGCTGACCCAGTGGCCTTTATCCAGTCTTTTTTGCAGAAAACATTCCCCGACGAGTTTCCCGACTCCCCCCCGGAGGTGGATCGTGCTCATCGGACCGGCAATCCACGTTCTGATAAGCCAAGGGCTTTCCTGGCAAGGATCCATTTTTTCCGGGTAAAGGAACGCATACTCCAGCTCTCCAGGAAAGCAGGCCAACTGACATACAATGGCAAAAAGGTGTATATTTTCCCCGACTGGTCTGCTGAAACATCAAAGAGAAGGGCAGCTTTCGGGCCAGTAAAGGAATTCCTACGTTCCATCACCGCGGAAGGGGTTAAATACGGAATAAGGCACCCGAGCAAATTCTGGATAACCGTGGATGAGGCGACTTCTACTTTCAACTCACCCAAGGAAGCTCTGGCCTTTTGCAAGGATAAGTTCAAGACTCCAGGTGCTGCGGACGAGACTCTAGCTACGCAGGATGATGAGACGACAGTTACAGAGAACTAACTTTTACCAGGGACACTTTTGCTTTCGTGATCGCGTGCTTTCAAACACATTCTGCCGATGTGATATCCTTTTGCCTTTAATGGACTGTTGGTAAGCTGGCTGGGACTTTGGAGATGACTTTTACGCAGCGTCTTTCTTTCCTCACTCTCTCCTCCTCCTCCTCCCCAAAGGGTGAGTTGTTAATGTAAGCCTACTTATTGTTTTGGACTCATCATCTGACTTGACGTTGTGTTTTCAAGTGTTTCGTTTCATAATACCTATTTTATTTGTTTTATTTTTTAACAAGATCTGTAAGCAGATGGGTGTTACTCGTTTTAATTTAGGTTACCGCAAGGAGAGAGGATTTAGGGCTGCTAAAGCTATAAGCATAATTCACTGTCTTTTTTGTTTGAATATAATGGACATTGTTCTTGTTATTATTGTATTCCTTTTCTTTGCTCTTATTGAGCGTTGTGCTGCTTACTATATAGGTCTAGAGGGTTTTATCTCTCTCTGTTAGGCTTTGTCTAACGTGTTCCGTGTCGCGGTTCGGACGGAGCCTGCTCTCTCTATCGTCTTCCCTCTATGTCTCTCTATCTATCTCGGCTTTCCCTCTCTCTCTCTCTCTCTCTCTCTCTCTCTCTCTCTCTCTCTCTCTGGCTCTCTCTCTCGCTGTGTGTGTGTGTGTGTGTGTGTGTGTGTGTGTGTGTGTCTTTCTCTCTCTCTCTCTCTCTCTCTCTCTCTCTCTTTCTGTTAGGTAATGGCGGCTATGTTGGTTGTTAGTTTATGGTTCGTTTATGCCGCCTAAAACGCTACTTTTTCGGGTAGGAGGGCGAGACTGGGCTTTGGCCTTTGTATTGAGTAATGTAGCCTACTGTTTAAGGTGAAACAGATATAAATAATATGGTCTAAATTGTGAAGGCTCCGCGGTTCCAGAGACCACTCGCTCTCCCGCCCTTTCTCTATGTCTCTCTACCTATCTCTGCTTCTCCTCTCTCTCTCTCTCTCTCTCTCTCTCTCTCTCTCTCCCTGGCTCATTGACTCGTTCTTTTTTTTTCCTTTTTTTTCTAATCTCAATAGCTGGCGGATGTACGATCTCGTGGCGCGTTGGCTCTACGTGCTTGTGGATCCGCTGTCTGGGGGGGGGGGGGGGGGGGGGGGTAGTTATTTACCTACTTTACTTGTTAAAATGTTAATTTACTTGTTAAAATGTTAATTTCTTGATGGGGGGAGAGGGGAGCTCTGTATTGGGATATTTATTTTGTAGTCGTGATTGGGTAGGTTCACTGTTTGAAGTATGGTAGTTTACTGTTTAAGACGGAAACAGACTTAACTAATATGATTGACATTTATCTAAGTTTGCACTGGCCTTTTGGGCATGTACAGGGAGCTGTATATGGCGCAGTATGCATTATGTGTGCTGTGTTGTATATGGTTTCCTGATCATACATAACTGTGTTTTATGTAAATACTTATGTATACAGACTTTTCTTTTCTTTCCTTTTTTTCCCCCTTCTAATTAGTAATTGTGGTTTGTATGCATGGATGCATGGGGGGGCTGTATGTGGCGCAGTATGCATTAACACTGTGTGTGCTTTGCTGCATATGGCCCCCCGGATGTGCTTTTAATTTCTATTTCTAACTACATATGTAAGTGCATATATTTTTATATCATATACACTGATTTCCTTTTTTATTTATTTTTATTATTAATATTATATTAGTGCCTTGTCGTGGTGACAGCCTTATTTCCACTTATCTGTCACAAGTGTTTGGTTATTTGCATTAGCGTGGCTTATAGGGCTTTATCACATTCTAAGTGGGCCTAATGCTGGACTGATTATTATTATTACAGTTGTTATAGTCCCCTCAATTTTTTTTTTTCCCTTTATTCTTTTCTTTTTTCTCTCCCCCTTCTTTACTAGAAATGTTAACATACCATTCTCATTTATTTAAGTGATATGAAGTGGGGAGATTGATCATAATTTGAGCTGATGGAATGTTTGAGAGCTATTCAGCCACAAGAAGGCACTTTTTTGTTGTTGTTGTTTTTACTTTGGTGATCTGTTATATATTTACATAACCACCAGAGGGCAATGTATGGTTACTTTTGGGCAGTTACTTGTTTGCACTCTCTGACAGAGTGAAATGAAGGTTGACTAATAGGTTGATGGGGTGGGGAACTGTTTTTGTGCATTCTGATGCTAATGGGGTTTTCCCCCTCAAGCTTCAATGTTATGTGTTTTTTTATGTTCGTTTGATGTTGCTTTTTCCTTTCTGTTCCTTTTGGGGTTGTTTTGTTTTTCTGTTGGGAAGGTTTGTTGTGAGGGACCAACTAGGAAATTCTAAAATGTTCTACTGTGCTTGCTGTGCGTATGGTTTGAACCACAATTATGACAGAATATAAATTTCTAAGTTTCAATGTAAGGGGAGCGAATATACCGCATAAGCGAACCAGCATTTTGGGGGTTTTGCGATCTAAATCAATTGACTTTGCATTTATACAGGAGTCTCATCTTTTAAAAGAGCATTCCAACCGATTGGCTAATAAACATTATCGTGTTTTAGCCTTTTCAGCTGCTTCTTCCAAAACCAAGGGAGTAGCCATATTGGCTAGACGTAACCTTAGGTTGGATTCTTTGGGTGATTGGTCTGACAGTGACGGGAGGATAGCTGTTGCTAAAATCCGCTTGGAGGGTAAAATGCTAGCACTAGTCTCTGTGTATGCTCCAAATGTTTTAGACAAAGAGTTTTACAAATTACTAACTAAAACCTTATTGGAACTGACGGATTTCAAAATCATTGTTGGTGCTGACTTCAATGCAACATGGCAACATAACCTAGATAGATCCACTGGGGTAGAAAGCAGAGAACAAGCACTAGCGTCTGCAGAACTACGTGCTTGGGCAAACTCAACTGGCTTACTCGACATCTGGCGTTTAATGAACCCAACGGTTAGAGATTTTTCTTTTCTGTCGGGTAGGCATGCTTCATTCTCTAGGATCGATTACGTTTTTGCCCCTGTTAGCTTGTTTCATAAAATTGCCAAGGTAGAGTTGCTCCCAATGTCACTCTCGGATCACAAGGCGGTGCTGTGTGTTGCTTCACTGAAACAGGTTATAGATAGAGCTCCTAGATGGCGGTTTAACACCACACTGCTGCGCGATGCGGCATTCGTAGCTCAGTTTCAAACTGGTTTGCGTGAATTTATAAATATCAATACAGGCTCAGTTGAGGATCCCAGAATTCTTTGGGATGCAATTAAAGGCTTTATCAGGAGTAATACAACCCTCTATGCGTCCACTCAGAGAAAATTAAGGTCAGCCAAACTGGTGGAATTGGAATCTCGGTTTTCTACTTTGGATAATTCTCTCCAAAATAACTTTGATGTTAGTACAGCAACTCAGAGGGAGCTAGTTAAGAAAGAAATTAACTCCATTCTCAAGCGCCGCTCAGAATTTCAAATGAAACGCACAAGGCAAAACTACTATTTTAATAGTGCAAGACCCAGTCACTTACTGGCTTTACGTCTTAGATCCAATGAGCATTTTGCTGATATTGTTAGTGTCAAATCAACAACGGGAGCCATGGTTACAGAACCCAAAGAGGTCAATGCCACGTTTCGTGCTTTTTATGATGAGCTCTACACCTCCGAGGTCATTCACGATGATGCAGTATGCAATAATTTTTTATCCAACATACAGTTACCAACCCTTAGCGAGGCGGATGCGGAAGCCTTAGATAGACCGCTCCATCTGGCGGAATTACAGGAAGCTGTGCTCGCAATGCGTAGGGGCAAGTCGCCTGGTTTGGATGGGATACCCCCTGAACTTTATGCCATCTTTTGGGAAGATCTAGGTCAGCTGATGCTAGACATGTTTCGATATGCAATTGAAAGTGGCTCTTTCTCCAGGGATGTGAATGTAGCTATTATATCATTATTGTTGAAGAAGAACAAGGATCCCACAGATTGCGCAAGCTATAGACCGCTTTCACTTTTGAATTCTGATCTAAAAGTTTTTGCTAAGGTGCTTGCGCGTCGCTTGCAGGGTTTTATGACCACCTTAGTACACTGTGATCAGACAGGTTTCATAGGAACTAGACTAGCCTCTGATAATGCTAGACGACTATTGCATATCATCGATAGGGCTAAGGAGCTGAGGACCCCCGCCGCAGTGTTGTCGCTCGATGCGTTGAAGGCATTTGATCGTCTGGAATGGTCTTACCTGTGGGCTGTACTAGATAAAATGGGATTTGGTGCTTCATTCATACATTTTGTTAAAGTACTTTATTCTAATCCGTCAGCGATGGTCCTAACCGGTAAGATCTGTTCGCCGCTATTCACGATTGGCAGATCTTCGAGGCAGGGTTGTCCCCTTAGTCCTCTCCTTTTCGCACTTTCACTCGAACCCTTGGCTCAGACAGTGCGTCAGTCTGCAGATATTACTCCTGTTTCGATTAACAACACACAGCATCGCATTTCCCTATATGCTGACGATATTCTACTGTTCATTGAGAATGCACCACAGTCAATTACTCATGTCCTTCAAATCTTTGATCAGTTCAGTTCCATTTCCGGCTACAAAATTAATTGGACGAAGTCAGCCCTTCTACCTCTAAATGATCAGATGAGATCTGCTATCCTGCCGCCCATAATCCCAGTAGTAAGCCAATTCAAATATCTTGGCATAGATATTTTCCCCTCTCTTCAGGCTATTGTTAAGAACAACTATGGTGACACTCTAAATAAGATTTGTCTTGATTTAGATAGATGGTCATCTTTGCCCAACTCTCTCCAAGCTCGAGTTTCAATCATAAAGATGAATGTTCTTCCTAGGGTTAACTTTGTAAGCTCTATGCTCCCTTTGCCACCACCGCCGCAATACTGGAATAAGCTTCACTCTTTGATATCTAAGTTTGTGTGGAAAGGGAAACGCCCTCGTCTTAAACTTTCTCTATTACAGCGTGCTAGAGATGATGGCGGCCTTTCATTGCCCAACTTTAAATTTTATTATTGGGCCTTCACGCTCCGCCCCCTTTTAAATTGGTTTAACCCAGCAAATAAGGTTTCTTGGAGAGAGCTTGAGGAGAGTTTAGTGCAGCCTGTTGAATTGAGAGATCTTATCTATTCAAACATAACTACACATCAATGCAAAGTTCGCTTTGGACCTATCATTTCTCATTTAGTGGCAGTATGGAGAGCAGCTGAAAAGATGTGTAAGATTGATTGTAAATGGAACTTATTTTCCCCAGTGTTCAATAATCAAAGACTTTTAATCGAGGATCGCCCCATTCGCTTTCCAAGGTGGAGGGCTAAGGGGATTCGTACATTAGGGGACTTATTTGATAGAAATGGTTTACGACCTTTTCGAGATTTGTGTGACATCTTCAATCTGCCTGGAAATACCCTTTTTTTCTACTTCCAACTGAGATTGTCCATGAGGACCTATGGGGTCCCATGGCAAGCTCCCCTTAGATTGCACCCCTTCCATGAGTTTATCTGTGATGGTAACAGAACAAGAGGTTTGGTTTCCACCCTCTATGGTTTTTTATTAGACTGTAGTTATGGGCCCCTATCTGTTGATACTGTTTGGAGGAATGATGTACCAAATTTGGACCCTGACTTTTGTTGGGACACAGTGTGGTCTAACATTAGGCTATCTTCTAGAAATCCAGACCATCAACAAATTCATTTAAATTTTGTTCATCGGACTTATTTAACTCCCCGCAGACTATGTGCTATGAGGATTTTGAATAATCCCAACTGCACTCTCTGCGCCTCAAATAGTATTGGTACCTTCCTTCACATGGTTTGGGAATGCCCAAATGTGTCGTCATTCTGGAATATGGTTGCCTCAAAACTTTCAACTATTTTTAGTATTAATATCATATCTTCTCCTTCTTTATTTTTATTAAATGACGTCTCACAGTTGCAACTAAACAATATACGCAAGCGCATCTTCTTTGCTGGATTAACGGCGGCGAAGAAGATGGTAGCTACGCGGTGGAAACCTCCTCATACGTTAACGTTTCGCCAGTGGGCCTTAACCTTTCTAGATATAGTATATTTAGAGCAGTCGATAGCAAGGTTACACGGAGCAAAAGAAGAAAACATTAATATGTGGTCGGACATTGCAGATAAGCTTAAGGCTATGATTCAAGAAATCACTATATAGTGGTAACAGCCTAGCACAGGCATGCACTATTGTACATTCCGTGTTGGTCCGGGGAAAGGGGGTGGGTGGGTTTTCTTTTCCTTTTCTTGTTTTGCTATTGTTTGTGTTTGTCTGTTAATTGCATTTTTCTTTTGATTAATGTTTTACTTTTTCTTGTTCTATTCATATGTATGTCTCTAATTTTATGTTATGGAAAATAAAAATAATTGATAACAAAAAAAAAAAAACATACAGCTTCGGAAGCTGTATGTTTTTTGTACAGCCTACTACTCCTTTACATTCAATTAGTTCAGTCCCAACTATACAGCAGGACTTAAACTGTTGTTATTGGCTATGTTTTTGCACCTGCTTGTCATCCATGCATTCAAATTATTATGTCCGGTATTTTTATCAGATGTCCGATAAATTTTAATCATGCCGGTCACGATGACCGGCTGTTAAAAATCCTAGCGCAACCTCTGATATATATATATATATATATATGTCATAGTATATTAGAGAAACAGCACATTCGAGACGCGGAGCACTCGTGGTGCGGCACGGGGCGGAGCAAGCGGTCGCCACAACAACGTACTCCAGGCGGTGCGCCGCTCTATTGTCCACGACACTGCGAGCGGCTACCGAAGCCCCCCTGTATCCACGAAGCCCAAACGAGTTACGAGGCCCCCCTGGGTCCACGAAGCCCCAAGCGGCGCGAAGGCCAGCGGACCTTGGTCCTGCTCTTCGCCCCCGAGCGCCGCAGGCGCGAGTGGCCGCGAAGAGCGGGCCAGGGCCGCGCGGCCGGCGGAGCGCCGCGCGAGTTACGAAGCCGTGGTGAATGCAATCGTTATATTTATGCCCAGGCCGTAAGGCCTGGGCAAGCGCACGTTAAACGCCCTGTCCAAGTGACTACAATGGAGCTAATGGCTAGGCTAGGCTAGGCTAGGCTAGGCTAGGCTAGTAAATAAAGAGTAAACACTTCCGGTCTGCGGCGAGTTCAAAGCGTGACGTAACTCTCTTATATACACTCTGGTGAATGGCAGAGCAGTGGCTGACGTCGCCATCTGGTGGTGATTAGTGTGTGGTGAACGTCAAAACGAGTGCTCCTTGACAACTTTTACTGGTTTCTTGAACATACTGTAACATATATATATATATATATCCACAAGTTTCCGCAGGAGTTTACTGGAGACTATCAGGACCAAACTTCCGGGTTTAACAGCAGACATACAAGCTCACGTCGCACCGCAGATGCAACCCGTTGTGAGCTTGTAAATCGGCGGCGGAAGATCGATGCAGACGTTTGCGCAATGCACTATGGGGCGTAGGAAACTCGTGGATATATATATATATATATATATATATATATATTTGACAGCTCTCCTATGAGACCCAGACTGAATAGAAAAAAATTGTGCTATTTTATTATGAACATTAGTGAGGACCTATTATATGAAGACAGGTTGAAAAGTGGTGAACTACTCCTTTAACATACCAACATCCTCATAGGGTTTCATTGCTGTTGATGTGGAATACAAACCCTAATACTGAGTTGTGTCACCTATAACACACACACAAGTTTATAACTACAACATGTAGTCCGGTTACAGTAAAAAAAAGGTTTCACTGGCTGTGGTTGAACAGTATATAAGCACTTTCATGGCACTTGTCTATAAACAAATTACTTTCACATTGGCCTGTTATAGCGCCACCACCAGGTCAACTTTTGTCAAACTAATTTTTGGAACAAAATGCCTCAAATCATGCATGTAGCGTCACATTGCCATTTAAGGCCAAAGAAGACATGGCACCCTTTTCACATTTAGCGCCACCAGGACCTGCCTGACCTGGTGGAGACCTGTGCTCGGAAGAGCACTGCTTTTAGTTTTCTTTTCTTTTTTAAACCAATTTGTATCGTTTGAATATTGGTTAAAATGTCCTGTGTACTGTACCTTGATTTTGTCGGTGAGTTCTTTGATCTGGTTGATGGCAGCGTTATATTTATTGGCCAGTTCTCTGAGCTCTTCCTGAGAACGCTCTGACATCTCTTTCAGATGAGTACATTCATCCTCTGTATTACTGAGGGACCGCTGCAGACACAAAGAGAGGGAGACAGAGATGCAGAGACCGAGAGCGACAGGACAAGTTTGATATCTTTGGATGAGGGCACGCTTCTGTGGATACTGTATATTGTTATGTAATGAAATGTTCTCTTTAACTCATATGCTGCCATGGCCGAGGAGCCCGAAAAAATCCCGTTGTCCCGCCCTGCCACGCCCGAGGAACCCGAGAATTTTTTCAAAAAAAAAAAAAAAAAAAAAAAACATTTTTTTTTCAAAAAACATTTAAAAAAAAAAAAAATGTTTTACCCCAAAAAATGTAGTAGGCATGATAGCGAACGCGAAATTGCATGTTTAACCCCCATAGCAACCCCATCTTTCAAACATGGCAGCCATCTTTGTTTACATTTTAGGAAAACATAATGGCTGCTATCTCATGAATGCCTGAACGGATTTCCATTCGGATTTTTTTGTTTGAAAGCTGTGAACAATGTGGACACACGTGGTGCATTATCTAGGCATGGGTGTGCATGATCCGTGCACTATGAATTACATGGAAGTCTATGGAGACAGTTTGTCATATGAGAGTACGAAGGTATTGTTAAATGGCAGCAGATGAGTTAATGAAATGTGTCAAATGTTCATGTCCTCCTCAAAGTAGAATGATAGGATTCCAGTTTAGAAAGTGTCTAAGTTGCTAATATAACAATTATAATAAACTCAGCACAAAAAGAAAGGAAACTTGACTTCGGTCCATTATATCTCCCCTTTAATAATACCAATTTGTATTGTGTGTTATATCATTTTCATTGTTGATTCGTCACCTTTATAACGATGTACAGCTTGTAAGCATCGGTCATTCGAGGCATGAGCTACACAGCCAAACGTGTGGGTAGCGCCAACCAAAGTTTTGCCAAAATGGCTTGCAATACTGTTCTGCTAGCATTTACTCTAGCTTTGGGCTTCCCTGACACTGAACTTAAAATTAACAAAGTGTAAAAATGGCCAATATGTGTGGTTTTTTGTTTTCCTTATTACTGTGGGAGAGTGCAACCATTCAATGCACCAAGCAACAAAGGTGAACACCAAAAGAACAGTATTGCAGGCCTGCCAGGCCCTTTTGACCATTTTTGGAGGGGCGCTACCCACACATTTGGCTGTGTTGCTCATTCCATGAATTCCAGATCTTTACAATCTGTCCCTTGTTGTGAAGGTGTCAAAGCAACGATAACAATGATATCAAACACAATACCATTTGGCATAATTATAGGGGAGATATAACGGACCGAATGTTGGCAAATTTGGGTCGGCGCTACCCACACGTTTGGCTGTGGTGCTCATTCCACGAATGCCCGATGCTTACAAACTGTACCTCCTTGTAAAGGTGACAAATCAAGGATAAAAATCATATTTTTGTGCTGAGTTTAGTATACATTAATAGTTGTAGTATGTAGTATAGTAGTACCTCTACTTCAGAGAGTTTCCGGACCACCTCTATCTTCTCCTGTAGCACTCTTCTCAGTGACTCCTTTGCAGTTGTTTCATAGTTATGTTTGTCTTCCTGTAGAGCCAGCAACTCCTTACGAATACCCTCCTCTGTCTGGGACTGAGAGAGGAGGACAACTTTAACAAGCTTCATATATTACATGTGTCTGTGTCTTCTGGACACATGTAGGCAACTCTGAAATTGAGCCACGCACGCACGCACGCGCGCGGCCATCCTTGACGCACAAATACAACAATGGCTGTCTTTAAGGAGCACAAATGTAACATTGGAGAATACAGTGGAGAGTGCACTTGGCAGAATAATTTAATTTGATTATATAATTGTTATTGTTATATAATATACAGTATTACCGGTATACAGACACTTGTAAATCTGCCACAAATCATCATGTCCCTCCTCCATTGCAGCACAGAGATTTGCACAACTTCTATATCTATCTAAACATTTTATAAATGAATACAGTTCATGCATGAAATATCAGTTGATATTGCAGTGCTTACTTAGGAGTGTTGCCTTAAGAAGTTTCAAATATTTACATTTAAAACTTGTCTTGCTCTATGTGCTGTTTTTCAATTAAGCTACACAAAATGTTCTCCCTGTTTCACAAGTTATTTAGAATGTCATCGGTTTGAGCTGCCCTGGAATGAAGTTAATGGCATCAAAGTTGTAGCTGTGCCAGAGCAAGTTAAAATTCAACTTAAGTTGAAGGTGAAATTGGAGTTCCTAGAGTGTTCACACCATTGAGAAAAGCTTGCAGTACAATATTTTGGGACTGTCTGTCTGCAGTGTTGCTACCAGCTGTATTGTGTGCAAGAGACAATAAGCCACTTGAACTCGAGTTAACATAAAATGTCCAGTAAATTAGTCAATGAAAGATGTATTGTTCTTGGCTGCCGGGCTGACCTTTCCCTGAAGGCACTGCAGAGTCTCTAAACAGAGAAGACTGAAAAATGCAAAGGATCTCTTTGGGTAATGTTTGAGTAACCTCATCCTCTGCATGTTTGTTTATTCTAGGTCAAGTTTATTAAGTACTGAAGGTTCAAGTGGTTAAATATCTGGAAACAGAACCCAAAATACACTGATGATTGTGCTGTCAAACGATGAAACTATATGGTATGTATGGGTTGTGGGTGGGTCCCTGCTTCATCTCTCTCTCAACTAAGGGGTCCTTGGCCTGAAAACGTTGAAGACCCCTGGTCTAAGGGGTTAAATTACTCAAAGTTGTAATAATGGGCCTTAAAAATCAGTCCTAAAACAGACAGGAAACGTGTATAGGGAAGTGAAGATAGGAGTAAGCATGTAAGCAGTGGAATGTGCATGTGTTGTCACCTTAGAGTAAGCCTGTAGTTGACTCCCCATCACCTCCAGTCTGGACAGCAGACGGTCCTCATCGATCAGAGCCTGCCAGAAACAGACAGAGGGGTCAGAGATAGGGATGGGACCATACGCCATATTATGGTTTATCGTGATAAAATAAACACTCGCGATAATCGTATTGTGGAGATTTAATTTATCGTGATATCGTCCTCCGTCATGCACTGGGATCAATTCACCTTTTATTTGCTCGAGCTGCATATCCGGTACCACTTAAACCCTTTAGTAAAAAGTACTTGATATAGTCTTTTTTCCACTCTGTCAAATGTCTTTGCCAAAAAATAGCCGATCTAAAGAGCATAAAGGGGTTGCAAATGTAATAGTATGGTAGCGTGAAATACCTGCCAGCTGCTTTCTGAAGCCTCTTGTGTTGTAGCTAAGAGGCGCTGTAGAGTCGCTAACTTCTGCTCCAACATCTGCTCTCTGTGTAAGGCCTCCTAGAGACAAAAAAAAACAAGTGTACAAATATTAGAAACGTTATAGACACACAAGTGGGCCTCCTTCACAAAGCAGTGTGTAAATTATCTACTATATTTTAGTGTAATTTTTTTGCCTAAGTAAAGACCGACGTGCAATGAAAAGGTGTATAAAGCCTGGATTTGTGCAGATCACAGGTGTATCAGATGATGAATCCAAAACCTGGAACGATGCAAATGCTTGCCAAATTCACAGAACGTGAACCTTTATTTTGAATATGAAATTCAGTACGCATATGGTTTTAAAAGAATGCAAGCCACAAACAGATATTCTATACACATTTTATATGCAATCAAACATGCACTGCCCCAACAATTGAAAATGTATGGGATAAGCACCGTTCACACTGTCTAATGTCTACTCTACTAGTTATCAGTCACCCCACTGCCAGTGTTTCTCTATAGAGCATCGCAGCGGAAGTTGATTCCTGGGGTCACTTAATATTCCCCATTCATTTTCGCCATAGACTTTTACAAAAATATTTATAACAATTATGTTAAGCCTCGAACCAAGCCATCCAGGATGGAGGTGAATCATGACCATAAAACCTTTCATCCCATGTGAAAACATATTTTAATATTACATTATTTGATATACTACATTTAATAACTACCCTTTGTTTAGTGATTTTCAAAATGTTCTTTTCATAGAAAAAAAGGTTATATGGTCATGATTCACCTCCATCCTGGATGGCTTGGTTCGAGGCTTAACATAATTGTTATAAATATTTTTGTAAAAGTCTATGGCGAAAATGAATGGGGAATATTAAGTGACCCCAGGAATCAACTTCCGCTGATGCTCTATAGGTTACACAGCAGTAGTACATATAATGTTGTTGCAGTGAGTGACCAGTAGGTGTCAGTGTGTTACCTGTAGATACTGGGAGAGCTGGAATAGTTCCTGAGAATACATACTGGGAGTATTGGCAGCAACCTGGTATACAAACACAGTCACAAAGACACACATACACACACACGGTCAGAGCTCACACTGAATACTGGTGCTAATACTGTTCATAAACACAACACTCTAGTAACTATAGTAAGTGATAATAAGAATGTGTGTATGCATGCGTGTGTGTGTGTGTGTGTGTGTGTGTGTGTGTGTGTGTGTGTGGGTGCATGTGACAGTGGAGGTACAGTCAGTGTTCTTTAAAACTAACTACATTAGAGAACCGGTTCAAATCTAATCACACGTCCACACTCTCGCTTTCTCTCTCTCTCCCTCTCCTGGTCTACATTCCTCATAGACAGTAGATCTAGCAGAGACACAGACACATGACTGATCTGAGACTTGCTCTCATCTCATCCGAGAACAAACTCACCAGTCAGACATTAACACCCATTTAGGCCTAGAATTATTGAATGCTTTAACCAGTGAAAAATAGCAGATATACAAGCTCACGCGGCACAAGCTTGTAGATCTGCTATTTTTGAAATAGTCGTGAAAATGTGTGCAAATCTTTGAATATATGTATTTTCAAAGCGAACGTTTGTAACTCAAATTTTGCTTCTGGGTGGTCCCTGGAACTAAATATTTTGAGATGGGGGTCCGTGGCCAAATACATATCATTTTGGGGGTCCTTCACATGAAAACGTTTGAGAACCACTGACATAGTAGTCTCTCAAGAACAGACTGAGCTCCATTTAAGTGAAAAGGACCTTTTCTTTGACGATGGCGAGCCAGATTGCTGACATAGAAACAGGTTTTTCAAAAAAGCTTGTATATCTGCTATTTTTCAATAGTTAAAGCATAAAATAATGATACACAATATAGTGTACCCGTTCTGAATGGGTTAAAACAATTCAGAACGACAGACAGACAATTAGTAATCCAGTCAGTAAACCATGCAGTCAAACAGCCATGTAGTGGGTCAGATAGAAACAGTCAGCAAACCAGTCAGTCAATCAATCAGTAAACCAGTCAGTCGAGTGTAGCTATTGCATACTCATACACTGTACCGCCTTACCTTGTCTACAGGTAGTGGTAAAGGAGCCTGGATGACACTGTGAGGGAGACAGGCAGAGAGACCGACAGAGAAAGACAGGGACAGGCTGGTTACCATGGGAACAGCTGCAGCGACGACAACAACAGTGACATCATTTTCCACAGTCAGCACGCGACAAATCAAAGTGGAGTCACATTGGCTTTAATATACAGCTCATACTGTAACGCTACAAGCAGTTATCAGCTTTCCCAGCAACACCGGGGTTATTGCACGGACAGCATGTTTCTTAGCGACATATATTGATCTGCGGGTTCAGGTTTCCGCACCCAGCATTGGCCAGGTTAGTGCATGGTGAAAACAGCCTTCCCCGCTCACTACTCTCCCTCTCTGATCGCGCGCTGGACTGAAGTCACACACAACCTCCCTACCGCTCTAACTCCCCCTCTACCTCTCTCGCTGATCGAGCTCTGGACGGACGGACGGACGGACGGACGGACGGACGGACGGACGGACACACACACACAGACACACACACACACACACACACACACACACACACACACACACACACACACACACACACACACACACACACACACACACACACACACACACACACACACACACACACACACACACACACACACACACACACACACACACACACACACACACACACACACACACACACACACACACACACACACACACACACACACCAGATTTTCTTTTAAAAGGTTACTCAAACATAAATTGACGAGTCCTTCATAGATGTTTGTGTTCTCTACTTTTGTACCTTATTTTTATTTATGTATTTCCTGTAAACACTGTATTTGTGATTATTGGTTATTGTTCTGTTTTTTATGCAGAGAGATGTCACTGTTTTTGCTATTAACTCGATTTGTGTCTATTTTAGATAGCAACATTTTTACTATTGTCTGTTTTACTGTATGAATTATTGTGTGGACCCCAGGAAGACTAGCGACCACTTGTGGAAGCTAATGGGGATCCTAATAAAGAAAGAAAGAAAGAAAGACAGACACACACACACACACACAGTTAACAGGGATTTGTGCAGACTTTGGCCGCAGGCATGTCAATGGCAATGCTAAGTTTCATAAAATATATTGCCATAATTAAACTGCTACAGGGTGCCTTTAAAACTGAAAACAAGTGGAGCTTCTGGCATAAGGGTGCGGTGCGAGTGGAAAGGCCTTGTGATCACCAAAAATCTGTGGTGTTAATCCTGCGATTTGCCCATTACATCATGAGATGCTTTGTGGGCAAAGATGACCTTTTGGCCTGTGGGTGTTTGTGGCTAGAGGAAAGCTCAAATGAATATTTGGTCATTACATTATTTTACATTTACAAGTTCAGATAAAGATCTGATTAAACAACTAAAACTCCACTTTGAAGTTTGATCCCAGTAAATAAACCCATAAAAACATGCAGCTAAATTGCGTAACTGTCATAAAAAAAAACAATACAGAGACACATTCTTTTGGAAGTAAAAGGGTTAATGCAATGTTTTGCTGCTGCTGACATTAGAATTAAGATGAACTTTCCTCTGTTAATCTGTAACTAGAAATAGAAAGAGAATGAGAGCTAATCAAACAGCCATGAGTAGAAGAACAGAGGTAGGGGAGAAAGTGAAATAAGAGTAAAGTAGAACTTTGATATAAAGAGGTAGATGCTTGAAATGTATTTCAATATGAAGCACATCACCTTTCCCTGGAGCATGCATTTTCTATGCAAATTATCATATTTGAGAGAATACATCAACATATAATTTATTTTATTGTTTTGGAAATCTAAAACACAGATCAGCATATACATGGACAATGGACGTGCACGATCGCATGCGTAAACACACACAAATATGAGCACAAACCCACAGCCAAATACAGAAGGTCATTTAGCCGACAACACAAATGTTAAAGCCTGTTAACAAAACTTATATTTTACCTGTCAGCTGCCACTGTAGTGTCTTTATCACAGGTTTCTAGGCCAGACCTTCTCTACATGACTCTCTGTCTAGAGCAAACACCCGTTTATTTGGTTCCTCTCTCGTTCAGAGTACAACAGCTGATTTCTCTCCTTCACTTCCGCAGACATTCTTATAACCCTCCCTACCTCCTGGCATACTTAATGATATGAGAAACAAGCTCCTCCTTCCTCAACTCTCTAACCCTCCTCTGCCTTGGAAGACAAATGTTTGTTGGATTAGTAGCCTGGAGTGGAGCGATTGGGAGGAGTTTGTTTTTACATCGGACCTGCCTTTAGCAGGCCAGTAGGTAAAATGCCCCTCCCACCCAGGACAAACAGGGTTTGAAAACGCATGACCGCATGACCCTGTGACTCTTGCGGTGATGGTGAAACTAGTTTGTGTGTCAGGTGATAACAGATATGGAGAATACCAGCCTGTTGTAAACAGACACACACACACTATTAAAACAGAAACCACGTGTGTGTGCCTGTGTGTGCGCAGACTGTGCACACACACGCACGCACACACACACACACACACTAGAAGAGAAGTTCTATGCTGTGTTATCACTATGTTTCTAAAGCTAGGTACAGTCCTTGTCTTAGGAAAGTCTACATCAGGGGTTCCTTAACTTCTCAATGCCAAGGACCCCCAAAGAGACATAGCATCTTGCTGTGGCCATGCTCCTTTTGCACAAAGCAGTGCATTGCAAGATAGAGGGCGCCAGATCCCTTTGAGTCACACCCTACCACTACTTCCTGTTCATCCACAGAGTATTGATTCTAGTTGTTTTCTCCATTAGATTTCTTTTCACTTCTTACAACTTTTATTACTTGGGATGGTAAAAAGATGAGGCAGACAAATAAAATGTGTTTTGACAAGTAATTAAAGTTGAAAAAAGTGAAAAGAAAGCACTTTAATCTAAAGGAGAAAACAACTAGAATCAATGCTCTGTGGATGAACAGGAAGTAGTGGTAGGGTGTGACTCAAAGGGATCTGGCGCCCTCTATCTTGCAATGCACTACTTTGTGCAAAAGGAGAATTGACCATATTCAAACGGCAGCCATCTTGCCATTAAGATAATGAAATGCCACCCCAGTTGCCACCCGGTTTCAATGCAAATTTCAAACATGACCGCCAGGTGAATATGGTCAATAGGTTTGTCTGAAAATTACCCCAAATCAACTATGAATATAAATATTTTATTCTGTGAAAAGACAATGTTTTGAATTAAAAATCCCATGGATGTAACTTCCTGAATTGCGTAAGGTTCACTTTTGCATCATAGGCAGCAATCATAAAGTGGTTGCAGCTGCTTCCAAATAATTGCTTTGTACCAACACAATTAAAGCATGATGAATAGTAATAAATTAACCGTTTATCCGCTAGTAATAACAGGCTACCAATTTCTGGCAAAACAGCTCACCATTAACATCCCTATAATTTGTAATTATGGATAAAAACCAGAAGACAGCATGACAGCAGATGGTGCAGCAACACAAGTCAATGGACACACACACACACACACACACACACACACACACACACACACACACACACACACACACACACACACACACACACACACACACACACACACACACACACACACACACACACACACACACACACACACACACACACACACACACACAAGCGCATGGCATCTAGAGTAGCTGACCATAAACACATACAGATGGAAACCACCAGCACAGTAACGACTCCATACTGGGTCAACTGATGGTCTGATATTGCCCATATGACTGTCCAAAAACCACAATGTCCATGTGTTTCCCTCTTACACACACACACACACCTACAGTTACAGTATTATCACCCATACACAAGCACACACATTAGACGCTTTCCCCCAGTCAAACAACAGCCTTGGTGGCCTCAACCTCCAAGTAAACTGACACTAGGGTCTGTCACAATTATTACATAATCATCTAATCGCAATTATTTGACATAATCACAATTATTTTGTGATAATCGTCATAATCGTTTACATGTTGAGAGATGTTTATATACGTTCAAAAGTTTTAAAATAATAGTGGAAATAGCAGATCTACAAGCCCACAACGTTTTGAGCTTGTAGATCGGCTATTTCCACTATCAATGTTCTTTTTAAAGTGTAAAGTTGTGAAATATGTCAGGTTATATGTTAGGTTATGTGTCATGTCTGCCATGTGCAAATTCAAAGCCTACAAGCCAAACAGAAATGTAATTGTCAACGACAAAAACACAATTATTTGACGCAATTATTTGAGTGACAATTAAAAGTCATGTAAAATGTCATAATTGTGACAGCCCTACTAGGGATGTCACAGTTGGCTAAAAATGGTTGAATATCCTCTTTTTTTATCCTCTTTTTATTTTTTACACATACTCAAACCATTCCAACCAATTTTGGTACGCGTTAAAACATTATTGTGAGGTTGATTATAATGTTAGTTTTAATTCAAAGTAACCATAATTTTCACATTCAACATTTGTTTATTTGGAATATTCTTCATACTGGAATATTCTTTGTCAGCCCTGGGTTTAACACACACTCATTCGCTCTCACACACCTATTATCACTTTCTTCCAGTCAAATCACAGACGGGGTGACCTCGACACCAAGTAGACCGACACTAATCACATCACTATACAACCATGTGTGTGTGAATGTGCGTGTGTTTATGAGCATGGGTGCTTGCAATCATGCAGCCAGCATGCAGAGCTATACCATTAGTATGGTGACTGAGTTTCACCCACAGGATCAACAAATAATCCAGCTTCACTTTGGCAATCATAAAATTTAACTAGGGATGGGCGATATGACATTTCTGGACAATATCGACATCCGATATAATTAATTGCTATTATGTCCGATAGCCAATATAAACCAATCGATATGATCTCATTCTGTATTACAAAATAAATAAAATCACACAATTGTGAAGTGAGCGTGCTTTCATTTCATTATGCCAAGTGTGGGACATACATACATACAAACAGACAAAGCCAGATGTAGGAGCGGTTAGCACCGCTCAAAAAAGAATAATCATTTGTCCATTCTGAATAAGGCATATAAACACTGAATTTGAAAAAAAAAACAATGCCTCTTTAATCCAAAACTAGGGATGCAGCAGCTTGAATGTAGTATTTTTATTTAAACATTTTCCAACTTGTTGACCCTTGAAAGCGTCCCCAGAAAACACTGATAGAATCTGCAGCATTCATCATCACAAAAGGCTTTTCAGGCTTCTTTTGTTTACAATTTTCAACATAATTATTATAAATATTTGCTAAAACCGATATATCATTTTGATATCTGTTAATACGATATTGCATTTTAAAGCCAACGTCGGCCGATACCCATATAACGACCGATTAATTGGCCATCCCTAAACTGAGCTTAACATGTCAACACTACTAGTGACCCACTGAGAATGTTCTATTTTCAGTACTATTAGTTAATATAGAGGCTGAAAAACAGCCAAAGGCCATGTAGGCTGGGTGCTGGACTAATAAATAGTATACAAATAATAAATAAGAGTCCGTACACTGATTTGCTGCTCTCAAAGAGTATGTTTTTACTTGAAAGAAGTAAACTCTTATTTCTTACTTGTATCCTCAGTACTAAACAATAAGAATCTATATCACCAATACATTCAACAGCAATGAAAATTCTAAAAAATGTTAACAAACCAACTCATGCCGTCTCCCCAAATTAGAGGAGATTGGGCACTTTTATGTAAAGTCTTCTGCATGCTTGGATAAAATCTTAGTGACAGGTGCATGTACATATAAAATTAAAAGAAAATAAAAAGAAAAAAGCACACTGTCGTCACTTGCTTGATAAAGATAGATATATTTTTAATGCATCGTTTCAGTCAAGGGCCTTCTTCAGAATAGATAACATTTGAAATACTAAAGATGATGGTACCAACCGCGTAAGATGCTATCCAACTGAACAATTGATGCACACACCTTTGGCTGTATATCTTGAATAAAATCTATCAATCATAGACCGTGAAACATGCTGCTATGGTCATTTTTCAGGTCACCCCAAAAAGAGTTGTCAGACAGCCAACTCATTCAAAACATAGGACCACAATGGTCCTTTTTGTGTTGTCCTTTTAGAATTATTGTACCTTTGTACCTTTTGCAAACTGTTAATTAAGTATTCAAACGGCTACTAGAACGAGAAAGAAAGCTTAACACATGACACCAATTAAACTGTGTCCTTTGGGACATATTTTAAAATTCCATTGTTGCTTACAATTTAACAGCTCGTATGAAATGTAATGTGTCAGAACTTTAGATCAGTGTTTCTTTTAAATGGGGGTACGCGTACCCCTAGGGGCATGTGTTAGTACAGCAGGGGGTACTGGAGAAAATGATCCAAAAAGAAAAAAATGTAATCATGATAATATTATTCATAGTTAAATAATTAACTACAACTGAATTAGAAGGAGAAAAAAAACATATTGTTATGTTTACTGATGACACTTAAGAGAAACTTCTTGTGAGCTTGACAGTTGCAAACATAACCAAATGACATGGTACCAGGCAACTGGGATGTGTTTTGAATGTTGTTTGAATGTAATATTGACATGAAAACTGGACTGAAATGTGAAAATAAATTTGTTCAGGAGGCACCGTTTGAAACTCTCACTCCCTTTATCATTTTTTGTGATGATATATTCTTGAAAAGGGGGGTTATCATAGCATCATATACCACTATGAAAATGATGGTGTCAGGTAAAGGGGGTACTTGGATTCAAACATCAGGGAAAGGGGGTACTCAAGCTAAAAAGGTTTGAGAAACACTGCTTTAGACACAGATGTCTCTCCCCATTCACAACAGGAGTCTTGACTTGTTAGTCACAAACTTGGTGCCTGAGGGAATAGTTAAAATGCTTCTTTTGAGAGTTTTCACCAATTCGTTTCACGTACTGCTAGCAAGGATTCATCTTTTCAGCATAAGACAATGGGAATAATTAACTAATTAGAATTGGCCCATATGAGATTGCAGTACTTACTCAGCTCGTCTGCGTGCCTCCATTCCATCTGGTAGAAAGAGTTTGATAGTCGACACGATACAGCCATGAGTAACTGGATGGAAGACAACATTATGATTATCATTATTATTAGTGTCAGCAATCTAAAGCTACTGATCTGTGTATTATTATTATCTCAGTTTATCGCTTCTTGATAGCATGTGTGTGTTAGTGTGCTGTGGTATCAGCATGTTGTATGTCAGAGAAGTATGTTTTTTTCAGTATGTTTTGATGTCTGACCTTTGCGTGTGTTCTCCGTGACATCAACTCCAAACTGGATGATGTCACCAGAGAGAACCTCGCACGGCGGGCTCTCCTCCGAACCGCGACTCAACCGCTGGCTGTTGATAAACGTTCCATTGCTGCTCTTTGTGTCCTGCAGGTAGAACTACAGAACAGACACAACACAGACAGAAACACATCAGAAAGAATGTCAGAGAACAATCAGCATAGATAGAACATAGCTGAACCCAGTTCTGATAAAATAAGATATGAGCATTTCAAATCAAAGACTCACAACAAGATGAAAGCATTTCAGTAGTACAATAAAATTGCAGCATTGTAAACTAGAGATCGCCACAGAACATCGCAAATTGGCTTCAGTGTTCACAGATTCTCAATGCTGTACAGGGACGTGCAGAGAATATTAGAGAGGCAGGGGCTGAACTTTCTAAAAGGGCCTTTTGGTGAAAATGTTGAAAATAGCAGACCTCCAAGCTCACAACGCATCGCGCCGAGACACGTTGTGAGCTTGGAGGTCGGCTATTTTCGGTGCTTGATACCACACTAAACTAACCATAATCAAGTTAATACTGGAGGGTTAGGGTTATGTAAGCGTAAGGGCATGGGTTTCTACACAGAGGGCAATTATTTCAACATAAGATGCTGCATTCAAGTTCAGGAGAGTTTGAACAAGGCAATTCTCTAGAATGCTGCCTTCAAATATAGCAGGGAAAGAGGACATTTGCATTTCTTTAACCATAGTAAAAACTGCATTCATGGTCTGGAGAGGGCACTTTTTACAGACGGATAAAAGGGCAGGGGCTCAAGCCCCCTTTGATGTCTATGTGTGCAAGTGCCTGATGCGGAATGAAAACAACTACATTTGTGCTTGTTGCTTTGACACGTTACATTTTGTCTCGTTGTGAATCTTAGATCTGAACAGCACATTTTACAATGGGGATTTTGTCTCAATTCAAAATAATAAAACAACTACATACAATACAATCTCTCCCCTCATCATTCTCTAACCTCCTCTCAACTCTCTCATAATCTCTCCCTTCATCCCAGCTCTCCTATCTTCTCTGCCCTCATCACATCCCTCCCCCATCTCATACCTCACCTCGTTGGTTCTCAACATGTGGGTCGGGACCCCCCCCCCCAAAATTATTTTGGGGGGTCCCCAGATGATTAACTTAACGTGCAACATTATTTTACGGTAAACAAACCAACATAACGTTTTAGAGGGTATAAGGTATATGCACATTTCTAAAGTGACAATTTAAGGACTTTTTAATACATCTAAAATGACAAATTAAACATTGGCCACACTGTAAAATATTAAGAGGCAGAAATTGTGAAAATAGCAGATCTACATGCTCACAACGCCTCGCAAAACGCGAGGCGTTGTGAGCATGTAGATCTGCTATTTTCACAATAGAACCGTGTTCTACAAAATGTAACGCCTCAACTCTTAGTGCTCGTCAGGGTGGGGGGTCCCCAGTTAAAATGTGATTATTTTGGAGGTCATGGCCTGAAAAGGTTGAGAACCACTGCCTCACCTCATCTCTCTCCCCTCATATCATCTCCCCTGATCTCCCTCATCTCACATCTCTCTCAACTCTGTCTCATCCACACACACACAGAGTTAAAACACATACATACACACACACACACACACACACACAACACACACACACACACACACATCAACGGTTCCCTCCTGTCCCCATGGTAACTCAGAGGCAGGGACTAACTATAGAGCCTTTCACACAGCAACGTGCAGTCGTGCACGCAAATGAACTTGTGTGCACACATGCAACATATGACTGTATATGAATTGAACACGCTCAAATACCACATGTGTGCGTACAAGCACTCAAGGAAACAGACACAAAAACACAGCAAACATTTAAAATAAATGCTATGTATGTGTGTGTGCACAGCATGTGTGCACACTTATTATGTATCTCTCTCGAAGGGAGGGACTGAATTAACCTTTCAAATCTCCTGTGATGCACTGGGGTAACAGTCATGTGGCTGTCAGTTAGCCTCACGTGGCCAGACTATATCACACCTTTTTTTTTTTTTTTTCACTGGCAGATTCGTCTGGTTCCAGGCTAAGTATCAGTGTCAATCAAGTCCACTAACTTAAACATAGACTAGGGAGGTTGACAATGAACAGCATTTTGTAATGGATGTCTGGCCTCAGTGACTTTCCACATGTATTGGCCCTGCCATCAACAAAGAATAAGTAAAATCACTGGCCCTAAAATAATATGTTCTTTTGATATGGGCTCACTCATGGTTATAAGTATAACTATTACTAGTAAGACACCCAAGGGTGGAATGCGACCTCAGGGTGACATGCAACCTCGCCCTAAAGGGCGAGGTCGCGCCAATTCTTGACAATCTGGCCAACCACAGCGTTTCTCTGACGATTCTAGTTGTTGTCATTCTGGGGGGAGTTTGTTCATGTTTTTGTGAGGGTATCAACCCTAGGAGCTCAGCACACTCACAGAATCATGGCACACTCACAGAATCAATGTTATGCCCATACATGGAGTTCCCTGACTATGTTATGTCAAAACATGCCCATATGTGGACATTACCAAATATGGGCATTTCCAGATATGTCCTTAATATTGATAACATTGGGACAGGGATCTCCATATATGGGCATGAAACATATGTTAATTAGTAAAGCCAAGCTTAGGTTTGATGCCTTGGGATTTCTATATTTGGACATAAGTGTGTACCCAATAGGTCATCATCTGGAAAGGTAGGGTGTAAATCAGAGTAAAGCAGGCTTTTGAGCTAGTTAGGGTCAGAGATTGATGACATCAGAAATCCCCATATATGGGCATAAAGGGATTTTGCTTTTGGGAATGCCCATCTATGGCATTTTTATTTTATTTTATCCTTTATTAATAAAAATACATGTATGTATCCATATAGAGTTCAATATTGATGTTTTTGGAGAAGGTATGTTGTAAATGTATGCTACTTAGTAAGTCGCCTCGGGTTAGATACTCTTTGTATGGCCTCTGGAGGTCCTTGGCGTCGGTTAGTAGTATGCCCAGCACATAAGATGTGGGACGTCACAAAGCCTGCGGCCATGTATCATTTTCCATCAGGCCTGTTGGTTTTCACGCTCCAGTGCGGCGTTCATGCGCTGCAAGTCAATGGCAGACTTGGCAGTCAGACAGACAGCCATTGACTCCGGCCTAACAATGGCTACTTTCTATGACGGTAGTCCCATATGACATGATGGACTGGACTATCTCCATATATAGTGTTATCCACATTTCGTGTAGCTGCCCTGTACAGGAAGTGATGTCACAACTCGCTGACATCACACTGACATCACAGAGGCTTCGGAAGGACGGTCACGAGGCTTCGGACACTCAAGCGACACGATTCTTCAGAGTATATGCGACCTTCGGTCGCAATAACTAAGGTGCAATTCTGAGAAATTGCAAGGGTGGTTGCCAGAGTCCATTGAACTCTAACAGACAGGGGTTTTGGGGTTACTCTAGATTAAATAATAACAAAGACGAACAAGAACTATTGTCTGGTTGCCCTGTAGGAAACCACACTATCAATCCATACATTTCTAACTACAGGTTTTCAGAAGGTGGCACACCGGTTTCCTGTTCCAGTTAATTTCACCAAGTTTTTCCAGTTCAAATGTGCTGCTGAGCCAATCAAAACAAAGCTACGGGAAAATGAACTGGAACAGTAAATGGGTATAAGTCACCGTCTGAATTGTAACTAGATAAAGCCAGGCTTAAAATAGTATGTACTACTGTATGTATGTTCCATAGTATGGCAGTGATGGAATTTGATACTATTGAAAGCCGGAAGGGACAGCAGGAATGGGCTGGAAAGGATATTATGGACTGTATACAGTATCTCTCTATGGGTTAGCCGTTTATCTACTATAAAGTAAAAGTAAACAGCGATCAAACAAGAGAATCGCTATAGAATAATTAGCAGCGATAGTGTGTGTTTAATTAAGTCCCAGCAATGTAATACAGTCAGCAGAGAAACGTCCACTGCCTGGGGGCTGCCGGACAGAGTGAACGACAAACAACAACCGTAATCAGCCAGTCAATCTGTGCTTATTCTTCTGATAGTTCTTTTGGCGTAATTTTAAATGTTTTTGTGTTTGGTGTGCAGAACTATGGCATCCACACCTGGTACTACAAACTACACACAACCTCTAGTCACATATAGGACCATGATCCACAGTACAAAGCCCGGGGGGCAAGGTTCCATTTGTACACATACAATGTTAATCACATTGTCATATCGCATATTACTAATGCAAAACAATAAGTTGTATTTATCGTCATCTACAGTAAGTAAACATGACGTCATCAGCTCAGCAAGAGTTGCTTTTGTAGACTTTTTAACTTGCCAGCATGTCTCATAATGACATTTACTGGTTCAGTCAGTCCACATAAAATAAAGGCGGTTTAACCTTTTTTTTTAACCATAGGGTATTCAATTTATTAAGAAAATATGAAAATCTTGTTGAGCTAAGGAAGTGAACATCATAAACCTGTTTTCTACAAAGGTCAGTCCTCCTTTTTTGGTGTGCACGTGCGCATGGTATTTGTGTGTGTGTGTGTGTGTGTGTGTGTGTGTGTGTGTGTGTGTGTGTGTGTGTGTGTGTGTGTGTGTGTAGAAATTCTTTCTTCATTTCCTCAGCCAGTATAAACCTTACAAACTGTCTAATCACCTTGCAACAGTCTGTCTTTCTCTCTATTCCCCTCTCTCATTCTCTCTCTCCAAATGAATTCAGCATACAATGGTGGGACAAAGCCAGGTGACATTTGTAGTGAAAAAGCATTGAATGAAAAGTAAATGTGATCATTAAAAAGAAAACACCTACGATGATAAAACAGGGTAGGAATAAAAGATAATGTTTTTCCACAGAAGGCAGCAGTTTGTTTAATGATGAAACTAAGAAAGATCACGGCAAAGCGGAAGTAGCAGGAATCACACTCACACAGGGTCAGGCACATTGTGGGGAAAGCTTGGCCATGTTTGGGTAAAGGTGTTCCCACCCACAGTGTGGGTAAAGCTTCCAAAAAAATGATTGTCATTGAAAGTTCCCACAACAGTGCCCCCAGCAGCCAGAACAGGTAATTTATCATTGCTGCTGAAAAAGGCTTAGATGTGGATGATGTAGAAAAGGTTGCATGGAAACAATGAGCTTGTTGCGACCATCAGGTCGCAAGTTACTATGAAAAGCTCCACCGGCTGTCCCTCAGTCAGTCAGTCAGTCAGTCAGTCTGTCAGTCTGTCCGTAACGTCACGTCACGTTACTCTTATCTCCGGCACTGTTGCCCCTATCCATGCCAAACTTTGCACAATCCCCCTTGGCTGGCAAACCAAAACCTCCACCCCTCGTTTCTTACATGGCCCTCTTCTAGCTCCACCATGAGGTTGCCGACCTGACGGTCACTTATCTCCCAATTAGGGAGTCTTACTGGTTAAATATATATAATTTAATTTGGAGTGTGTAATGAATTATTTCTATCCACAAAATAAACCCCTTCCCTTTCCGCATAACCATAGTTCTACTTAAAACGTGGGAAAGGGAAAATCCAACGGTTGTCATTTGGGGCCGTCACTGCCAATAATTTCTAATTTCAGGTCATAAATCACAATTGTGTTGGTCTTTCAAATCCCTCCGTTAATTCATTTATTTTCCGGTCCATATGTGAATTGAAAGCGATAGTACAGCATCAACACACAAGTTGTGGGATATAAACTACATTACCCATGGTCTAATGAAGCTTTATTTATTTGTTCCATTTAACCTGTTTTCTATCCCTTTGTGTCCCTTCTCTCCCAACCCAACTCTGTCCTCTTTCTTCTCACGGAATACTACAAAACCATGGAGTGTGCACAAAAATAAAATAATTTCACCCACCGCTTTAAACCTAAAAAAAAACTGTTGCGACAAATAAAACTGATTCTGAAGCTTTTTTATTAGAATTATTTTAAGGTTTAATATCATGGGTGACAGGCCAATATTGACTTGTAGTCTTCCATGCATATTTATCAAATATAATTATTTATAAATTGTGGAAATAAACAACTTTTTGGCAAGTGTTTTTCTTCTTCTTTTTTTTCTGTTGGGTCAGCTCAGAGTAATTCCCTTCTAGTCCCTTTAGCATAGTTAAAAATAATTATGTTTGATGTGTAGAACTATAGCATCCACACCTGCCATGTGTTGTACAACAAAGTAAACTACACTCAACCTCGAGTCATCATGTATAGATTAGAACAATGATCCACAGTGCAGCCCTACATTACACGTTGATTCCCAACAAATCCCGGGGCAAGGCTCCATTTGTAATCAAACAATGTTAATCACATTCATTGTCATAAATGCTTATTACTAATGCAATACGAGTTGGATTTATTGTCATCTAAGTAAACATGACATCATCAGCAAGGGTTGCTTTTGTAGATTATTTAACTTGGCAGCATGTCTCATAATGACATTTACCTGTTCAGTCAGTCCACATAAAAAAAAGAAAAGTTTAAGCTTTATTTTTTTTTTACCGTAGAGTATTCTATTTATGCTGAAAAATAAGAAAATCTTGTTGAGCAAAAGATGTGGACCTTTGTTTTCTATAGAGCTTATTTGCTTATATCCAAAATCCAACACAAAATTTTAATCGGAACGTTTAATGGGAACACATGGAGGAGCTAACGTCCGGGTTGGCCAGGCCAATAAAAAGACGTCATCTAGCCTAGGAGTGATTCTGATGCTTGATAAATATGGAGCCTGTAGACACACCTTAATCAAACACTGCGTCACCAACACATTCCACGTACCACAGCACACGCGCAAACACACACACTAAATTACGCCCCCATCTAAAAGCAAACTAAATCCCATACACATTACACAGACTAAATCGCTTGCACTTTGAATCACACACCCCAAATCACAAGCACACTAAATCACATAGGCTGCACTGTAGAATTATCGACACAGTCCTAGACATAACTACTTAACTAGAACACATAATGCTCACAACAGCAGTGTTCTCTCTCTGCTCCACCTGCAGCCTGACTCACTCGGTAAAGGCACATGTGTGCATGCAGTACAGGTGTCCCTGCCTGGGTGTTTGAGTAACACACCAACTTGCATATAAATATATATATACAATGTATATTAGGGTTACAAAATTATGTCTAAAATGCTGATGCTTTTCAATCTGCATGAACATACTTACTGTATATACACACACTCTGTATATACAGTGTGTGTGTGTGTGTGTGTGTGTGTGTGTGTGTGTGTGTGTGTGTGTGTGTGTGTGTGTGTGTGTGTGTGTGTGTGTGTGTGTACTACTGTAGTTACATCCCGTGCCCGGGGGTGTGCACAGTATATGAGTGCACAGTAAATGAGGGCTTGAATGTCCCTGAGGAGTCTTCAGAAGTAAGAAAAACCATTGACGTCCAGTTATGCAATACCCGTTGTATCCGTTTGTCGGTCTGTGTCCCATTCATGCCCATATATATTATACGGAGATCGCTTATCTCTGTCTGTCTGGCTCCCTTTTATGCCCATATATATGGGCATATCTCCAAATTTGGGCACTGTAGTGATGTCAGTCAGTGATGTCAGTCATCTCCAAATTTGGTCACTTGTTTCATCATGTCAGACAGACATTATTTGGGCATGGTTTCAGCATGTGGCTGTTACCATGGTGGCGACACTGTTTAATATCAGTGATGTCAGCTTGCAGACTGTTTCACCCAAGTATTCCCATTGCCCATATATGGTGTCCCATGATGTCAGTCAGCAATGTCAGTCAGTGATGTCGGGCATTGTTTCAGCATGCAGCTGTTACCATGGCGGGGACACTGTTTAGTATCAGTTATGTCAGCATGCGGACAGAAGGCGGACGGACAGACAGACAGACAGACAGACAGACAGACAGACATTCTGTAAATAAATAGTTAGATATATATTTCCAAAATGTTCTGTACTATTTTAAGTTTTATCAATCAAAAAAATCTATCTATTGAGACACATTCCAGTATTTCTGCATTTCATTATTATTACCTTATATCACTGACTTTACTTATTTCCTTCCTTTCGGTATTATGCTCAAGGCAAAAAAGTGCACCTTATGTCACTATGCATTTCACGTGTACAGGGAACGGGAGGAGGGAGACTGTGTCGCAAAGACAAAACCAAGGTTTAGTTTACCGCAATTAAACATTTAAGACATTTAATCTCTGCAGAAGGATTTAAGGATGTTATGTTTATAATGATTCACGAAGAGTTCCTGTCAGTCATTGAGTGTTTTGTTGTGACTTGTCTGACGGAAATAACTTTTAATGAGCTCCTGCTACGAAGCGTGGAAACCACAACGGCATCAATAGACTAATCATTATGCTCATTTATTAATCCGATGCATGCCGCCCGCCGAATATAGACCATCTACAGGCTCCGAAATGAATGTGTGATGATGCTTGTGGATCGTCTGTTTTTGGCGATTTACTTGGGTCAATCATTATTTATTAATTTTTTAGCAAAAAAAAGCACGGTCCATAAAGGCATATTGAAACGTTCCGGGGCGAACCGTATGGTTCGGTTTTAAACCGTAAAACCGCTCCACCACTAGTAGATTCACAAGTCACATACATACAAAGATAAGGACAGATACCTAGATCAGACTGCAGTCGCCATCACTACACTGCATAATACACACACGCATGCATGCATTGCACGCACAGAGAAGCATACAGGCTTAGACCTGCAGCTACTGTAGCATGTACCTCAGCAAAACACACACAGATATGCATGTACATGCGTGCTCACGCGTGTGTGTGTGTGCGTGCACGCGAGCGTGCATGTTACACAAGTGTGTCTTACCTAACACTGGTTTGAGACATTCTGTTACAACTACTTCCTTCACAATGTTTAAACCTACAAAATGCTAACTGGTTGACTGATTAACTGACTGGCTGACAGACTGACTGGTTGATTGCCTTAGTTGCTACATGACAACCTGGGGAGAGGAATGAGATTAGAAAGAAGCATAGAGCTGGGACCACACGCACACGCACACGCACACACACACACACACACACACACAGTTCAGAAGCCCCTGAGATAGATTAACCACCATCTGTGATTCAGCTACTTAAATGATCCATCTTCTAGTGTTGGTCACAAGGTGCTGTCCAGTACAACCACTGTCTTCTACTGTTTGTCAATGGGTGCTGTCCAGTACAACCACAGTCTTCTACTGTTGGTCAATGGGAACTGTCCAGTACAAACACAGTATTCTATTGTTGGTTAATGGGAGCGATCAAGTATAAACACAGTCTTCTACTGTTGGGTCAATGGGAACTGTCCAAAAACCAGTACACAAACAGTCTTCTACCGGTGGTTACTGGACGCTATACACAGTACCACCAGTCTTCTATTGTTTGTTACTGGGAGCTGTCCAGTACAACCATAGTCTTCCGCCAGTGGAAGGAATGTATTGAGTGAGAGTGAGTGGGTGAGTGAGTTTGTTCACCTGTTGTATCTGATGTTTGTTGTACTTGATGTGTAACTTTGTCTCGTTGCACTTACGTACATTATTGTTGTTGATGGTTTTGTGTTTTGTTGTACGGCACTTTGGTCAATTTTGATTGTTGCAAATGTGCTTTATAAAGTTTAAAATTTGATTTGTATCCTCCAGGACGGGAAAGGATGATACTTCATGAGCACTTCAAGAAACCACACACACACACACACACACACACACACACACACACACACACACACACACACACACACACACACACACACACACACACACAAATTGCCCAATGCAGATACAAGACAAAAGCCAAAGATATTGTACTTGCAAGACACACATACAGAAGGTAGGCATTTCATAGAGAGAGAAAGTGCATGCGTGAGAAGGAGGCAATCCCTCTCTGGTCCCTCCTGTTTGACCTGTTCCACACATACACTCACACACGCACACACCAAGATGCACTCATAGAAACAGGTCACTGAGATTTTATCGATTGCGATCTGGTAACCGACATGGATAAAAAAAATAAAAAAAAATAACAGTCTGTCTGTACATGCGTGTGTTTGGGAATGGACAGGGGTGAGATGATGTCATCGTCTCTGTGGGAGCTGCTTTAGACGTTAGAGAGGAGGGGTTAAAGAGGGGATGTATTACACACAGCACATCACACACAAGGCCTCAACAGTGAATGTCTGCCAGTCTGTCCATTTGTTAGTGTCCCTTCCAACTTTTCCTGTTTGTTCGTGTCCTATCCATCTGTGCATCCTCACACTTCATCTCTCATTTAGGAAGGCATTTCCAACATTGTTAGTGAAACTTGTTAAATGAGTTTGAGTCTCCCTCTTAGGTCAGTCACACTGCATCACTTACAACCAGGCACGTGCACACAGACATCAAAGGGGGCTGGAGCCCCTGCCCTTTTATCCGTCTGTAAAAAGTGCCCTCTCCAGACCATGAATGCAGTTTTTACTATGGTGAAAGAAATGCAAATGCCCCCTTTCCATGCCATACCTGAAGGCAGCATTCAAGAGAATTGCCTGGTACAAACTCTCCTGAACTTGAATGCAGCATCTTGTGTTGAAAGAATTGTACTCTGTTGATTGTGCTTGTTTAGTGTGGTATCACGTACTGAAAATAGCCGACCTCCAAGCTCACAACGCGTCGCGTTATGAGCTTGGAGGTCTGCTATTTTCACCAAAGGGCCCTTTCAGACATTTTAGCCCCTGCCTCTCTAACATTCTCTGCACGTCCCTGCTCACAACCCCTGCAACACTGGCAAAAACAAAGCATCACAATAACACCCAGTGTGTGTACTCTACATTCCTCACCTTGCCAGTCTTGTGGTCAAACCAGACGAGGGCGTGGTTCCGTGACAACACCTTGCAGTCGAAGGTGGCGTTGTTTTGTGCCGGGCGGCACCGGGCCACAGAGCGGCCGATCTTGACCGGTTCATCCAGGTAGACATGTCTCTCCTGGAATGGGTGCGAGTTGGGCCGACACGCGAACACGGCCAGGGCAGAAGGCATGGATGATGGCTTCAGAGTCGCGCTGCTCCAACCAGAGACGAAAGGCAGGCTTTCCGGATCCAGAGTGGCGGGGTTGGGTTTATAATAATCCAAACAAAAATATACAAAACCCCACAGTAACCGACCTGTATGTGTCGGCTAGATCTGGAATATTTTATCTAGGCACCAACTACTGTACATCTTTAATTTTCCAACTGTGCAGAGCCTGCATTTGCAGTGCTTTTCAACTTGGGACTCAACAATACTTATCAAAACACAATCTAACAGGTATAACGAACACATAAAGACATTCTGCTGACTGGCTGTCTATCTGAGCTACATAACGACATGTTAATATGACAGCCGGCTATGTACAGATCAAGGTGCCATGTGTCAAGACAGCCATGACTGAAGAGAAGGGCGCTGACAGCCTCCCACGTCCATCAAAACCAGTCCAATGTTGGGAACGCCAGTCAACTCCAGTCATTCGGGTCCGTCAGTGCAATACAGCCCTTTTAGCCCATGAGGATAGCAACAAGGACGAATCGATCTGCCTCAATCACATCGATAAGATTATGTAGAATAATACTTTTAAGGGATTATCAACTCGGATCACCAGAGAAGGCAGCAGGAGCAGTCTGTCAAACTATAACTGTGCCCTGGCTTTCAGTGAGCTAATAGTAGCCAGTAGCCACACAGCCTCAATATTTATAACCCTCTCGCCGCTGGCTAATCTGTCCCCTGTTAATCTACTTGTCATCTCACAACATAATACATTGTCAGTGACCTTGTTGGCTTTGATAAAAGGCAAACCTCAGCCTGCTATCCACCACTCCCTTCCCAAAACACACCTATACAACAACCTGGATAACGTTAGCTAGCAAGCTATGCTCGTTAAACCACTATAAAGCGCCACAGAAGCCTGGGCCACTTAAGACTCTTCACGGTTAAATATCCACCAGGAGGCTTTGCTACTAACCACGACCTGGCCCGGCTGAATATGTTGGGATTAACGGACCTTCTTCTGCCAAGCTAACTGGCTAACTGTGACGTCGGCTAGGCTAATGCTAGGCTAATGAGTGCTGGCAAACTTGTCAACCTGCAGAGCCTCACAGATTGTTTTCTTGACCATTCTTCTCGTCCAGTTGGCTCAGAATCATCATACAGGTTGAATGTAATCCATCTCTCCTGAAACCCTGCGCGAGAGAAACGATAAAAAGAGACAATAGTATTTAGTATGTGGGCTATAAGGACCGGCTAACTGACAGAAACAGTCGCGGAAAATGAGTAGAGTTTCTCGGCTTGCGGCTTCTACACGCAGCCGCCTGCCTGGTACAAATTATGTCACGATTAAAAGCCTCATTTGACGCCGTGCTGTTGGTGGTGTTGTTTTAAGTCTTGGTTGTAAAAAAGCATCTTTTACCCGGGTTAGTTTGGGAGTTATACTGAAGTTGTCGCCTGTCCACTGTGGTGGTGCTGCTGCTGCTGTTGCTGTTGCTGGAAGGAATTTGGAAGAAGTTATCCTCCTCCGCAAGTCTGGTCCGCCATACTGAAACACACACAGACAGCCAGCTGTCACACGCACACTGTTGACCTATCGAATTCTGTAACTCGCGACTTCACTTGAGCCGCTGTTTTGCTATTTCGGCCAATTCAAATTCCAATCAAGTACAAAATGTCACAGTAAACTTTAATAAGCGCAATACAAATAAAACAGATGAATGAACAGCAATGTATAGCGTATAATGACGGGGATTTGAGCATGATACCGAGAAGAGAATAAAGAAATAAGAAAAGAAGAGAAAAGAAAAGAAAAGCAACATTAGAATAAGACGCCCTATGGGCGAGAAGCGACCTCGCCCTTTAGAGAGCAGACTGACACAATATGTCCATATATGGGCATTCCCAGGCTTAATATTGATGACATCAGGGATCTCCACAAAAGGACGGAATTCATTTCAAGTGTGACTCGCATCGCGGTTGGTTGTTTAAGTTGGACAAAATGTGGCCATATTTCCCAAATATGGAGATGACTGATGTCTGACATCATAGATGTCTGACGTTATAGACCACATGACACTGACACAATATGTCCATATACTGTATGTGGCTGAGGCGTGACGCAAGCACACTCATGATCTGCAGGTTTTCATACTAAATGCGACCTATGGTCGCAAAAAAACAAGTTATGATATAAAACATGGAAATTAAAATGAATAAAGGCTTTAGGATAAAGCCATAAAGGTCCTATACAAGTGCTGTGGACTGCAGAGATTGTGGACTAGCTTCCACTCCAATCTCTCCAGCAGGGTGCAGAGCTCTGCAGTGTTGCTGGCTTTGCTGTCACCGCAGTGTGTCCACTTGGTAGTGCACCCCTTTCCCCATAGCTTTGCCTTGAGTTAGGTTGGGTCCCCAGTCAGATGGCTTGCCATCAGGTCAGGCCAGGGTGCCTGACAAAGTGCCCAGCCAGCCTCATCCTTCTCTCTCTGACCTTGGCGGGAGGCCCCGGGAGAGGTCCACGTTCCTGATGTGGTCCTCCCATGTGACATCAAGTACCATTCGAGCCATTCTTATACACACCATCCTAGGTCCTTTTCTGTGCTGAGATGTCTTAGCCCGTACAGCAGCACTGATTGTACTGTAGCCAAACAGCCACCTCTTGAGGTCATGTCCCATTTCCTCACACTCCACATCCACATCATTCCAAGTCCTCCGGACCTTCATGCATTGATCTTGAGGCAGGTTTTCCTGCACCCCATTTCTACTGCCAACAGTAGGCCTATATCCCGTCCTTTCTCTGCTGTGTTAGGGCAATATCATCTGCATTGTCTCGGTGATCAAGATGGGATGTACTTGCCGAGTCTCAAAGTCACAGCTCTGTGTATATTGTCAACATGGGCATGGCTGTTTTATGCAAATCAGTAATAACTAGAAGAAGTGCTCTTCCGAGCACAGGTCTCCACCAGGCCAGGCGTCCTGGTGGTGCTATAAAAGGCAAATGTAAAAAGGGTAGCATGTGTTCTTCACCAATCTTAGACCTTTCATGGCGCCACCATGAGGCTGATTTGAACATTTTGTAGTGTAATTTCTTCCTTGGCCTTTTGCGAATGTGCATGTGCGTGCACAATTTCATTACAATTGCACGCTGTGTTTGATTTGAGGCATTTTGTTCAAACGGATCAATCCTGCAAAGTTTGGAGGCCAATCTTAGCCAATCAGGATGGAATATTTAATATGGGACAGATCTGTCTTGATCATATGACTGTAGAGATACTGTGTACTGATTTGTGTGATTTTTTGACAAAATCTGTAGGAGTAGTGTACAGAAATGTGTTTTGCAAACATTGGCCTCATGGTGGCGCTAGAACATGGCCATTTGAAAAATGTGGGGCAGAGGTTCTGAATTTGCATCCAGGGAGTGTGTGTGCTCATTTTGGCAGCGACCGGGCCAACGGTGCCGGAGATTAGCTGGTAACAAACTTGGAGGACGGACGCACGGACGGACGGACGGACAGATGGACAGGGGCGAAAACATACTCTCCCCCTGCCTTCGGCTGGTGGAGACAATAATACAATAGGCCTACTGTACAATACAAAACATAGTGGCATAAAGCTCAGTAGAATCACAGGTATATTTACAGAGAAAGGATGTGTGGCGGTCAGTGGGGGGCAGAGGATTCAACTAAGGTGTTCAAGGAGTTAAACTATGTTTAAGGACAGGATGTAAGGTTAGTTTTGAGGTCATTTCCACATTTTGATATAGTGTTTGTCAGTAATTATAGAAGTGCAAATATCTGAAATCAACAAAAATTGACACAACATTGATAGCGCTTTCAAACAAGTCTATGAAGCTATCCATGAATATGAGTTTAATCTGCAACACAATGTTATACAATGTTGGGGTCCCCTGCTTCATCTCTCTCAGCTTATTGGGGCCACGGCCATTGGCCTGTTACTGTATAACATTGAAGACCCCTGCTTTAGATGAATGTTGAGGAAAATAGAATAGAAAAACCTGCCTAACTGGGGAACTATTCATTTTACCACAAGTCACCCCCTCACACTCACAGTGACCTGACTGACTAACCTCAAACACCAGCCATGTAAGGTGTTCTGTGGTGTGGAGTGGTGTGGAGTTGGGCCTGTGGAAAACCGGCTTCTGCCGTTATCGCACATATTGCAACAGTAAAACAGTGACCTCTCGAGTCATGGAATTCACTAGGTTGACAATTCCGGCGTACCACTGGAGCACTGCCACTGCGTTCAGCTGCCTCTTCACCCACACCACATGCCATAATAATAGCAACCAACCGGAATTTTTCAAAATCATGATAATTACTAATAATAAACAATAGTAGGCTATAATCCAGAATATGATCTCCTCTATTCAGTGAATTATTTATTAGGTCTACACACAAAGATTATTTCAGGTGTCACTGTGAAATATGCACTGGCCTTTTTTTCCTGAAAGCTTTTATTGTATAAAGTTTGCCTTATACAAACAAATCAATGCCCAATGAGTGGTAGTGTAACACTTTGTCGTAATGGGCAAAGTAATGTAATTAAGGCATAATGATGAACTCAAACACTAATTAATTGCTGTTAATTATTAAATGATGAAGTCACTAATCAAAGTTAATATGTCATTAGTTAAGGGCCAGTGGGCCACACAGTTTGTAGATCTGTTTTTTTTGGTGGCTTCAATGCCCAGGTGAGTAGTAGTACTTCTCAGAGAAGGAGTAGCAAGGAGAGTCGCTCTGTAGCTGCTCCAAAACATCCATGTGGTGCGCGTGCGTTGCTTTGTGTTAGGCTGACTGGGGTCTCCCAAGTTGGACTGGCTCACATGGATAGGCCCGGTGGTCTCAGGGGAGCCTCCAGGTCATGGTTTTCATCAGTTAATCGTTACTTAAGCCTCAATTAATTATTATTATCAATTATTCAATAATTAGCCTACTTAACATTGAGTTCTTAAGCTGTAATGTATGTGTGTGTGTGTGTGTGTGTGTGTGTGTGTGTGTGTGTGTGTGTGTGTGTGTGTGTGTGTGTGTGTGTGTGTGTGTGTGTGGACATGTACATTAATGGACCACAAGAGGCCTGCAGATTGCTGGCTTGACAAAGACAAGAGCCAAACAAGTGTTAAGTACTGCTCTGTCTCAGCTATTATTGCCAGCTTAGTAGTGTGGAGAAGGCGGTGCTATGTGTACCCATAAGTGCTCAGTATTGATTAACCCTGATATATTTGTTTCCCTGTTTATGAAATGTAATTTGTGGAACCAAATAAAGTGTGTGTGTGTGTGTGTGTGTGTGTGTGTGTGTGTGTGTGTGTGTGTGTGTGTGTGTGTGTGTGTGTGTGTGTGTGTGCGCGCGCGCACACGCGCGCGCGCGCGCGTGTGTGTGTCTGTAAACCTGTGATGTGACAATAAAGTTTATTCTGATTCTGAGAGGAGAATATGTGTGTGTGAGAGTGCAAATATGTGTGTGAGAGGAGAGTGTACTGTATGTGTGTCAGTGTGTGTGTGGGAGTGAAAATGTATAATGTAATGAAAGCAGAATGTGTGGTATTGGGTGTGTGATATGAGAAGATCAGATGATGATCTAGTTTGGATGTCCGAAGTAATAGACATATTAGAGTAAACAGAAAGGATCAGATATGGCTAGGTCAATTGTAAAAAACTAACAATCTTATCTTTTGTCATAATCAAATCTAAGGTGTGCCCAATTGTTGGGCCTTTTCCCATGCTGACAGTCTAAAAGTGTCAAAAATGGTAAAGGGTTATTGTTACTTCATCTAAATGAACATCAAAGTCACAAGTAAATAATATACTGTAAATAATTCAGTCAAGTATTTGGGTGGCCCGTGTCCTGTAAATAGATGGGCAAAATAGTAGCCTTTGACCTTTGCTGCGTGTCACTGTCCCTGTCTCTCTCTCTCCCTGTTTCCTGCATGTCATTCTCAACTGTCAGCTACTATCCAGTAAAGGCAGAAAACCCCAATATCTTAAATAATAATATCCAAACGATGGGTTGGCTTGCACTTTTGCCAGGCTGATATAATGGAATAGATCATTAAATAAGGCAGCTGCTCCAGCTCCTTTCCTATCAGCTCTGATAACATCCATAGAAAAATAGGGGGCACTGACTCAATAAGAACTGCTGCATTACCCTTTTAGTGTCATGAAATCAAGTGAAATGATGTGAGGAGATAAGTTATTAATTAAGCAAAAGCTATAGTTGTATTCTATTCGTAACAGGCCATGGACATACCGTGCTTGTGGCTTGTGTGGGTCGAGCATGTCTTGCTCTTGCCTATTTCTAGTGCAGTCAAAATATATTTTGGTGGTGATGAGTGGCTTACAAAACACACAATGGGTCCCAGCTTGATATGGGAAGAGTCTTAGTACCATCTGTACAGCAGCAATGCCGTGAGTTGTTAATAACAGTTGTTATGTTTGCCTGCGTTGCCTGTGTCTCACTATGCTAGACAAAGTGCTGGGAGGAAATACACACTCACATTTGCTGAGTAGTGAGTACAAAGAGCTTGATGTGTATAGCCTAACTTAATGTTTTTAAAATAAAATCTAACTGTTAATGTGCAATATCTTCCATTCTGCTATGTGTATATTCTATTATACTAGACCTTACCCGTTCGACGATATGTGCTCCAAAATATGTGCAGAGTGTGGGTTGTGGGGAAAGTTACTGTAACTGGTGCGTGCGTGAGAATATGTGGGAGCATCATAATGTAAGGAGCAGCTCATGGAGGAGTGTATATTTATGATGGATACAAATAATTGTCCTTTTTTTTCATACCCGTTGGAAGATGAGACACACATCAAATGCACCTGGTGAAAGCGTGAGAGAGAGAGAGAGAGAGAGAGAGAGAGAGAGAGAGAGAGAGAGAGAGAGAATGCACATTCCTAACTGTGAGAGAGGGAGATGTGTGTGTGTGTGTGTGGGGCTACAGATCCCATGGCCTGGAGGAACGGACCGTAACCCTGGCAACAGACAGTAGAAAACGCTAATAAACAGCTTTAATTTGGGAGAAATTAAATTCGGGCTCCGTCACCGTTGGTATAATGCTAATGGCTAATACCATGTGAACTTTGGGATCAGTTGCTGAAGCGAGTGAATAGATAAACGTAGATAAGCATGAGCGTTAGAGCGTTAGAGCGTGAGTTTGCTCCTTTATTAGTAGGATTGCTAAATAATTTCAAGATTGCAAATTGTATGAGACAGTACCTAGGCAGGCTACTGTCTCATACAAATCAATAAACCACTTAAAGGGATATTTAACTTTGAAAAACAGCTCACGTATTAGGAGGGCATCAGAAGTCACCAGGAAAAAAAAGTACATTTTTTTCATTGACTTTATCATGGTTAAAATAGAGTTTGAAATGGGTTTATATAGGAAGGGGGCATGTCTGATAAAATTAATATCAAATATCTAAATAAAGCCTGATTAGAGGATAAAATGACCAAACATATAAAGTCACACTCTGCCCAAAAGGGACTAACCACTGCAGTCCTATAAATAATATATCATTGTTCTCCCATATTAGTCTCTTTTAAAAATAAGAACCGTAAATGAGTCAATAATAAAAGTTGAATAATGTATACTGTTCATGGTTCATGGCAACCTTGTTTATTCACTGTGTTCTTTGAAATGACAATGAATACAGTCAAAGTATGGTTTCCTTATGCAGATATTTTATTAGAGTTTATTCTTCTGATAACTACATCACTGGCACTGCATAACTTCACACAAGCTTTTGTCACAATGTTATTTGTGACCGTGATGCTCTGTATAATTATGCAATTAAAAGATATTGCCACATTTTGGTGGTGGTGGTGGATGTGTGGATTTGGTAAGGCCAAGGCAATAGGCTATACCACACCACTTTCTTTTCTTATTTCCTTACAGTTATCTGGAAATGATTCAGATCATACTTTCCACACACACACACACACACACACACACACACACACACACACACACACACGCGCGCGCGCGCGCGCGCACACACGCACACGCACGCACGCACGCGCGCGCGCACACACACGCGCGCGCCGAGAATCCTGCGTGGCTGCGTCATTACTCATTAAAACGCCATCACGCCGCACACAACTACGTACCATCACTGCGTGCGACGTGAGTCTTCTTGCTTCGCTTGCTGCTGTGCTGTGCTGCTAGCAGTGAGCTAACCCGCTAACCTCGACCAGCGTCCATAACCAATTCTACCTTACATTGTTCTTCAAAACCACGGACGTCGAACTACCAACACAACGCCGCAAGTTTAGACAGGAACGGCTCAAAGTTCCAGAAAAGGGTCGTCGGTCCAGTCGTCGCCATGGCTCTGCAGGGCCCAGAGGAACTTGTTGAACAAGTGGAGGAGTCGGAGGACCTAACGGACGAGCAGGACCAGGACGGCGGCAGCAGCATCTCTCCGGCCGAGGAGATGACGCTGCCGGGCGGGCCTGGAGGCGCGGACGACGAGCCCGAGGAGCCCGTCTTCCTGCCCTGGGACCGCTTCTCTGCATGGGTGCACTGCATCTGTGTGGTCGGCTTCGACCTGGAGCTGGGCCAGGCTGTGGAGGTAGATCACTTCCACTTCCAACCATAACAAAACATGCTCTCTGATGCAGCGATTAAATAAATGATCCCTTAAATATTGTGAGATTGCACATGTCACTAAAAGCGAATTAAACGTGAACTTAACTTTTTTTTAGGCGAGGGAGAAAGACATTTAAGGCTTACACTAACTTTGTGTTGATAGAGGCTAATCTAACGAATGTTGCAGTGCTGTAGGCCAGTGGTTCTCAAACTTTAACATTTCAAGGTCTCCCCTTAACTCTTGACAGTATACAAATGGAACCTGATGGAATTCTAAGCTGTTATATGTGGTTGACCAGGAGTTGTATTTGGGGGGAGGGGGAGGGGGGGGGGGGATTACTTTTCTTTGTCTTGTGTTTTGGATGGTCTGGGGTCATTTAAAGTCGACGTTCCACAACGATCTGATGTAATTTAAGCTAGCTGTAGTTACTCTTGTAGGCTTGCAGAGTTCAAGTGATAAACGTATACTGTTTTGTTTTTATAGGTTATCTATCCACATCATTCAAAACTGTCAGAGAAAGAGGTGAGTTAACCGACTGGAAGTCATACTGGAACAATGCTACTTAGGTGGCTTATTTATGTAGGACTTATGGGCAAGTCCCCATTTATCTGTATGCAATGCATGTTTGTTTTCGATATGGCTTCCCACTTTCAAAATATACAAATATATGCACTCATGACGCTGTAATACAATTCTGATAATAGTGTTCAGCAAGCTATGTTATGTTGTACTGTGTGTCGCATTGTGTCCAGAATTGTGTCGTGAGCTTGTTATTACGAATGTTGTAACAACTTGGAAACTTTCTTTCCAGAAAACGAGTATCTGCTATCTATCCTTTCCTGACTCTAATTCAGGTGAGTTCCTTATTTAATCTTTCTTTATTTCTACAGTGTTAAGCTGGTTGGACCTCTTACCTAGGTTGTTTACTTGGCTACCTCTTACCAGTGTTGTAAATGAAAAATTAGAATATTTTTGAATATTAAAATTCAAGTTACATTCAACTGTAAACATTAAGATGTGAAGCAATAAAATCTACCTTGTGAGTTCTCGTGAGACCTTAGGACCTGTACTTCCTCAGCAGATGGTCTCGTCTGGGAGACTGCAAGTTTCAAGTTACGCTCGTCCATGTAGCTGAAAGAACACGTCACTTTTGTCACCTAGGAACCAAAGTGAAGTGATTCAGGCGACTAGAAAGATAAAATATACTTCGGTCTGACACTCTGAACTCACCTTAACAGTGCATATTGTGTTACACAAACTCTCTTTCTCTCTATTAGCTGATATGTCACACCCTGTCTGTTTACATCAGTGATACAAGTCAGTTTAGACTGACTTGTGTTTTAGAGAATGAGAATGCATTGAGCTAGGCTGGAGGTGTTACTTTATTTTCTTATCTTGGCTTTCACTTTCTTCTTACACACACACCTCACTGACACACAGACATACTCATACGTTACACAGATACACTCCCTCACATACAACCTCATGAATATGCACACAATCGCAGACGCATAGTGTTACTGTATCACTTTCAACACAACCACAACAGAAGATTGTGTTCCGTCATGTATGACAGTTGCCTGGTTAATAAACCAGACCGAACACAACAACACCCCCTGGTGGTAGTGGTGTTGTAGTACAGTCTGGAACCGATCCATTGAGATTCTATTTCCTCAACCAGCTTCAAGGGTTGGCCAATCAGGGTTGTATGCTTGGGGCATGTGGTTTGGGGCTCGCGTCACTAGGCTTTTGCCCGCCCCCCAGAAATGAAAGCTCTTCCTGAAATCCCAGACTCTCTTCCCAAAACGAAGTGTGTGTGTGTGTGTGTGTGTGTGTGTGTGTGTGTGTGTGAGAGAGTGTGAGTGAGAGAGAGTATGAGAGACTGCTAGAATGTGTGTGAGTATGTGTTGTGGAAATGTCCAGGTCACATTGAGGTGACGGCTGATTGATGACTCAGTTGCCCGTTTCCTCTGCTTCCCCTTCCTGTTTGGACATAGCATTTTGTTGAATCCAGCCCTCTTGACCTTGTTTACACACACACACACACACACACACACACACACACACACACACACACACACACACACACACACACACACACACACACAGTTAAATTGACACATGAAAACATTTCTCAGGTTATTGGGTTCATATGAACAGAAACATTTGATGTGTTGCAAATTAGTATGACATAAGTATTAATGTGTTCTAAACACTATTACTCAGTTTTTCAATGTGGTGGTGTGTTCCAGGGTGCCTGGGAGACACGCAGTTCTGCTTCCGTTTCCGCCAGGGTTCCAACAGGAAGTCTTCCCTGGGCTGCTTCCTGGACACCACCGACAGAGACGCACCTGTCTGTCTGAAGGTCAGCGCCCACAACACACCTACACACATACATGGTGCATTTATATAGCGCCTTTATCCAAAACGCTTTCAATGTGCATTACATTCAACCAGGGGTCTTCAACGTTTTCAGGCCAGGGACCACTTAGTTGAGAGAGAGATTAAGCAGCGACCCCCACAGCCTTTTCATAGATTCTATATAGTTTCATTGTTTGACAGCACAATCATCAGTGTATTTTGGATTCATGTTAATGTAAGTTTTCAAATATCTAACCACTTGAACGGTCATAATTAATAAACTTGGCCTTTCACTCTGTACTTAGTCTGCTGTAAAGTTTCTGAGAAATGAATGATTTCTGTTCACAAAATTAGCTTGAGTACCGAACACAACAACACCCCCTGGTGGTAGTGGTGTTGTAGTACAGTCTGGAACCGATGCATTGAGATTCTATTTCCTCAACCAGCTTCAAGGGTTGGCCAATCAGGGTTGTATGGGAGACAACCCTGATTGCCCCGTCCCAAAAAGATCAGTGTGTCATCGTACCAGGCTTGCAGCCTTTTAATACAGACACCTAGGTACCTTGGAAAGTCTATAAAGACTAAAAAACATAAAATGCATGCTGCTGCAATGATGATGATGAGGTGTGTGTGTATGTGTTCCAGAGAGACCAGGGCTATTACTATGGGTATGTGTATTTTCGTCAAGTGAGAGACAAGACTCTGAAAAGAGGATACTTCCAAAAGGTTGGTGATTATGAAATATTGTCAAACGGCCTTAAACGTTAAATATTATCATGAATAATAATAATCTTGAATTGAACACTGAAACAAGTAACTATAGTGGTACCATCTCTCCTCTCTCTCTCTCTCTCTCTCCATTAGTCTCTGGTGTTGATAAGTCGGTTGCCCTATGTGACATTCTTCCACTGTCTGTTGAAGATCATGGCTCCAGAATACTTTGAGAAGCTCGAACCCTGCCTAGAGGCTGGTCAGTGTGTGTGTGTGTGTGTGTGTGCGTGCGTGCGTAAAAGCCAGTCTGTCCTTCTCTCTTTGTCCCTTCTACCTTTCTACCTGTATGTCTGTCTTCCCTTCTGTCTCTTTTTCCCGTCTGTCAGTGACTGTCTGTCTTCTAATACATGTGTTCGAAAACTATTGGTATTTATTTGGTTGTTTAGATTGTTGCTGATTGGTCGTTGTGGTTTGTGATTGACAGCCTGTAACGACATTGACCGTTGGCCAATGCCCCATCCTGGTCGTGTCCTAACCCTTCCCATAATGGGCATAGTTATCAAGGTAACACTCAACACTCACGCTCTCTCTCATGCACTCTCACACTTGATATTATCTGAGATAGACAGCTGGACATCAAAGAGGGTTACTGTAATCGGTGTGTTACTGATGGTTGATGTCATGTGTTGGGCTTTGTATTTGCAGATTCGAACCCCAACTTGTTACGATAAACCAGGAACATCACAACTAGTCCAGTCTTCACAGGTGATTACAACATGCATGCACACAGACATGCACAAGCCCTTGAAATATTTACTCATGTCCACTTAGGTAAATATATCAAATACACACACACACACACACACACACACACACACACACACACACACCGAGATATTGTAAAAGTTATTTGTCAATGTCTAGGACTGTCAAAATTATTACATAATCGTCTAGTCGTAATTATTTGAGGTAATCGCAATTATTTTGTATAATCGTCTTAATCATTTCCATGTTGAGAAATGTTAATATAGTTTCAAACACTATCAAAAAGTAGTGGAAATAGTGTGGAAGTATAAAGTTGTCAAATATGTAAATTTCTTTGTATATTTAGGTTATGTGTCATATCTGCCGTGTGCAACTTCAAAGCCTACAAGCCAAACAGCAATGTAATTGTCAATGACAGAAACGCAATTAAATCGTTAATCGCAATTATTTGAGTGACAATGTCCTCTCCTCTTCCAGACTGATAGCTTGGTGTCTATCGTCCTTCCTACCATCCATGAGGTCGATCTGTTCAGGTGAGACCTGTTTAATACAACTCTTCAATATGACGTTTTAATTCATGTTGGCCAGGCTGGACCTTGGTCTTTCTCACAAGAGGTGTTTGTTTGTTCACATGACACAAGAAGGTTTTTTAACATTTGCATCCTGCATTGACTCCTCAGTCACCTGAGGAAGAGTTGCTCCTCTTTTTTTCCCTCCTTACACCTTACTATAAATACACAAGCATCACGGTCATCAAATGTCCACTTTCGACCACAGTTTACACATCCCTATTTACTGATGACTTTCCCTTAGATCAAAATGCAGAAGTTAGTTTAGTCACTGTTCTTTTTTGAAACTACAGCAAGTCTTTGTGACTGAAGCTCCTGCCATCCATGCCCCAATAGTGAACACTTTTATTTACTTACTCTTGACCATCTTGATTAAAAAATCGCAGTCAACTGGGTCTGCTTACTTTGCTCAAAAGTCCAAACTATACATACCACAGATCATGATAGGGCGTTAATTACTTAAGTATATGCAGTACAGTACACCTGTTTGGAAGCATTAGCACGTTCCTCAACTCATTTATTCACGTTTCCCTTTAATTTCTGTGACTGTCTATATGTACCATTAATAGTATTATAATAGTATTAGTACCATGAGTAATGGATGTAGCAGTAACAGTAGTATAGTAGTATTATTGTGACCGAAGGTCGCAGTTTACTATATGAAACGTCACAGCTTGTCCATGTCCGTCTGTCTGGACGTGTAGACGTGTACACATTTTTACGGTCTATGGGTTTGCTGCTCTGACATCATGCTCTGATGTCACTGTGATGTCAGGGGAACCACTCTTAACTCTCCCAACGCTTTGAACGTTCACGTTCGCCCGATTTCGCAAGACCTCTCCGCCAATACGGCGCTCGTTCGGTTCGTTCGTCTGATGACTGTAAGCTGATGAGGGGTCGCGCGGCCGCCTACTGTAAACACATTTTCCGCGGTGATGGTGTAAAAAATCCATTATGCGTTAGATCAACGGAGAACAATTCACTTCCTTGTTGATTTCCTCTGGCTGTAAGGCTCTGGGGCCAGTGACTGGTCTTCTTCTTCTTCAACACATAACAGGCAAATTCACATTCATTCTCGCATGACGCCGCCCTCTGCTGCCTGGCAGACCAAAGTGCACTATTGCACAACCAAAAAAAATAAAAATAAATAAATAAATGTCTGTCTGTCTATCTACTATAACGTCGCAAAGGTAAGCCGCTTTTTGATGGCACCAGACCCAATAAATAAATAAATAATCTGGCAGTAGGAGAGTTAACAGAATGGGTTTTCCCACTGATATAAAAAGCTAGATGCTTCATCCGCTGCTGCAGTTCATTGGCGGACTGGTAAAACAGGACTGGCGGAAGTGCGTAACTGTGGAACTGTGGAAGGCACTCCAAGGCACGCCCCCTGCAGGGGGAAAGAGGGAGTCCCGCATCTGATTGGCCTACCGAGCATCCCATTCTGTGACGCACAAGGAAGCGTCCTTCAGAATTCCCGGAAGCTTGCCAGTCCTCTTTTACCAGCGCTCCAGAGCGGAGGAGGCGTCTACCTTTATATGTCTATGGGTTTGCCACTCTGACATAACGTAAAAAAGTGTACATGTCCAGACAAGCTGTGCCGTTTCTCATAGTACTTTTTTTTCTTTTTCTTTTTTTTTTTGGTGGTGTTGAACACAGCTCAATGGTTCCATTATAACTTTAGTTTGCTACCCTCTGCAGTCTGACTGTGTTGTGGCTGCCATGACAACCAAATCTCTCTTTGGATTCTAGCATAGTAAAACAACACCAGATATACAACATTTGTATATAATAAAGTAAATATTGTCTTCTTTCATAAATTCCTTTCTGTTGTGTTTTATCTGTACTGGAACATTTTCATGAAGGTCACTGAGAGACATTTATGCTGTCATATGTTCTGTGTGCGTCCAGATGTTTCTGTCCAGTCTTCTTCCACATCCAGATGTTGTGGGAGCTGGTGTTGCTAGGGGAGGCGCTTGTCGTCATGGCGCCATCACCGGCAGAGTCCTCAGATACTGTGCTGGCATTGATCAGGTGAGCAGGAGGGGGTGTGGTCAGAAGCAGACACACAGAGTTAATCCAGGTTGCACCAGAGTCATAAGGGAAAACTGAGATGATGAGCTCAGTGCTAGTTGAGGATTGGTGCAAGCCTTCATCAGATAAAAGCAATTGTGAACAAGCAAGTTACAGAGACAAACACAGTTAGTCTAGGTTGTACCAGAGACATATAGACAGAGTTAGTCTAGTTTGGACCTGATACATATTAGTCTAGGTTTGACTTGGACCTGATACATATGAATCTGGCTAGCCATCGTCAAAGAAAAGGGAACGCCCACTCGGTTTGTCCCTCAGACGCGTAAGCTATCAGACTCTGTCTCGAGAGAATGGATACATATAGACAAGAGTTAATCCAGGTTGGACCAGAGACACATACAGTGTAGTCTAGCTTCAGTGAGTATGTGACTGTTTGTTATTCTATGCACCAACACAATAATGAAAGCAATACATTATATGTAGTAATACTGTGTGTGTGTGTGTGTGTGTGTGTGTGTGTGTGTGTGTGTGTGTGTGTGTGTGTGTGTGTGTGTGTGTGTGTGTGTGTGTGTGTGTGTGTGTGTGTGTGTGTGTGTGTGTGTGTGTGTGTGTGTGTGTGTGTGTGTGTGTGTGTGTGTGCGCAGCTGCATATCTCCTCTGAGGTACTGTAGTGATTTCAGACCGTACTTCACCATCCATGATAGTGAGTTTAAAGAATATACAACCAGAACGCAGGCACCGTAAGTAACAAACACACCTTACAACCATATTATAAATGGCGATTCCACTGGAAAATCATGCATTTTATTAAACAATTCATATACTGTACGTGTATATTTTTTCACTTTCTCCCTTCTTCCCTCATTCTTTCCCTCTCTCATCATTCTCCCCTTTTCCCTTTCGCTCATTCTCTCTCTCTCTATCTCTGGCTATCAGTCCATCCGTTATTCTAGGGGTGACCAATCCATTCTTTGCTAAAACCCTCCAGCATTGGCCACACATCATACGCAATGGAGACATGACGCAAACAGGTAGACATTTCTGTTGTTGTTATATTATTATCATCACTTTTAGTACAGTAGTTTTATTATTTGTAGTTGTACAGTAATAATTGTTAAGTATTTGTAGCAGTAATAACAATAGTAGTAATACAAGAGTAATACCTGTATTTGTAATATTGTAGAAGTTGAAATTAGTTAATAGTCGGAGTTTATCTATTTTCTGTCTTCCTCTATCTGTATCTACCTGTCTGTCTGTTAGGAGAGGTGACCAAGCAGATGAAAGTAAAGAAACTTAAAAACTTGAAGACTCTCGACTCTAAACCAGGTATCACTCTACTGCTGTTTTTCTGTCTGTCTCTTTCCTTCCTGGTTGCTCTAATATGTCGGTCTTTGGCCAGTACCAAATACCAACCCCACAGTTTTGTGTGTGTGTGCGTGTGTGTGTGTGTGTGTGTGTGTGTGTGTTATTCTAGGTGTGTACACTGCGTATAAACCCTTCCTGAACAAAGATGAGGAAATTATCAAACAGCTTCAGAAGGTACAATCTTATCTCCTACAGTCACGCACATACAGTGTTCCTTCTATTGTTAGCATTAGCCATGCTATAACTGGATGGATATAGGACTAGGTACCATAACCGGCTTAACTCGACTCTACTCGCCTTTTTTGGTTTTCCATTGGGCAAAAGTAATACCTGCTAAATGTTTTGGTATCACCTATATTGAGGTGGTTGTTAACATTAATATGTTATTGATCATTGTAATGGTTTTCTATTATATTTATACTATTTATTGAATATTTGGGATTGATTTATTGACAGCAAGCGTACATAACAAAGGATTTCACAATAAAGCCTGACAGCTCATGTATAAAATGCATAGAATTTAGTTTAAAAGAATCAGGACAGTGTGTATTTCTAATAGATTTTTAAAGCTAGTAGTATTTCCAATACATTTTGTGACCATAGGCAACACATTCCATGTGACAAAACCACTTTTAACTTTGCATGGAAAATAATTAGTGGCGCCACCCCTAGTTGTAGATCATAAACCCCAATAAAGTATTTGCATACGTACTTGGGTGCCTATTTGCCAGACCCATGAAATGGGTAGGCCTACATAAGCAAATGTCGGTCTGTCCCTTTTCTATATAAAGGGTATATATGATGATGACATGATGATGACATGCCTACAAAAGGCATGATGTCATAAATGATGATGACAGACAGGGGGTCTGGCACAACCAGGTTGACCTGGTCTATTTTATTAGAATCCTGTGGACCATACACATTTTCATAAACAACACTCTCTGCTCCACTCTGAGCCTAAAATGAGTCGGGGTGGAACTTGTGGATCAACCTAACTTGTTGTTTTGGGAGGTCTGAAATGTCTTTTAGGATCATAGATTGATTATCTCTTTATCAGGGTGTGCAGCAGAAGAGGCCCTCAGCAGCCCAGAATGCAATTCTCAGACGTTACTTCCTGGAACTGACTCAGAGCTTCATCATCCCGCTGGTAACAACCGTTGAACAATCTCACACACTGTACTATTGCTGAAACTGGTATTGAGTGATAATAACATGCTATAATTCTCATACTACTCTGCATCTGCAAAGCACACAGAAGCCAAAAATGCCCCTTTCACACAAATGTACCTACTTTTTAAATGTCTTAATCATGAGCTTCTTGGTGTCCAAAATGTTCATTCATCAGTAATGATCGAATGGGATCATTTCAGGGTTTAGTCGAGAAGCACAGAATTTTTGTAACTTCAATTTACTATAATGGCCTATAAGAATTCAGTCAACTTATAGGGTTTTTTAAGTTGTTAAAATGATCCCACCCATTGGGAGTACCATAGTACACACTACACAGTATCACTTCAAACACTTCACCCAGTGCTATTGCAGCTGTTGAGGCTTTACTGATAATGACAGACAGACATACACACTCGGTCTAGTGTTGGAGTGGCTGGCACCGCTCAACATGTTTCCCAGGTTGGATGGAGTCAAAGATTAGATGGCATCATTGTGCCATGATGCCATCTTGTGGCGGGGGAACGAAAAGCCACTGACTTGACCATTCAACCTCAGCCAAATGTAGCCAATAGCACAGAGTGGTCTGACTGAATGTGAATGGACCAGAGTTGGACCAAACATTCGGGACCACCGGGATTTAAATAAATAAATGAATAACTGTGCATGATGACACTTGAGGTTTCAATCGGGGTTGTCAGGTTTGTAACAAATAAGCACTACTGCATGGATATGGATAACCTTACCAGGCAGTGCTAGTTATGTTAACCAGGATAATGCTATACAACTACAACTGCACTCTGTCGATGTGCCAACTTACGTCTTGTGCACAAGTAGGGCATACGTGGCCTACTTGTGAGCCATCAAAGTGCGCCATGAGGTGCACTCTGCTGGCCTCATTGGCTGTTAATATGATTACAAGGAATGCTCTTATATACCAAACTCTGCTTAGCCTTACATCACCACTGGCATCACCAGGAATGCTGGTCCCCCATTGGCTGTGAATGATGACTTTGCCAGAAATGCTGGTCCCTGATTGGGCTATGGGCTCAAACACACACAGCTACCTACCTACATACATACATACATACATATGCAGCCGAACGCAGTACTTGCACAATTAAATGTATCCTTGCCACTAGCTCTCTGCTTGCCCTGACCATAGCAGCAAAGTTGCTTCTATGGTCGTTTTGTAGCTGCCGTTAAAGCCAGCTCTACTTGTATTGTAGATTTTGTACCAGCTACAAATGTCGGACACAAGGCACCCCTTTTCTCCATGACAAGGCTTGGACTTCCCACTGAAGCACCAATGGTAGGCCCTTTGAAAATGTAAAATGTCTGATCTGTGTATGTGTAGGAACGGTATGTAGCCAGTCTGATGCCCCTCCAGAAGAGTATCTGTCCATGGAAGAGTCCTCCTCAAATCAGAGCCTTCAAACAGGAAGACTTCATGAAAACTCTGGAGAAAGCTGGACCACAACTCACATCTAGACTGAAGGGAGACTGGATAGGACTGTACAGGTAGGTGCACGCACGCACGCCACGCACGCATATAAAGCATAAAAGGGTATAAAGCTTTTTGAAACAAATGGCAGCAATCTTTCAGGAGTTTGGGACAATTGGCATTTTCCCCAAAACTATTATGTAGTATACTACTGTACAGGATTATTGATATATGGCTAGTTGTATTGCTATTTTTATTCCTAAAATATTGTATTTTTATTACCTCATGACCTTATTTTATCTTATTTCATTTAATTGTACTATCCACATTGTTGAGGAAGCAAGAATGTCACTGCCTATAATCTTTCTACAGTTGTATTTTGTAATATGTAACAACAAACACATTTAAAACTCAAGTCATCCTGTGGTCTGCATCTAGCTATAGCTGTCTGTCAGAAGGAATGCTACCACCAATCTGTCCCATTCAGTCATCACCACACAGAAACGCTGCTATTATTGAAGAACACGTGTGTGTGTGTGTGTGTGTGTGTGTGTGTGTGTGTGTGTGTGTGTGTGTGTGTGTGTGTGTGTGTGTGTGTGTGTGTGTGTGTGTGTGTGTGTGTGTGTGTGTGTGTGTGTGTGTGTGTGTGTGTGTGTGTGTGTGTGTGTGTGTGTTCTCGTATGTGCACAGGCAATTCCTGAAGTCTCCTAACTTTGATGGCTGGTTCAGAAACAGACGGAGAGAAATGACTCAAAAATTAGAGGCATTACATCTGGAGGCCCTCTGTGAAGAGGTGAGGAGAGAGAGAGATGACATTCCTCTCCCAGGAAGGGAGGGTGAGGGGTGAAGGAGAAATGAGAAAAGGGGATTAGAGGGAGGGATGAAGAGGAAGAAAGAGAAATGACGGAACCCCAGCCTTTGTGTAAAAGACACATTTTGTCCAGAAAATAATGTACTGTACGTATGTCCACCAGACGGACATTATTTTATTTACTCGAAGTGCGACACCTGCAGACCCATAAGTAAACCCTAATCCTAAAAAGACGGCAGGATGAAGAAATGTTTAGATGAATGCAGTACAACAGAATGGATGATAGTGGTATCACTTCATGTACAGAGTTATAAAATATTGTGTGCTCGTGTGTGTGCAGGACTTGCAGCAGAGGGTACAGAGACATACAGAAGTAGAGACAGTGGACCTGGTGCTGAAACTCAAGGACAAACTGGTCAGTATGAACCTCTGCATTCTACTCAATAGAAACTCTACAGAAACACCAGTTAAACACAACAGAAACCCAATGGAGGCACGATAGAGCCAACAGTAGAAACAACAACAGAAACCCAATGGAGGCACGATGGAGCCAACAGTAGAAACAACAACAGAAACCCAATGGAGGCACGATAGAGCCAACAGTAGAAACACAACGGGAACCCAATGGAAATGCAATAGAACATGGGTCTTCAACAGGGGGTCCGGGACCCCTAGCGGGTCCTAGGGCATTCACCGAATATTCGAATATTCGAATACTAACGTCACTATTCGACTTGGTAAACTGAATTCGAAAATCGCTTATTTTTTTAAAATATTTTTTTTACTCTTTTTTTTTTTTTTTTTTTTTTTTTTTAAATTATTATCATTATTATTGTTTATTCATGGTTCATACAGCTTGGCTAGATAGGAAGTCATAAAAGATGATTTGTCAATGCCCCTGGTGGATGAATTGGTGCAGTCTATATACTGATGTCATGATGCTTGCTGATGTTGTGACCTCCCGACTTAATTTCGGTACTCAGCGGTGTCTTCTCATTCATTCATCCCGGCTTCACGTTCATATTCTCGGCTGTGAATCCAAGGAAACAGACGTCGTTTGAGTGGGAGACACGCCGACTTCCAAATGCTTGTGTGGCCGTGTATTGGGCATCAGAGAGCGGATACATATTCAGCTGCTGGACTGGGAGGCGCGCGCGCGACACACACACACACACACACACACACACACACGCGCGCCTTTGCTGCGTGTATTGCTGCGGGAGAAAGCCTGGTAGGCGAGGTTAATCGCTGCTAACGCGTCGCCGACCGCTTTAAAGAGAAAAGAGGAGCTTAAACACAACTTTGCTAATTGCTAGTGTTCCGTGTTGATATGTTTTCCTTTTCCACGACGAGTTGTGACTGCGTGATGACATGCAGCAAGGGAGGCGGCACGTCTATAATGTGAGCTTGTAGATTAAATGTTTTTGACAGAGCTCGAGCCGAGCGTTTGTGAGTGTGAGTGAGAGAGAAGAGACCCCGGCCCGCTGGTGCTGCTGCCTGCTGGAGCTGCTACTCACTGGACCTCCAGTCATTCAGTGTAGTCAGAATTATGTATCCGCCTAGCTCTGGTCCATCGCGTCACCTCCCGCATCGCTCCGACGCGATGGACCAGAGCTAGTATCCGCCCTGCAATGCTCATTCATCGGCCACAAACATCGTCATGCCACGGACCTCCAATATTTACAAGCGACTTGGGCACTAGCCGTTAATAAAGTATGAATGAACTTCCCCCGAACCTAAATAATTTCGGGTCGGGGCGTCCTCCCGAACCGAAATTATAACGGTATGGATCGACCCTAACTGCCTGTTGCTGATTATAGATTTGTTTGAACAGTCATTTTTTATTATTATTTCCACCAGCTCACGGTGCGAGCCGCGGCGTTGTGAGCTTGTAGATCTGCTGTTTTCACTAGTTTGGGTCCTGGGCGATTGTCTAATTTCTATTTTGGGTCACGGGCTAAACTGTTTGGTAATGTGAACCGCTGGGTTAAAGTCTTTTTATTTTAGAGCATGAAAGAGAAACTGATTAGAAACTGTTGCGCTGTGATGCAGGCAAACTATACAGCTGTCAAATGTACTGTTCCAGGGGAAGCACTGAGCGCACCCATACTTGCTGGTCGCTTAGTCCAATCAGGTCGCGGCTCATTTGTAAATGCCACGGTCAATAGCCAATCGTATTTCACTAACCTTCAGGTCTGTCCCGCCTCCAGTGGTTAACCCTCACTCGCATGTTGTGTTCAAGACTTGAAACAGCGCATCAATGATTGAGAGGCCGAGAATGGCTCGTTTTTATTGGATGAAAAAATATATATATAATTCCCGTCGAATTCCGACTATTCGAATACTTTGAGGTCGAATAATTCGAATTCAAAAAATCACTATTCGTGAATGCCCTAGCGGGTCCTCAGAGTTACTACAGTGGGTCCTCCAAGTGATAGAACGTTTTTTTTTTGTTTGTTTTTTTCCTTTTTTATATTAAACACTTGAACCCTAGTGTCCATATCCTGAGAACTTAAGCCAAAAATAGCAGATCTACAAGCTCACAGCGCGAGGCGTTGTGAGCTGGTAGATCGGCTATTTTCGGCTTGGTGTATAGGGGAAAAAGAGCAGACTAAGTACAGAGTGAAAGGTCAAGTTTATTAAGTATTGACGGTTCAAGTGGTTAAATATCTGAAAACACAAATTGACATGAATCCAAAATATACTGATGATTCTGTGGTCAAACAATGAAACTATATGGAATCTATGATGAGGTTGTAGGGGTCCCTGCTTCATCTCTCTCTCAACTAAGGGGTCCTTGGCCTGAAACGTTGAAGACCCCTGCAATATAACACAATAGAATCAAACATGGAAAGATGATGGACAGTCTGTTAATATGAGTATTGTTGTGTCTCCAGAGCCAGGCAGAGAGGGAACAGCTCCCGGTGCAACCAGGGACACTGGCCAAGCTGCAGGCTCACATCCAGGCGGTCATCCAGGCCTTACCCGAGGACCTACAGGGCATTCTGCACAAACCACCCACACCATGACCCCTGAACCCTGGACCCCTGGTAGACCAGCACTCCTTTCATGGTTCATGGGTCTGAACTGACTGTAGTCCGCATTATGAGATGAAACGTATCTCAACGGGCCTTGTTCCTTTGGCGACCCAATTTGGCTCCACATTTGGTGCGACATCTCCAAACTGGATCCCAGGATAACCCAGCGTCAGGGTTTCTTCTCCAGTGTTATGCAGAATGCGTCACTCTGTTTGTCATGTGGATGGAGCCTATCGTCTGGTATTTCAGCATAGCATTAATAACTTTACACCGGGGCTACTGACAGTGGGACAGCATTCGAAGATCGGTCAATAATTAAGAACCTGATTGATATTCCGTTTTAATCAAGGTCCAAACGGTTTCAAAGGACAGTGGACCGTTTAATCACCTTTTGTATTTTGAGCTGAGAGGGAAACTGTAAAAGACATGCAGTTAAAAAAAGGTGAGAGAGAGAGAGAGAGAGACACTGTGTAGGAGATAAACGGGAGGGAAGACTGGGATCTTACCCTAGACCAGCAGAGGTCCATGTGTCGCCATGGACAACCACAGTATTTTAGTTGTACATTCTTTTTGTTTTTAGCCACACAAGTAGACCCCTTGGCTCTGACCCTTGACCTTTAACTCTTAAAAAAAAAAAAAAAAAAAAAAAAAGGTTTTTAAATTAATTTATTTTTTTACTTTGAACTTGACGAGAGGGCAGCTCCAGTCCAGCTGAACTAAACTCAGTGGACCTGGTTTAAATTATTAGGTTTGGTTTTCTTTAAGAAGTGCACTTCACCGCACCTGCGTGCATACTACAACTACCACCACCATTATTTCAGCTCACACACATGCAACATAAACCTTTTGTTGAATGTCTGGACCAAGAAGTGCTTTTATCAATGTACAATAAGTATTGCCTGTTGGACTTATTGAACTCGAAACACCATTAAGCACCAGCTCTACCTACTATCCTGGCAATATCACCCTTTCAATTAATTTCATGTATTTTACCCTGTTAGAAGTTTGTGGCTACCCTATTGGCTGATATCCAGCTGTTCTCAGGATCCTGGGCATTTAAGTCAGGTGATCTTACTGTGTCCTATCACAACAGGCAATAACGGATGCGACAAATGTTAGAAATGATGTCCCGAAATGTTCCAGTTAACTTGTGATTTCCAATAACTACAAGACTGACTGATGATCTACTCTGACAACAATGTTCAACTATGAATTGACAGCAGTGGTGATACAGTATACTGTACTAATGCAGGATCAATGCACAACATGGTCACCACTGTATGCAGTACACAGTCAGTCCATCCTTTTTTTAACTCGAGTGTACACATGTACAGGTAACCAAATGATATGCTGTTCTCTATAACTCCACTTATACTGTACAAGATAACTGGTACTTTGAACTCTGAGGGAGACAGGAAATAATGCACTAACATACAAAATGTTAGGATTCTTTATATAGAAATGTATTTTAACAATATTGACACAGTAGCTAATCTTGTTTTTTTTTTTCATCCATCCTAAAGTGATGAATGTAGTTGACCACTGAAAACATCTTCAAAATCTCAATCTATTTAATAGTTGATGATTTATTTTACTGCAATCTATAAGCACTGACTTACCCTGACTTGATGGATTCTGTTAAAAACGGTCTTGGGCTTTGTCAGCATTGTATTTTGGTCTAGAGCATTTTATTAGAGATTTGGCTATTCCAATATATGGACGGGTAAAATAAGGTTCCACAATTTAAGACATTTTATCATGACTCTGTGGTTCTGCAAGCAGGATTCTTAGAATAAAATAGAATGGGACCTCTGAATGAAAACTGGCTGCTAGATTATGTCATTTGATTCAACTCCCATTGAAAAGATGCAAACTAAGTCAAATGAAGGAACGTTACACATTTCTTTCTTTATATAAAAGGGTTTTACTTCTTGATTTATGTACTGTCATATCTTGGCAACATCCCGTCTTCAAGGTAGACTAACTTGGTTAGATGTTTAGGAATCAAACTGTGTAAACCACATTAACCCTGTCCACCCTATTTTGCGAGTGTCAGGCAAAAAGAACTGATCTACAAGATCGTGAGCCTGTAGTTTGGCTACTTTAGGGGGAAAATATTTTATGATCTTATTTGAACATTTTTGAATAGAGCTTAAGTGGTGGCGTGGGGTTTTGCTTAGAATAAATACCTGCATATCCTTGGTCCTCCATGTCCAACAACTGGTGACCACTGCTGCAGGTGGCACAGTGTTGGCTTATCCTCCACAGACAGCGATGCATTATATAACGGTCTGGCTTCATAAGATGGCGGTGCCTTAAAACTGATTTATACTTTGTCGTACAGCGGTGTCCGTGTCACGGATGTACTATTTTTGCTGAGCAAGAGTACACATTAAGCATTACAGAGAACACTACAAGAAAATGGCAATACAACCAAAGACCGCAAAGACTTTTCCTCTTCATGCATAGACTTTAGCAAGCATGTTTGTCAAAATATGGATTGAGCTCCTGAAATGGGTGACGAGCTTAAAGGGTTCATTTGGTCACCTGGAAAACGTCATAGAATATTTAACAATGACCATACCATTGTGCACCTTTGTGTGATGCCTGTTGCCTTGAGATCAGAAAGCACAGCAGTATAGACCGTGTCAATGACAATACTTATATTGAACGTTTATCAAAGTCACAGAGTTGAGTGAAAAAGAAAAGAAAATGTGAACAAACATTACCTCACAAAGACTCACTCAGCAAAACTCCCAAACTAGTTTGCACAAGTCAGAAATACTACTAATTACTGAAAGCAATAACAAGTTAATAGTTAAATTCAAGTATTAAGTAAAGTAAAAAATGTTGAAGTGACAATTACATATAAATTAAATGATAGATTATATATAGTAAAGGTTTCTGGTGTTTTTACCGTTTAATTTACTTAACAAAAGACAAGATTTCAGATCATTTTATGGATGAAACCATCACATTTCAGATTATGTCTCATAATTCATTTGGAAACATTTTGGGGAAAGTTCTACCGGTTGTAAAACGTATGACATTTTCTGGTTGTTGAGCAACCATCTTAAGTTTTATATTTGTAAAAATCCTCCTTATTGTAACGGGTTTGAATTTTATATGGAGGGCTATTCTCATATTCCACTCTACTAACAATGATTTTGTACATAATATTATGAAAGGAAATTGTGACCCAGATCCAATGATGTACTATAATTATTTTACTATGTCAATGGGTGTCGAATTAAACACAAGATATGGAAATGTCGTCTAGATTCTACTTCTATTCTTTGAACTACAGTATACGGTGTGAGCCTGTGAGATCGTGGAGGGATAACACTATGTACTGCTACTACTATAACCTAGATACCTATTGTTGCTCCTATTGTTACTGCTGCTATACTATGATTGACAAACACATTTGGGTGATTGAAGGATTTAACAAAGTAGCATATTTTGTCTTGGTTAAAGTGGATTTTTTTTAAATCTTTCGAGATAGTAATGCCAGAGTTAAGGAAGACAAACGACATCCATTGCATTGATTATTGTATGGACTTGCTCCTTTGTAGAGCAAAGGAAGATTGTTTTATTGCATTTGAACACACTTGGACTTCCTGCTGAGATCATAGTTTACCTCACAGCACACCTTATGTCATTTATTTGACACCCTAGGCCTAGACTTTCATGTTGAGCACAACAAAGAATATAACTAAATATACTGTCGCTTTCTTATCCCTGTTGTTCTTATATGGCATGCACATGTAGTATTTTTATGTTACACATTTTAAATTAATGATCATGATGATGATACACAGTACAATCACTATCGCTCAAAATGTATCCTTTTTTTCTTTAGCAAAGTTGTCCAAGGGTTAAAGATATATTTTAATTAGAAAGAAGTTTGAAAGCCAAAAATTTGCAATTTACAATTTGGTCTTACATTTGATTGATTTCTTTATTTATAGAATATGACACTTACAGTAATAGCAAAAAGAAAAGAAAAAAACCCAAGTCATGTTATATTTCAAATAAACATAGATATGACACACTGGTTATACAAAATAAACCCATTTCTGCCAAATTACATACAGTATATGCTATATTATACTGTATTCTATACATAACAAGAACTACTGTTAGTAATGGATCTTATCAACCATTCAATCATCAACATTGTGCTATTCCGGAATTGCAGAGACCTTCCCTGGTAATATCTTCAGTGGAGAAGTACAAGCAGTGTACATGTATGGAAACAGTTTGTCAGTGAAAGTGTGTGTGAAGGTGTGTATGTGTGTGCGAGTATCAGAATCGCAGAACGACAGCTGACCTCTGCTCCAGTCCAGCTGGACTCTGATCCTCCGGGGGCTCTGCTTCACTGAGAGATCAGTGGCTGGTCCCAGTAAGGATTCTGCCGTGTACATGCCTTGGTACAACTCTATTCTCCAGTACGGACCCCCTCGGTCTCCCTTCCTTGGGTACGACTTGGCTAACACGCCCAGTTCCCACTCTGTGTTGTCTCCCACCTCAACGTCCCACCTGTGAGTCCCTGAGTCAAAGCCCTCAGAACCCAAGACGTTTCCGTAGTGGTCAAATCTCTCTGGATTGTCAGGAAGCAGTCGTCTCTCTCCACGTCTGATAGTGGTCAGATCATCAGACAGGACGTATACTGGATGGGCGGTGTTGGGGTCCAGAATCACAGGAGTGTAGGAGACAATGTCTTTCATCCTTTCCCAGACGCCCAACGTCAGATTCCCCAGGTGTTTGGTCACGTCTATCAGTGCTCCTCCTGAGACCGGCTGTGAGCCCTGTGGAGTGAGCTGGACTCTCTTCACTGTGGCCTTGTAGTTGTGCAGGAATGGGACGTGTTCAGCTCTCAGCTCCTCATCTAAGGCTTCGATCGTATGTGAAAGGGTTCCTATATCTTTGGTCAGTTGATCAATCTTATCCTTTATCATCTGACTCTTCTGCTTCTCTTCCTCCCTCAGCGCATTGACCCTGTTCTCCTCTTCCTCTTGAAGAAAGTGACGAATCCTCTTAAACAGTTTATTGATCTGTTGCTCAGTGTGCTGTGCCTGGACCTTAACGTGTTCTCCTGTTTGTTCCCAGTTTGTTTTCACTGTATTAAAGACCACCAGCTTCTCCCGTAAGAGCTTCAGTGATTTCTGAACGTCCTCCTTGTGATCCAGTGCAGCTTCGTTGATGGGTCTGAATCTGTGGCCGGTGTGATTTTTAGAAACGCGACACACGACACAGACTGGCTGTTGATCTTCCACACAGAAGAGTTTGAGCTTCTCAGCGTGCAGATTGCAAACATCCTCAGATCCTGTCGAAGCTCCCTCGCTTTCTACATCTCCCCGACTTCTCTCCTGTAAGAAGGTCTCACACAGGTTTTTCAGAGCCAGGTTTATGGCCGGTTCTATTGTTGATATCTCCCTACAAACAGGACATTCCTTTATTTTCTTCTCTGTCCACCATTTCTGCAGACAGGCCTTACAGAAGCTGTGGCTACATGTCAGGACAACTGGCTGTTTAAAGACATCACAGCACACAGGACAGGAAAACTCCTCTTCTGAAAAAGACAATAGGGAAGCCATCTTGAGTGATGCTACATAGAATGTAGCAGTAATGCATCCAGTCGGTCCTGGTAACAGCCCCTCCTTTAGAAAGTCACCTAAAGTTCACTTTGAATCCTGGTTTCTGTGGTTTGTAAATGTCTCCTTCAGCTGACGGAGTCAACAGCAGAAGATTAAGTTCCCTCCTGTAGCTGAAAAAACAGTTTATCCTTCCTTGGTGAAAGTTTTGTGTTAGTCTGACTCTGACAAGGTGAATCTCTTGCTTTGCGTCTGTGTGTGTCGCCTGTGAGGTATTAAAGATTAACCTTTCTGTTTCCTGTTTCTCTCAGATGACTCAGGTATCGGGGTGGGGCGAAGCTTTGTTCTCGGAATCTCTGTATGGCAATCAGATGATTAGATTAGTTAAGCGGTGAATTATTAATCTTTCCCTAACTCATATCTGCCTTTTTCTCATTCCCTGCTAGTGTGTCTTTTTATCTGTCTACTACTTCACTCTTTTTCTCATGTCTCTTAATTCCCTATTTTCCTGTTTCCATCTTAACACAAATCTGTCAATTCAAAAACCCCTGTAGCTCTCTGATACTGTACATGACATCTAAGATGTTAACCATAACCTAGTGTGAGACCCTGACTGGATTTAATGAAGACAAACATGGTACTGTCCACTAAAATCACACCCATTTCATTGATTATTGTATGGACCTTGTCCTTTGTCGTGCAGAAAATACTTTTTTATTGCATTTTATCACTGTTTTATTGCATTTAATCACACTTGGGTTTCGCTGCAGGGCTCATAGTCTACCTCACACCTTGTGGTTTAATAAAACTTCTGTTATATCCAACACATATCCACACACACACATTAAACCGCCACCAGTCCCAGAGTTAAGTTGTTGTGATGATATAAATAACATGATATGTTTAGAAAACACTGTTTTCGTGCGATGCAACTGTTCTAAAATCACACATGCACTGGACATTTATTTCATTTTCAAGTATAAAATAAAACAATCATATTGCAGTATTTTAATAGTGTGAATATGTCATAAGGTAATAAGCATGAGGGTGCAGTGATGTATTCTATAGTTAGTTATGAGTAGATAGAGGATGTGTAGATAGTACAATAATGAACTTCATATTGGGGGTGGAGCCAGTTAGTAGCCTCGCAACAGCCAGACTCGAGAAAGGAAGCACATTGGTGATGACGTAGCTCGGGATGGCTTGCGAGGCTAGCCAGTTAGTACACTTCGCTTCACTTGTCCCTCTAACTCAAGTAGAACATGGAAACATCACCAACTAAGCATAAAATACCATTAAAAACAAAAAATTTAAGTTATTTTTGGGGAGTAAGGGAGACAGGAGAGATGATATTCAGCTATTTTTGGGGAGTAAGGGAGACAGGAGAGATGATATTCAGCAAATACTCTGCGATCCAGATGGTAAAATGTGTAGTTATAGGGCCTTATCCTAAGCACTATAATGAGCATTACACATTCACCTAACAATGCCAGAGGAGCAAGGCAAAAACTTTCTCACATGGGAGCAGTTAGGAGTTGTCTTGCTTAGGAGTGTCTTGCTCAAGGATACTATGACACTATAACCCAGGGAGAGACAGGACACTTTCGGGTTTCCAGAAGATGGCACACTGTTTCCTGTAGGCCGACTGGTTCATTTTCCCATAGCTTAGTCTGATTGGCTCAGCAGCAGATTTGAATCAGAACCAGTAAAACATACCTTTTCCGTTTCCCTTCCCTTGAACCAGTCTGCAGTGTATCCAACATCAGTATCAAATCTGTGAGTCCCTCATTTAAATTCTTCAGAATCCAGGTCAATTCAAGCAGTCAAACCTCTGATTTCAATGAAAATGGAGCGGTTTCATGCCTGTAGCCTAACTAGTCAGGGGCGTTAGGGATATGCGCTATATTAGTCTAAAAGCGCCAAATTTTGCACAGATGTAGCCCAGGGCATGCTCTAATAATTTAGCTAGGGCGCCCGAGTCGGCGACCTTCGGGGTCGCCACAGAGGCCAAATCAAGTTGGGCTCCCATCGACTTTTCGAAAAACTTTTTTTTTTCTGGGTATTTAAGTAGGATGTAAGGGGTCTAACTAGGGGTTTGTCACGATGCTGAATCCAATGCAAGCATTTGTTTTGCACAAAGAGCATTCCTTGGGCTATAAATGGCCCGAGAAAACAATGGTTTAGTGATGAAAAGTGATGAGTCATCACTTTTCACCATTTTGTGGGCTTTTTCTTTGGCCATGATAGCCCAAGGAATGTTTTTTTTTTTTTTTTGCAAAACAAATGCTTGTAATGGATTCAGCATCATGACACACCCCTAGTTAGACCCCTCACATCCTACTTAAAGCAGATTTCTTTTCCTGGGTATTTTCCTCCTGTATAGAATATATCAATAGAATCTGCTTTATTTGACACAATGCAAAGCACAGAGCCATTTGCTTTCTGTAGGATTGCCTTTTGTACACTAGGGGGACCCATTGTCATGAAATTGATGATTTCAGGCAATAGACCTTGTTTTCTTTTCTTCAGATTTCTTAATCACCGATTTTGATGATCTGATGATGTTGATTTTGAAACACAACTAGCAAACCACAAGGAACTTCTTGGAAGTAATAGCCGAAAGCTTTAGGCTGATTAGAGTAGCATTATCTATTTTCTCAATTAAAAGTGCCAAAGCCACGTAAAAAAAATATATATATAAAAAAAGTATGATAAAAGGGAATGAAGCTGCAGTCGCCGCCTATTATATACCTTGAAGAGCTCAACCACCGGAGGCTGTCGTTGCAGCCTGCACGGAGGGCTCCATGAACAACAACATCCATATGCCAGGCCGGCCTCTACTGACAGACGACCAGAAAGTCGAGCTGCGAAGCAACGGGTTGCCTGTTACTGGAGCCCGGAAGTTTAGTCTAGTAAATCTAGGGAAAAAATACACTCAGGTTGGACAACATTTTATTATTTAGTTTTTCAACTGATTCTAGGAAATTAGGTCTACTAGCCAGGATAAAAGATCTACCATAATCTGCTCACTGCAAATACCCACAGTGGCCAAATCAAGTAAACATCAATAGCTTGAATCCCAAAAAGCTGGAGTTAATTAAGGGAATGTTTCATGACGGTAAGGCAAAGATTTTATCCTTCTCTGAAACTAAACTTGATGACTCGTTTACGGATGCTAGCATTGAAATTGCCAACTATACTGTAATCAGGAATGATAGAAACAGGTATGGAGGCGGAGTTTGCATGTGGGTCAGTGACGTGACGCCCCAAAAAACATGTTTTTAAAAAAACTTTAAATAGCAGGCATAAAAATTATTTACTTTTGTTCTACTCACTCTCAACTTTATGGAAACACATTTTGTTTTTATATATTTTATTGGAATCAGACTTTATTGAGCAGTTTGTTGTACTTGTGCCTAAAACCGTCATCTGGTGTGACATGACAATAATTGTTCATAAAATGAAAATGGAGTACACCTTTCTTAAGTTACTCACTTTATCAAAGTCCTTTATCATAACTAACCTGTGATCCACTATAGTTTTGTGAAAATTAATTGAATCTGTATATTTTTTTCATAATCAACACTCTGTGTGAGGCCCATGTTGTCGATCTTTCAACATATTTTAATTTTATTCTGACAAAAACTTTCTTTAAAATTACACAAATATTTGTGACTCTTCCTGATACTATTTTCTATGTAAACCATACACATTTTTTCGGTTTCATCATTAATAAAGGTATGATTTCTCACTATTTGGAATGTCACACCAGATGACTTAGTGTCACACCAGATGACCATATCTTCATGTGTCAAAGCAAACTGTGTTTTAACCTACCTATTAGTGAGTACTGAACTTTACTGATTGATTAAACAATTACCCAGGAAAAACAGCAACAGTAAAATTGCTTTAACATTAAATAACATGGCCTTAATATTTCTGAACAGGATAGTATTGTTGGGCCTTAACATAGGATAACAAAGAATTGTAGTAGTAGATGGATGATGAGGATGTGCACTGGAATGCTACGCACACCTAAGTCTTCTGCCGGCCCACGGCAGAAGGATCTTAAAGAGACAATAAGGTGCATAGCCACACTGGGAGCCAAGGCAACATTTTATTAACACCAATTATTGGAAACAACTCAGCATTCAGGTGTATTACTTTTTTCCGAAGTCTCCTGAACTTGAACACAGCATTTTGAGTTGAACAAATTTATTTACGAATCATGTCGTTACACCACATCTCCACTAGCTAAAGAGTGCTGGGTTGTGCAACTCCGAAAATAGCTGATCTACAAGCTCTCGCAGCACAATGCGTTGAGAGCTTGTAGATCAGCTATTTTCGCTATGTTTGTCTCGGGTCCTACCTTACCTCATTGTCCAGTCCAGTGAGTGAAAGTACAAAAGTATTAGATTAGATTAGAATAGACATTTAGACTGCATTGTACATCAGCCAGTCACATTTGGTGAGGGTATCTAGACATTTAGACTGTATTGTACATCAGCCAGTCACATTTGGTGAGGGTAGCAAACCGTTTGCCCTGTTGCGGTTCTGCTATGCCACAGACAACTTCCTGCTCTTTGTAGAAAATGCAGTCTCGCCCCTTTGGCCAGACAAAACCATTTTTCATTTTTCCAAGTTGATTCATGCAGTTTATCTCTAGCCCCTCCTTATTAATGGTAACAATCTGCCCCACATATGGCTTTCCCTCATATTTGATTATGACAAACTGTCCTTGTGTGTATTCATCTGAGGAGGTGTCTGAATCCTCAGCTTGGGCCTCTCCAATAGATGCACTTGTGTCCAGCACCTGAGTAGAAGACCTTCAGGAGGAGACATTTAAATGTAATTTATTTGTCAGGTAGATTGTTTTTAGTAGTAAAATGTAATTACTAGCAAGTCCTCAAGTTTGCCAAGTATGTTATACTCACTGAGCTCCGGAAGCTGTTTTGGGCCTGCAGCTGACCTGGGAAGGGGGCAGTTCCGCAGATGGGCCACCACTTAGTTAAGGAAGAAAAGGAATGAATGGATGACATAAGTTACTTTATTGTCATTAAACAGGTACAATTACAGGTATCATAAAATTGGCAAAGAGAATGATTTAGTTATACTTACTCATCACTTGTCTTGTCACCTGGCACCTCAGCCCTGGAGACTTGGTCGAACTGTAATTTCTGTGGGTTGTGACAGGTGCAGATCTGAGGAAACTGGCAGAAACAACTCAGGTCTCTGTAAACTATCTTTCCCGGGAAGATAGAAAGAACCTGGTGCGTAGTGCTGATGCCAGTCACTGGACGCACTGATGGAGGGACCATTTCATCCATGTTGGATATCTTCTCTTCTTCGATCCACATGACAGTGACTTTTTCAGAGGACTTCTGTAAATACTCACACAGATCCCTCGGTGTTTGTAGGTCACTGCCTCCGAGGACATACATGTCTGCCTTACGCTTCAGCACCCCTCCCACACCATCAGGTGCGCCCTTTCCATGGGAACGCTCTGAAAAGTTCCAGGTGACCCTCTTGAATCCCCATGTATAAGGAATGCTGCTCATGAGGAAGCAGTTTGTGCGATTCCGGTACTGGGTTGCTGGCCCATCACTGAGGACATGCAGGGTGTCAATTGCATTGTCTTGTTTTCCTCGGAAATCATCAATAACTGGCTTGATGTGTGCCCACACAGCACGCTCATCATGGCGTGGTGGCATAGCACTGGGAGCCACTGACTGAGTAGGCAACTCCGGTATGCACTGTTGCCTGCTGCCTATTGCCACCAAAATGAAACGCCTGAATCTCCGTGTTTAGTTTACATGCATAGTTCTCAGAAAAGTCTATATGCAAGACCATTTCATTGGGTTGGATGCTCTCCTTGATGTGTCTGAACTGCTTCACCTGATGAAGCCAGTTGAGCTGATGACTTGCAATCGCACTGAGCCTCTGGTTGAACACATCAGTGAGTCCAAATTAATCAATTTATTTGAATTGTGCTAAATCTATAACTAGTAGTCCTACTTTTTTTCCTTCTTTTTTTTTGTTTTGCTGTATCCAAGTAAGGATAAGAACAGCTATGGTTTTGTTTAAATGCCCTTCCTCCATATCCATTCATTCATCACTATACAGTATGTTTGTGTATTTTGGAAATAATAAAATCACATTTTCTGTACCACCCATTTTCTGTTGTCAAGTGTCTTATATTAACTGCTTATAACGGATAGTTATTATAAAGTGTTACCACAATATAAGGTTTAGGTTTCTGTGAAGGGGTTTCTGCTCTGTCTGATGAATTTGCTGTATCACCGAATGAAGCTAAATTAAATTATGTAAAAATGTTTAAAACGTTGTTTTAAACATGTTAAAATGTTTTAAATGGACAAAAGAAACATGGGACTTGTTATTTATTGTTATGTCTGTAGGAAAATACAGTATATATCATCTGGTGTGACAATCAAGTCATCTGGCGTGACAAGCAGATATGTCACACCAGATGACGAAGTGTCACACCAGATGACGTTTTCTGCATTTAGGACTACCTTGAGGCTACCAGGTACACATTAGCATGCTAACAACATGCTAGCTATAACAAAACAACCTAGATTTACATGTAATTATGACCAAAGTTTCAAATAACTTTTGCTTTATTAATGAAAAAGGTGTCACACCAGATGACATCCAGAAGTGCCACACTTGTCAAAGTTTCAACAAGATGGCATTTCATGAAAATGTTAAAATCATAACTCACCTCAGACACCTGTCTTGCAGTTGTGCTGGGAGTGCTGAATAGCCTTACAGAAGAAGGACCTCTCTAGCCCAGTAGGTGTCCAAATTATTGCCTGTTTAATTTTTCCAAACTAGTGTCACACCAGATGATTTTGGTTTGGGGGACAAAATCTTTTTGATCAGAAATGACTGAAAACATTATGCTTGGACTTTGAAAAGATATAGGCTCACAAATAGAAATTTTTTTTTTGCCTAAATTCATTTTTAAATGAATTTTAGCAATTATTTTTCTTAGTTTTATTCAAGTTCCCACTTTGAGAAACAAGGTCGGGACAGTCACACCAGATGACATTTACCATGTTTGGTTGAAGATTCTGAAGAAATGAGGAATGAAATGTTTTAATCTTGAGTAAGTTCACATAAAGCTTAATGTCCTGCACAATATTCAGAAGGTTTTTGACAAATATATTTTTTATTTATACATGTTTGACACCGAGGACAGCGAAAACGCTACGTCACGTCACCCACCCACGTATGTACATAATGATGTCAATTTTATCCCCCGTCCAGACTTACACCACAGTTCACTTGAAACTGTATGGATTGAGGTAATCTTTGAACATGCCAAAAACATACTAATGTGCGCTGTCTATAGACCACCTGATCAGAATGATTTCTTTGAGCTGTTTGATGAGAGCTTAGCAAAGGTGGACGGTACTGAGTATCACATTTTGGGCGACTGGAATGTGGACGTTTTGCGTAAAGACGCACCCATGTTCAAGTCCTTTGATGGGTTATGCAATCAATACAGCCTCACTCAGCTTGTCACAGTACCCACCAGGGTGACAGAGCACTCTCAAACCCTCATAGATCTCGTCGTAACCACTGACAAGTCCAAAGTCACCGCTAGCGGGGCTATTGTATGCGGTCTTAGTGATCATTATATGATCTACTCTACCCGTAAAATACACAAACCCAAGGCTAGTGGCCACAGAACTGTCGTTGCTAGAAGCCTGAAGAACTACTCCAGTGAGGCTTTTAATCTCAAACTAGCGGGTGTAGACTTTTCCCCAGAGCTGCAGTGTACAGATGTCGAAGAAGCATGGTGTGGTTTTAAAACCAAATTGACCAATGCTCTAGACGACGTGGCCCCCTTGAATACCACCAGGGTTAAAGCCCGCCAAGAGCCATGGTATAACTCAGATATTGCAGAATCAGCTAAACTCAGAGACAAAAAATACGATGAAAAACGAAAGTGCTGCAAAAAGCTTAGAAAAAAATACAACCATGACCTCAAAATCCACATTGAGCATCTTACTGCTCAATGCAAGAAACTTAGAAACCAGACAACCGCCCTAGTTAGATCCGCCAAAAAAAACTACATCGACGACAAAATCGAGGAATACAAAAACAAACCACGAGACCTATGGAAGTTGCTTAACAACCAATTAGGCTTAAAATCAAAAACCATATGCCACAACATAAACATCAAAACGGACGCCGCTCTCATTTCTGACAAAGGAGAAGTGGCTACCCATCTTAACAAAACCTTTACCACCACAGCCCGTTCACTGGTCGAAAGACTGGTCGCCCCATCTGGGCGGTATGGTGAAGAATTTGTTAAAAAATTCTACAAAAAACTGGGCGTCAGAAAAGACAGCTTTAAACTTTCCACAGTGACAACTGATGAAGTGTTTAAAAAATTGAGCGCCCTACCTCAGCACAAGGCCACTGGCCTTGATAAAATCCCAGCTAGATTTCTCAGAGATTCAGCCGCCACCATTGCTCCAATCATTACCCACATAATTAACCTTTCCATCGAACAGGGTCATGTCCCCCAGGACTTCAAACTAGCAAAAGTAACCCCCCTGCACAAAAAAGGTAGCAAACTAGACCCTGGAAACTACCGCCCCGTTTCCATTCTTAGCTCCATATCCAAAGTCATGGAGAAAATAGTCTACGAACAGATTGCAAGTTATCTCGATGAGAATAATCTGATTTACGAGTTCCAATCTGGATTCAGAAAATCCCATTCCACTGACACATGCCTTCTCTATTTGACTGACCAAATCAAACGCGAAGCGGATCAGGGCAAATATAGTGGCATGGTCATGATGGACCTCCAGAAGGCATTTGACACTGTGGATCATGCTATTCTGATTGAGAAACTAAAAGCCATCGGTCTTGACAGCGCAGCAGTGAGCTGGATGCAATCTTACCTGGTGGGGAGGGAACAGGTGGTGGAGATTAACGGAACCCTGTCCCCCCCCCTCCCAGTAAGCTGTGGTGTTCCTCAAGGTAGCATACTGGGACCTCTGTTGTTCCTAATATACGTGAACGACATGGCATCTGCTTGCGACTGCAACCTGTTCCTGTTCGCGGATGACTCGGCTCTCCTAGTCTCGGGCAAGGACCACTTGCAGGTTGAAAAGACACTTAACTCTGAACTGAGTAAGATCTGCACATGGCTTAACGACAACAAATTATCAATTCACCTGGGAAAAACCGAGTCCATCCTCTTTGGATCAAATCATAATCTCAAAAAGGTAGATGACTTCACAATCAAAGTGGGTGACAAGGTCATAACACGAAAAAACGAAATCTCTTACTTAGGATGTATCCTTGAAGCTAATCTTTCCAGCGAAAAGATGACTTCAAAAGTAATAAAAAAAATCAACCAACGAACTCGTTTCCTACAGAGGATCGCCCCAATGGTCAACTTCAACACACTGAAGACCATAGCTGGTGCAATAATCCAGCCCCTCTTTGACTACGGAGTCCACGTATGGTATCGTGACGCCCCACAAGCCCTTAAAACTAAACTCCAAACAGCCCAAAATAAACTAATTAGGGTCCTGCTTAACCTTCCCTATCAGACTCACCTCACCGCTACTCACCAGTTAAGAGTAGGGTGGCTCAGAGTAGATGACAGAGTACAGCAACTTGCAATGGGCCTGGTGTACAAGATACACCACACCACTATGATACCCAAGTACCTGTCAAAATACTTTATAAACGTTAAGGATGTCCATAATTACAACACCAGAGGCAGTGCCACAGATCACGTTCAACCCAGAGTCAACTCAAAGAAAGGGTCGAACTCGTTCTTCTGCTACACCACAAAAATGTGGAATGCCTTACCGAAGGCCATAAAGGAGTGTGGATCACTAGCATCCTTTAAAAATGCCCTGAAAAACCACTTACAGGCAGCAGCCGTTCGCAACTGGTAAAAAACCTAGCCCAACCCTACCCTCCCTGCCCCTTCCTTGTATATACTGTACATACTGATTGTTTAGACTTACTGTTACCTGCCCCTTCCTTGTATATATTGTATATACTGTACTTACTGATTGTATAGACCTACTGTTTTCTTTTTTTCTTTACATATCTACTGCATAGTACTGTGTTCTATTTGTCTGTCATTCAATGTTATATGAGATACTTTAATGGTTTCCTGTTGAAATAAGCTTAGTCTTTTCATGGATCTCCTTTTAGTAGACCTTGTACCAGTGAACTGTACCGTCATGAATCTGTACATTTTCCTATGCAAACTTCTAATAAAGCCTTCAATCAATCAAAATCAAGTTGGGCTCCCATCGACTTTCTATACAGGAGTCAGGAGGAAAATACCCAGAAAAAGAAATCTGCTTTAAGCAGGATGTGAGGGGTCTTTGACATGATGCTGAATCCATTGCAAGCATTTGTTTTGCACAAAAAACATTCCTTGGGCTAACAATGGCCCCAGAAAATGATGGTTTAGTGATGAAAAGTGATGAGTCATCACTTTTCCACAGTTTTGTGGGCGTTTTATGGGGCCAATGAATGTTTTTGTGCAAAACAAAATGCTTGCAATGGATTCAGCATCATGACAAACCCCTAGTTAGACCCCTCACATCCTACTTAAAGCAAATTTTTTTCTCTGTATTTTCCTCCTGTATAGAAAGTCGATGGGAGCCCAACTTGATTTGGCCACTGTGGGTATTTGCAGTGAGCAGATTATGGTAGATTTTTTATCCTGGCTAGTAGACCTAATTTCCTGTCAGAATCAGTTGAAAAACAAAATAATAAATGTTTGTCCAACCTCAGCCTTATTTTTACTGGACTAGTTAGTCAATGGGAACTAGACCAGGTCACCTGGTTGTGCCAGACCCGCAATGAAAACTAGTATGGCACTTAACTAACACATGAACACACAGGATTTTATAGTCTCAGCAACAAAGCGTAGTGAGCTTGTAGATCGGCTGTTTTGACTAGTATGGCACTGAACTAACACATGAACACACAGGATTTTATAGGCTGAGCAGCTGGAAATGTTTGTGAGCTTGTAGATGGGCTGTTTTCACTAGTATGGCTGTGGGGCAAATGTTTTGCAGCACTGAACTAACACATGAACACACAGGAATTTATAGTCTCAGCAGCTCGTCAGCCAACTCAACTCAGCTGGTCCCGTACAGGTGACGGCACTCAAGGCAATCAGCCGAGCAAGGGAAGGGAGGGGCAGATGAGCAGTCAGAGGCAAACACAGGCACACTGAGGAAAAGAGGGACACTGAGGAAAAGAGGGACCGACCGACCGACCGACCGACAGACCGACAAAGCCTTATGTAGGCCGACCCCCTGGGTCTGGCAAAAACACAGAACCGGCTGAACCTCTCATCCTGACCTTCCACCTTTCGCCACGCTTCTCCTAACTTCTTCACTCCTTCCATTACAGGAGTAGTTCACCCCCAAAACGACAGAATTGACTAGTCACACCATGGAGACATGAGTTCAATAATATTGTTTTGTATGTGTTGCATTCCTAAGACAAAACATTTATTATAGTACATTTCCCCCCCTTGATTCTGGATGGGGACCCAAATACAAGGCCCTGGATGGGGAGTTGGGGACCCAAATGCATTTGTGTGAGAATCAATGGGGGTACATTTACTTGACCCTTGACCCTAAATTAATTAATTCTGACCCAAATGCATTTGGGTCCCCATCCAGAATCAATGGGGGTAAATTTACTATAACCATTTTTTTTTTGTCTTAGGAATTTGACAAATACAAAACAATATTATTGAACTCAAGTCACCATGGTGTGACTAATCAATAGAAAAAAAAGTCATTTTGGGTGTGAACTACTCCTTTAATTCCTTTTCAAGTCACCATGGTGTGACTAATCAATAGAAAAAAAGTCATTTTGGGTGTGAACTACTCCTTTAATTCCTTTCACAGGTCTCACCTCTTCTACTATTCAGCATGTTTCAGTATCACCACTACTATGCATCTAACTGACATTAGGACATTTGTACAGTTTAATCCAATTTAAACCAATGTTCTGTGACATGAAGAAATAGCCCAACATTATCCACTTATAGATCCAAATATAGATGAAATGTTGACTGCATGTTTGTTGTCCTTTGGTTATTATCGGTACTGTACTGCTGTAGACACAACAGACACTACAGAATTCATTTGTAGCATATGTATAGTACCATAGTCTAACTTGACTCGGACTCATGTAGAAGGTAAGAATCTTCATGGAAATCTGATGTGCATGTTGTTTCACTCTCTGTTAGGCCAATTCCACATTTCACGCTGGCTGCAGGGAGCAGAGATGACTCATGCAATCTCATTTAATGTAGTAACACCATCAGGCAACTGAATTCTTTATTTGAATAAAGCAATGTTTTGAGACTTAAAATAGCCGTTTATTGTTCTACATCATTCAATCTGAATGGAGATCCGTGGTAGGGAAAAATAGGATTGTCCTTGTCTTAGGTCAATTTCCTCCCCAGTCTTCTCCCGTTATCAGAGATGCCCTGTTGCGAGTGATGCACATAGATTAGACTTGGGCCCATTCATTTGTGCTTTATTGGCCACTGATGCTTGTAATTAATAAGCGTGGCTGATATCAGTGCAGAATGAAAGAAATCAGAGTCTAAAGAAGGACAAAGGATTGTATTATATTTAATAAATAACATGTGAATTCTCATAAGATAAAACATATATAAACACAAGAAATAGAATTTGAATTTTATAGTTTCACATTTTGCTCTTTTTTTTTTACTGCTGCACGGACAAAAGGCCAAAATGGCCTACATTGTCTTCATTGATATGAATTGGCACAGTCTGTTACAGTTAGTAGCATTATTTCTAATTCATTCTCTTTTTTTCCCCCAAGAGGCAATCTGTGGAGTGAATGAGGAATGAAATGATGCAATAAGAGCTGAAGTCTAATAGACAGAGACTGACTGGAAGGATACAATGATATGTATTTTTTTGTCATTCCTGAACTTGTGTGGCGTTATTTCTAAACCGCTATCAATGCCACAATGTGAAAGGTTTACCCCAAAGTCAATTGCCTGGGCACCGACCTCCAAGACCCCAGTCATTATTTCCTCTTGCCGATGCGCGCCATCAGTTCTGCATTGGCTGCTGCCTTGGACCTTATGTCCTGGTTCTTGGCCAGGTCTATGAGAACACTGAGGATGCTGGTGGGAACGTCAAGGGAGAGGGCAAAGCGTGAGCCCTGCTGAGCTCTCTTGGGGACCTGGGAGGAGGGGAGGCGTGGGTGGGCTCTCACTTGTCGAAGAAGAGGGTGATACTCCGGAGGGAACAAGGAGCTCAAGACACCACTCCGATTTAGAACGTCAACGGCCAATATGTCTCTCTGGGTGTCTTTGGCGGAGCTGCCCCTCTGGCCCTGGATAGACCATGGCAGGAGTAGAGCCAGACACAAACACACACGCATGCCTCTCATGGTCAGATGTCTGTCTGCAGGGGGGTGGACAGTCGAGGAGACACATTTGTTAATGGCTCAAAAAGTAGAGTTCAAACACACACAAAATGCATTGAGCTTCATGCAACCTTTACATGACACAACATTAGAATGTCTTTCCTTGTGAATATCATTAATATTACATTTCAGTTACTCTAAGTGATGTGTATTATTCAGGATTTTCATTTAAATAAAATTGGTAGTTTTAAAATGCCTGTGACAGGTCATGCTGCTACTATAGCACCACAATTTCTAGAATGTATCAATAAACTGTCTAACAGTAAAGTAAATTAATAGTGTAGTTTCAAAAATTGTCAGTTATTTTGAGAAAGAAAATCAATGCTAATTGAACTTACTTTAAGTCACCAATGTGGATGGATGGTAACTTGACCAAAAGGATGCTCTTAATGTTGTGAAGCAAGGCTTTGGTGATGCTGTCCTCTGATCTTCTCTGTCCTCCAGCTTTAGTCTTCTGCTATGTGATGAGTGACCACTGTAGCAAACAGCCTGATACTCAACTGGACTCCTCTCTGTTTGTCCAAGACTCCCACATCCTCCTTCACGTCACACTACCCATTTTCCTCCACTCCTCCTTTTACATCTCTACAGGCCTTTCCCTCCCCTCTACCCCCACCCATTTCATCTAATTTCCTCTCCATTCATGCTTCTTTGTCTAAAAATAACGGTGATGATAATTGCAATATTTAGCCATTTCTGATGTCCTTCACGATCGCACCATCTTTTATGATTTAGCCAATCAGAAAACGAATGTGTTTTGTGTGATTACAGAGATATTTTTATCTTTTTAAATCAATTTATTTAGCTATTATGTCCCCAGGTATGAGTCAGCCACTAATAGCCTGAGAAATAAAAAGCACATACTGTAGATGAATAATACTATGTCATGCAATAACACATGAGGCAGAGACAAAAGGACTGGCTAGTGGCTACTATAAATAATTATTAGGAGTTGTACTTAAGATCGTTTTGGTGGCGCTGCAGCAAATATTATTTGTAATATACATTACAATGGTGTACGTTGTGTCAATTATTATTGTCTTGTTGTATGACAATATATTTATATATTTTAAATGTACTACTTATTTCAGCTGTTTCTTTTATACATAAACACATGAAAATAATGTCTGTGGATATCAATTTCTGAAACAGCTTATGTTAGGATTTGAGCAGGACCAGGAGAGGACAAGGAGGAAGTGGCTGTCAACCCCAGGAGGAAGAAAGGGCAAGACAAACCTTTCCTCGTCTCCTGAGTCATTTCCACTCTGGCCCATCAAGTCATGGTGCACACATCTAACTAATGATAACCACTGTTTTAACATCACTTCTTAGACAACCTAAACCTGAGTACCGGGCCCTCGGGGGGCCTCTGGGATGAGAAGCCATCTCGGTGACCTTCGAAGCACCATTTGACATGGGGTTCACCAACGTCACGCAACCTTTTTACATCAGCACCCTGCACATGAGTGAGAGACACTGTAATGTGGAGGAAATAGTACACACTTAACCATGTTAACCGTGGCATTCCCTATGTCCCTATATTATAGTATACACAAAAAAAAACTATAACAACAAAAATCTAAAAATAATTCTACAAGAGCACAACTGAGCTATCGGCCTGAACTAGTGAACTACTAGACTACAGAAGGTAATTCATGCCAGTGAAATTGTTGCAAAATAACTACTGTAAATAAGTATTGCCCTTGAGGCCAAAAGACAATTATCCTGCATCGGTGTAGGATAACAAAGATAGGTTGAATTGAATTGCGTTGTTCTACTGAGCCCCAACAGCACTTTCACTGCCACAAATAAATACAGAATGACAACATTGTGAGAATGTGTGATGATCTCACACATCATATGATTCAAACTGTATTTTCATATGGCATTATCCTGTTTTGTGCCCGAGGTTGTGACGTTGGCGCTGGAAATGTACTTTACTCATGCTGTGCGCACTGTAAGATGTGTCAAACAAAATTATCAAGAGAACAATGATCTCGCGGGTCTCTTCTGGTGCTTGGATTAGAGAGAAATGATCACTTTATATTCATTATATCAATTACGTTTTATATATTATTGTCCAGTTTGTTACAATTCAACAAATATGCTGCATGATTTATATGCGATGTATAAATGCCACAGATTTAGCAATAACTAGAAAAATATTGTTCCTTCGAAACAATTGTGGGCTCGCTTCAAGCCAGAAAACAATGGCTATAAAAGCACAGAATGTCAAGATCGCAGGCAGTGCTCTCTTTGACGTTACTGACGTCAAAGATTGGTCCATTTTGTTCCAAAAATGTGTTGTGCAAAAGTTGACCCGCTGGTGGCGCTATAACAGGCCAATGTGAGAAGGTTGGTATCTGTTCCTTGACCTATTGGGAATGTGCTTGCAAGATTTCACGCACATCCCAGGCTGTGTTCATGATTTGAGGTGTTTTTGGCTTTGGACACTTTATCGCTGCTTGCAGCTATATTTATTATTATTATTTTATAATTTTTTTGTGTGCACTTCATAGGCATGTTAGATAAAGGTCCTTAGATTGCTTGTAGAATGTTTCATGCAAATTGCAAAAAAAATCCTAGAATAAAAACGGGTTTAAGCGTTTTACAAACTGCTCAAAATTATATAGCGCCCCCCTTTGGCCATTTGGGGTAAGATTGGTTTCAGTGATATTTGAACTAACCCTCTACACTATTTTGTCATGAAAATGTGACTTTGCTTGTATGTTTTAGAGGCAGAAGAATAATTTGCATAAAAATGCAATATTGTTTGAATTATTTAAAAAAGCATGTTTCAATGTTAAAGAAATCCGCTCTGACAGATCTTTAGATATCGGTCCAAAGTTCACGTAAAAAAAGTTTTGTGCACGTGACGCGAAAATTCCAGAATAAAAGCGGGTTTACGCGTTTTACAAACTGCTCAAAGTGGCGGAAAATCGAAGGGCGGAGCTTACTTAACAACGACACAGATGTCTTCCGCTTGAGTCAAAGCACGCGTGTAACAAGTTGCATGTCTTCAAACGAAACGAGTCATGACTTATGCCCGTTTGAAGTTTGAATTTTCAGACGCTTTGTATAGCGCCCCCCTTTGGCCGATTGGAATAAAATTGGTTTCAGTGATACTTTGACTAACCCTCCACATCTTTGCCAAATGCCATGAACGTGTAACTTTGCATGTATGATTTAGAGGCCGAAGAATAATTTGCATAAAACCGCAATATATATTGAATTATTAAAAAATCATTATTTAACGTACAAACTTCTCACCACATAGCCTGTGTAGATATAGGTTCAAAGTTCATGTGAAAAAAGTTTTGTGCACTTGACGCGAAAATCCCAGGAGGAGATAGATTTTTACTGTTTTTCATATAATTCCGAATTGTGGGAGACCTAAAGGTCAGAGGTCAAAAGTTAGAGGGTAAAAGTTGTTCGGCATGAGGAGACGCATAAGTGTATACAGGTTTCATGGCTGTATGTATAACACAGCATGAGCTATACCTGTTCAAAGATCGCACTTTCGAAGGCTTCCTACAGCGCCACCATTTGGCCGATTGCTATAATAAATAATAGCACACTTCGCCACTGTAAACTGAACACATTGATGTTTTTATTTTCATTTTCTCACTAAGTATGTAGGAGTAGAAAGGAACCGAAAATCCCGTCTACTTACTAGATAAATAAATAAATAAACTAGAATTGACAGAGTCAATTTTGACAAGTGTGCCTGCAGCTCGCTAAATGCGCGACCTTGTGCGGCGGTTCGGACTGTGAGACCATCCGCCGAGTCGTCCGCGTTTCGTTTTGAGAGGGTCGTTCCCCCTGAAAAACGCGTTCTGGCACGAAACGGTTACGTTTCGCGCGTTTGTGACGCCCCCTATGGGTCGAAGTGGAAATGCTTTTGGGGATCTGTTGAGTATGCCACCCGCAACCTGTGGTTGAAATTTAGTGTCGACTCGACCTTTTGTTTGTGAGTTAGGGCAATTTTTTGCCAAACGGGCCCCTCCCGCTAACTTTGGAAGCGCGTTACGAACGAACGGTATGGACTATCAAAATATCCTTTGACTATGTTTATTGCGTGGCTTCATAGATCATGTGTACCGGTTTTTAAGACATTTGAAGAAAATATGTAGGAGAAGGAGCAAAAACTCGAAATGGTGAAAAATCTCGCCCTGTTCAAATTCGCGTGGCCTATATGGAGAGATGCGTCTTGACCCAAGGAATCCAGGGAAAAAATAATTTTAATTATCCGACCTACGGTTCAAGACTTACAAGGCAAGTGGTCCGTTATAGCGCCACCATGTGGCCAAGTGGAAATGCTTTTGGGGATTCGTTGAGTATGCCACCCCCGACGTTTGGTTGAAATTCAGTGTTGACTCGACGTTTTGTTTGTGATTTATGACTATTGTTTGCCAAACAGGCTCCTCCCGCTAACTTTAGAAGCACGTTACGAACGAACGGTATGGACTATCAAAATATCCCTTGAGTATGTTCATTGTATGGCTTCATAGATCATGTGTACCGCTTTTTGTGCCATTTGAAGAAAATATGCAGGAAAAGGTGCAAAAAGTGTGTTTTGGAGAAAATTCAAGATGGCGGAAAAGCTATCCTGGCGCAAATGGGCGTGGCCTATATGGCGAGATGCGTCATCACCCAAGGAATCCAGGGAAAAAAGAATTGTAATTTTCCGATCTACGGTTCAAGAGTTACAGGCCAAAACGTAAAGTGGGCTGTTATAGCGCCACCATGAGGCCAAATGACACTATTATTTTTTATTTAATCCTTGAAATCATTATGAACCTCCTCTCCAAGTCTTGAAACTGTAGCCCCTATGGTTTGCGAGAGACAAATAATTGAATGTGAGTTTTTGCGATTCCCATTATAAGTCAATGGGGAAAATTAATTCACTAATAAATTAATATCAATTAAACTATAGAACCTTTCTCTTAGCAACTTAATAGCACACGATTCCCGCGTAAGCCGGTCGATTTGACATATGCCGCGAGTGTGTGGTGCAAAAACTGTGGGAGGAGTAGCGTGCCAAACTTTTGGGGAATTGCATGGACAGACTTAAATAAATATATAAATATGAGCAAGAACAATAAGTGTCCCCATGCTATGCATAGGCACACTTAATAATGACAATATCTAAAGTGTGCTCGCCAGGTACTGGCGAGCCCACAATTACAAAGTGTGAAGAAAGAATATAGCAAGCTCATTGTGAACACAATTAGCTCAATGTGAAGACAAGAATCCAAGACTTGTATCTTGGGAAATCATAGAGAATACATATACTTATCAAATAAGGCTGAGAGTGTCCTTTTAAGCGAGAATATATAATGCAAGCACTATATTATATATTATTCTGTCCAGTATATAGTTTGTTACAATTCAACAAATAAGCTGCATGATTTATATGAGATGTATAAATGTGCAGTTTTTAATTGCAATTCACAGATTTAGCAATAATTACAAAGTGTGAAGAAAGAATATAGCAAGCTCATAGACAGTTCAATGTGAAGACAAGAATCCGAGACTTGTACCTTGGGAAATCATAGAGCACACATATATACTTATCAAATGAGGCTGAGAGTGCCATTTTAAACGAGAATATATAATGCAAGGACTACAACTACAATATGATTTAGTCTGGCCTTTAGATATAAGTGCTTTATACAATCTGTGTGGGATTTCTTTTTCTCTTTTTTTTTATTTAATGGTGAGTGGTTTGACACCAAAGGTTTTGAATTGAAGCAGGGACGTGCAGAGAATGTTAGAGGCAGGGGCTGAAATTTCTAAAGGGGCCTTTTGGTGAAAATATCGAAAATAGCAGACCTCCTTCGGCTATTTTTGGTACTTGATACCACGCAAAATTAAACTAAATGTTCGTATGACATGGAAAGAGGGCATTTGCATTTCTTTCACCTTAGTGAAAACTAGGGATGGTCCGATCAGGTTTTTTGGAACCGATCACCGAGCACCGATCACAAAAGTTTGATCACCCGATACCGATCAATCACCGATCCGATCAAGTTATTATTTATATATTATTTATATTTTCTAAATGTTAATGTTTTAACTTTAATTAATTAATTCACTCATGAATTCATTTATATATTTGCCTTATAGTTATTTACCAGCATTACTATGTATTTATTATCATAGCAGTAACTAATTATTCCTTCAGCACTGTGGAAATCAATACCCCAAAATGGCCTCAAGTGGGCATACTGAACGGCTGGTTGATTGGATGCACCGATCGGATCGGATCGGTAAATTTACCTTTTGATCTAAACCACCGATTATCGCCGATCACGCTTTGATCGGCCCGATCCGATCCATTGCCGATTGATCGGTAACATCTCTAGTGAAAACTGCGTTCATGGTCTGGAGAGGGCACTTTTTACAGACGGGTAAAAGGGCAGGGGCTCAAGCCCCCTTTGATGTCTATGTGTGCACATGCCTGAAGTGAAGGATGGCGGGGCTGACTCACATGGAGCAGTCTTTGGCTGTAAAGGGGTGTTCAACGCATGGGGACACCCATGTCACCGGTGTCACGCTTTAAGGTGGATTCAATGCAATACCCATGTTGTTAATGTTTGTCAAATGCTTCCTTTTTTTTGGTCCATAGGAATAATAAAAAATGTTTTGTCAGCAGTCGCAAGTTCTGGAGATTAAATATTATGTTCTGGAATTGTAGAGGCTTCAAGAAAACAAAGTTATAAATAGACTTAACCTTTTGCAATGGAAAATTCTATATTAAACACATTTTGTTAGCAAAAGATTGTATTCAAATGAAAAGGAGGTGGTGTGTTTTCAGCACCAATACTATTTTTAAGTCAATACCATTTCAAGTCACACCCGCACCCCCGAACCTCTGAATGACATATTGTTTTAGACAGAGCCGAACCGAAATAAATTCGTCTCTAAAAGTGGAGTATGAATCGGCCCATAATTTGAAGGGACATTGGGTCAGTGGAGTAACTGAAGAGAATTGATAATTCTTATTACAAAGTACAGGATGAAGGCCCTAACATGCCTCACATTAATGACTGCATGGTGGGATGAAGATGGACCGTGTTTGATTCATTTTTGCCAAGTTTATTGAAAACATTTAAAAACAAAATAATAGTCAATATTGGGGAAAAAAAGAATGCAAGTTCTCATCCTTATATATGCTGTGTGGTCTCAAAGATCTCTGAATTTCAATACAGTGTCCTTATTTGCCAGGAAGGATACATACTAAACTGACCACCACTAACAAAAATAAGGAATCCGCTTTATTTTCATCTTGATGTGGAATATGGTCAATGTGGTGCTAAAGAGGTCATTGCTTTGTACGAACACTGTACAGTGACAATTCCAGCCACTCATTTGTATACAATAGCTTCCATATCTAAAACTATGACTGTTTTATGTGACTGGTCATGAATCTGTATGAGTCAGCTGCAACGTCACCAACCTATGTAACAAATGCTGCACTTGCATGTAGCCGTAAATTGCACAACTGCCCATAGATAGAGTTGCCCATAGTTGGGAGTTATGCAATAGTATTCATCGTGGATAAAGAATTTCTTTTCAAATGTAATCTCGTGGTTGTTCTTTGCACCTTTATTTCCTCTACACCAAATATTCGAATATCAAAGTCACTATTCGACGTTGTTCACCAAAGTCGAATTTTCGCTTTTTTTTTCTCTCTTTAAAAAATATAGTTTATAAAACTTGGCTAGATAGGAATAGGAAGTCATAAGAATGAGTTGTCAATGCCCCTGGTGGATGAATTTGTTAATGCTCTATACCAGGGGTTCTCAAACCTTTTTAGGCTGTGACCCCCAAAATAATCATATTTGAACTGGGGTCCCCACCCTGACAAGCACTTGGAATTGTAGGTATTACATTTAATGTGACTCGGTTCCGCAGATAAATAGTGTGAAAATGGCAGATCTACATTGTGAGCATGTAGATCGGCTATTTTCACAATGTTCGCCTCTTGCTTACTTAATATTTGACAGTTTGCAGAGTCATGTTGAATATTCGACTATTCGAATACTTTGAGGTCGAATAATTCGATTACTAAAAATTACTATTCGTGAATGCCCTAGCACACAATGACCTCTATTCAAAGAAAATTAAGTTTCACAGACACTGGCAGGCTGGCAGTATCACAATGAACAGAAAACAAACTCAAATGTTTATAGTATTTTATTTTTATCGGAATGAGAGCTTCTGTTATGTACAATAGGATAGATAGGACAGAAACAAAATGTTACAGCATTTATAAATATTTTTCTGCTCCACAATGAATGGTTGTAGTATCCTGTACTGATTGTATCATGTCCTGATATCAACTGCAGATGGACCATTACAAGTTCGAGTGCCCATTGCCCACCCAATGTAAAGGAGAATGGATTGGCCATCTGTGGGTGCCGTCAAAAATAAAATCATCACCTTTCCTAGGATGGGAACGTGGATGCGGTGAACAGAGGACAATCCTGGTATGTGCAAAACGTACCACTACAACAACTACGGGCACAATGTTTATATTTGTATTCATTTGAATTCTTTGATTCTTCTTCTCCCTTGCATTGACGCAAGAACAAGAGCAAGCAGGGGGATGGGGGGGCTGGAGCAGAAAATGGACAGTGGAGCAACAACGTGAGCGAGAGCTTAGAACCTGAGCCAATACATGGCACTCCGCATCCGGTTGTAATCTGGTAGCTGCTCGCAGGGGCCTGCAGGAGAGAGGCAAAGGGGTCACGGTTAGACTGCTCACTACTATTGCATGCAGGGTGATTTCTATTGCATTGCATTGTTTCTTGCCCAATGTTTCAACCAAGTCTGCACTTTGTCAGGTGACATACAATACACAGTAAGGTTGTCTATAATGTGCTAATGTGTTATACCACATTCATAATGCATTATAATGTACTTATAAGACTTATAACACTAATTATGCATAACAACCTACTATAACAATGTTTATGAAGCATTCCAACTTATAATAATAATAAAATGTATAAGTGATGCTCATAATACATTATAAACTCAGTGGAACAGCACATTATGACTACAACACTTTAAGGGCAGGTCTATAATGCATTAAAATCACATTTGGAAATCATTATAATGCATTTATAATGCTTCATAACACTCATTAATGTTTATAATTATGTAGAACTCCACCAGGCACTTTATAACTAAGTTAAGGTATTTATAAAGTGATGTTCGTTCCACTGAGCTTATAATGCATTATGACCAGAAATGTTATAAACATTGTTATAAGTTGTCATATACGATTATAAACATTTGTAATGAGTGAAATACTGTATAAGCGCATTATAAATGTGATTATAATAATGCAAACAGCATTATAGCCTGAAGTGTTACCCAGTACACTTCCTCACCTGATGCTCACAGCAAGAAATTATAATGAACCAAAATAAACACAAAAGTAGTTGGCAGTATTATTATTATTTTTTTTCTTGCAGTTTCCTGAAGAAAATAATTAGTTTAAGTGCTACTGGAGGGGGTGCACGTGTGTGCACATGCACTGAGGTGGAATGGTATCGACAAAATGTCATTACCTATACATTTCTGCCATATATTCAGGGGTGAACAAAACCTTTTTGGGGTAGTTGTCAGGGGAGCACCTGGAGACATGCACCTTTAACTTTTACAGAATATTTGACCATTTGTATTGTATTTTATATACAAATAGGTCTTTATGACCATATAGGAGGCTACAATGCAAGCGTGTCTGTGCTGATTTAGAGCACATTGAGTGCAACAGAGCCATATGAATATTATTTGCGCATTTAAAAGCAATGAATCCGTTAAGAGAACAGACGGCAGACTGCTTATTTTAATTGACGACAATCCATCAGACTTCAGACTGTGTGTGTGTAGGACAACAGTTATTTTACGAAATAAATAACAGTAAAGAGAATAGAGAAAAGACACCGGCCATGGCCGAATCATTGTGCACCTGATAATTGCAGTAGCGTTTTATTGGAGCTGCAGCTCTGTGCGCACGTCTCTCCTCTACCGCAACGTTACCTTGGCCAGCATGAGCCAGATTAACTCACCTAATGCAGAGGTTTAATGCACTTCCAAAGTGAGAGCCACTTCAATAGCCACTAGTTACCGACGCTATAAATAAACTGTTGGTCCCGGCAGCGGTACGCAAGAGCGATTATTTTGTGTGATCTGCTGCCACGCAACATTTATTTTTACCACACATGCACACTAGCGGACCAGTTATGTACACCCTTGCTTATATTGAGTTTTGTTACAGAGCACATGGCAAAATACTCTAAGTGTGGGCTCATTGAACGACTCCAAACAGAACTCACCAACAGCAGTAATAGCAGGACACTTGTCATAAATGTATTTTGAGCAGACTTCACGGACCAACTTGGGTGTTACAGCCTAAAGAGACAAATGTGGCACAGGAAAAAAAAAGGCATGTGATAATTATTTTCACAATAATTGTTTAATCTGTTAATTATCTACAGTCTATGTGATTCATTTAGAGCATTTTATACAATGAAATGACGGTAAAATAAGATGAAGTAAAAAATAATATGGTTATTTGAGCCCACAAAGATGGTTTACCTTTCAGTCACAAAACATAACTATTTTAGAATGAGTGTTCTTTAAAGTGCAAACTCACATCGATCCGTGCGTCCCACTCAGCCAGGGGAATACGCCGACCGTAGTTGAGGACGTGTCTTCCGATGTCGTCACAGATCGGCGTCGTCCCTAAAAAGGCGATAACCATGTGTTAACTCTTTTTGATGCCACAGACATAGATTGACTAGAATCATTAATTAGGCAACCAGGCCACTGACGTAGGTTGACGAGAATCATTAATTAGCCAACCAGGCCACTGACGTAGGTTGGCGAGAATCATTAATTAGGCGACCAGGCCTCTGATGTAGGCTAAATGGTAAATGGTGTATTTATATAGCGCTTTTATCCAAAGCGCTTTACAGAGATTGTGCATTACATTCACCCATTCACGCACACATTCATACACCGGTGGCGGAGGAAACCATGCAAGGCACCAACCTACTCACCGGGAGCAATTTGGTTGACGAGAATCATTAATTAGGCAACCAGGCCACTGACGTAGGTTGACGAGAATCATTAATTAGGCAACCAGGCCACTGACGTAGGTTGACGAGAATAGGCTATTTTTGTTATAAAACAACTCAAAATACATTATTTTTGCCGATTTTATAAAACAGGTGTTTCATACGAAACACTTGCTTGCCTCCAGTGGCAGATCATGTGTCTGAACGAACACGCGGAAGTGCACGATCCATTCTGGGTCTGCTTTGTTGTGATTCTGGTTAAAATGGATTATAAATATAAACACACACAGCTCCTCACCCGTAAGTCGGATTTTCAATCCGAAAAAAGATCTGAGCAGCTGGTGGCAACCCGGTTCCGATCGTTACCATCACATGCACGGAGCGCGTGCGTGGAGCGCCCGACGCAAAAGTAGGTATTTGCTCATTTTGTTAGAATGGTTGTATGAGTCTAACTATGGTGGAATTTAGCGTCACCTAGGGTACTGAAAAGAATGGACAGAACGGATAGATGTGTCAACAGCGTTTTTTTGTGGTCTTAAAAAAAACACTGAAATGGGCTGGCATTGAAAAAGTTAAGACTTGTGACTGGCAGAAGCCTGTGTGTTTTCTTAAATGGTTGCCATGTATACGTGAGACTACATAAGTAGGCAGCACAGAATACTGGATTTGATATCAAAAGATATCTCTTTTATTTTGCTGTATAAGCATTCTACTGTAAAGCAGAGTATGTTTAGCCTGTGTAATGATGACTGTGTTCTCCAACATTACAGCTAACACCCCTCATGCCATTGTGTACATGAAAACAGTGTACTTTTGATTACAGCTTAGAGGAAGCCTTTCAAACCAGCGATAAAAGTGCTAAAATACCAACAGCTACAGCAGACCATCTCACAGCCAGGCTACAGATGTAAACTTTTAGTTATCTTTGATAGCCCAGGCCTAGGGCATGTGCACCAGCTGGTTGTGAGGGGCTTACAAATGGCCGGCCTCTCCAAAAGAAGGGCCAAGCAGTTAGCAAGGAACCGCTCAGTATCAGCCATTATAGGAAGCTGCTCAATTTGGAGGCAACGTTGTTTTCTTTATCCCAGGGGTCTTCAACAGGGGGTCTGGGACCCCTAGGGGGTCCTCAGAGTTACTATAGGGGGTCCTCCAAATCTTTGAGTGATCGAATCTTTTTTTTCTCCTTTTTTATATTAACCACTTGAACCCTAGCTTCCATATTCTGAGAACTTTAGCCAAAAATAGCAAATCTGCAAGCTCACAACGCCTCGCAGCTTAAGGCGTTATGAGCTTGTAGATCGTCTATTTTTGGAAAGGAGGTTTGGTGTAGAGGGGAAAAAGAGCAAACTAACAGAGGGAAAGGTCAAGTTTATTAATTATCGACAGTTAAATATCTGAATCTAAAATACACTGGTGATTGTGCTGTCAAACAATTAAACTATATGGAATCTATGAACAGGTTATGGGGGTCCCTGCTTCATCTCTCTCTCAACTAAAACGTTGAGGACCCCAGCTTTATCCATTTTTATGTCTGTTGTAACTATATTGTATGTAACAATTTTCTGCCGTCTAGGCACTTTTTAACTGTCTGTTTTCCGACTGCACTGTCAGTGTTTATGTCCTTTGCCCAAGGCAAACTTGTACTTCTGTTTATGCGGACATAAATACATATTTCAAATGTGCGAGTTTGAGATCGTACCGTTCAGCTGTCCCACCAGGCTGGCCTTCAGAGCCATCTTGCCCCTGGCAACATCACTGTCCGTCACTGTCGTGCACAGATTCATCCTTCATGTACAGAGGAAGATAAAGTGGTCACACATCAGAAACCTTATTATCATCTATAAAATAAGACACAAAAGGCTTTTTAAATGTCATGTCAGTGTAGTAGTGTGTGTGTGTGTGTGTGTGTGTGTGTGTTTCTAACCAGGCATTCTGTGACCAGTGCATCATGTCTTCAATTGTCATTCCATTGCTGACAAAGTAAATTCCCAGAAGGCCGGTGTCAGAGTAAGAAGAGTGGAAGGCCTGGAAACTGTGACAGAGGTTGTAATCCACCGCCATGCGGGCCAACCGACTGCTCAGGTGCTGCAAACACAACGGATGCACTTTAACTTTTAAAGACGTCATTATTATTAGATAACAAAACAAAGATTTATTCAATTCATTATCTCTTTCCTAATCAGCATTAACCGAAAGAAGGGGTGTAATGTATACCGTCAGTATTCAATTCTCCTAACCTTTCCACCACCGTAGGTGATGTCGTAGCTTCCGATGATCGAGTTGGCCACCATGAGCGGCACAATGTCCGGGCTGGCCGCACTAGCTCCCTCCACAGCGATGGCGACGTGTGCCAGGGGCATGCCGTCGTCGCGCATGCGGACCTGAGAATCACAATACGTTAACAATCTGAGTAGGGATGTCACTATATGACATTTTACATGACGATTAATTGTCACTCAAATAATTGCGATTAACGATTTAATTGTGTTTCTGTCGTTGACAATTAAATTTCTGTTTGGCTTTTAGGCTTTGAAGTTGCACATGGTAGATATGACACATAACCTAAAATACACAGAAATTACTGACATATTTGACAACTTACCACTATCATAACATTGATAGTGGAAATAGCCGATATACAAGCTCACAATGCGTCGCGATGAGACGCGACACGTTGTGAGCTTGTAGATCTGCTATTTCCACTATTTCTGAAAATGTATGAACATTTTTCAACATTCACGATTATGACGATTATGTCAAATAATTGCGATTAGATGATTATATAATAATTGTGAGTGACAGACCTAAATCTGAGTTCTGTGACTGCGACCAAAATACGCATATAATGCTTTATGCTCATCCTCTGATCTGGTATTCTCTCACCTCACTGCCTGTGAAGCGGCAGGGGGACAGCACAGGGACGGCATCATCCTGGTACTCGAAGGAGACATTACTGAAGTGAGTCTTGGCCAAGCTGACCAGCTCGTCGTGGTTCACACCTGCACAGACGAACACATGCTCATTAAAACTGACATCCACAGGAAGGTTGAACGTAAATGTTATTATGGGCCGAGCACTGGACCAGTACGAAGCCCTGTTAAAATGCAAGGACAAATTTATTATTAAGGCCAGAGCACTGGACCAGAGCAAGGACCTATTGAAATGCAAGAATTATAACTTTGCAATAGTTGCACATAAAAGGGAAAGCAAAATGGCTCAACACCGCCCCCTAGAGGATTTCTAACATTCAGTACACACATCATGTCCAGACTTAAAGAAAAAGACTCTTGGATCCATGACCAAATCTCACATTTATAACGGGTTGTACATTAAGTCCTCCTAGGAGGATAATCAGATCCAACTCAAACTCCTTGCTCCTTGTCCGTGGAGCAGGAAGACCTATCATCATAATGACTTAAAGTGCCAGTTCAGTGAATTAAGCTATTTGTTTATAGACATAGTTTATATGTAGAATTGTTGTTTCTAAACCCCTGTTAAAAAAATTGGAACTTTATATTGCAGCATTGTGATATAAGACTGCTTTACGTTTTTTAATCATAACTGGGGTGTCATATTTTAATGCTTGTCACCGTGGTGCGTAATCTGCGCATCACGGTGATAGCTATTAATTAATTACATCTGATAGCCTATGAGATCAGTTACTAGGCAAATCATCACTTCTTCCAGCTAGCCTGGTCGCTAACGTCCACACAGTTGTTGTAACGTCCACTGTTGTTGCTGCTGCTGCTCCCCCACACACACACACACACACACACACACACACACACACACACACACACAAACACACAAACACACGCACACGCGCGCGCGAGTTTAGCTGCTGCTAGCCTGCTAGCATTAGCCACGTCCCTCTCTCTACAGTAGCACCATTAGGTCTGTCTGTGTGTGTGTGTGTGTGTGTGTGTGTGTGTGTGTGTGTGTGTGTGTGTGTGTCTGTCTGTGTGCGCATGCGCGCGTGCGTGCGTGTCTGCACGTCCTGTGACGACGACACGAAACACTGGAGAGTGATATTTTACTTGAGTAAAAGTATCACTACTACTGCAATAGTTTTCAAATGCATCAAATATTTTGAAAATAGCAGATCTACAAGCTTGACACATTGTGAGCTTTTTTCTTTTCTTTTTTTTTATTTGGAGAAAAAAATATATAGCCTACTCAAGTCAAAGTACCTCAAAATGATACTTAATTAGAGTACTTGAGTAAATGTACTTAGTTACTTTTTTGAGTAAAAGTACTTTTTTAACACCCCTGAAAACGGAAGCAGATACTTCCATGAGTGGACGTGGCTTCATGCTGTACATAGGCCACGCCCCTACAGTCCTTGGAAGACAGGCTAGAAAAATATTGTATTGGATTTCAAACATTTTAAAACCTAACTTTTCAAACTTTTTGGTTTTTTTCATCATTCAAATGTTGTCTGTTGGTTAATAATACATTACTCTACGTGTGACAAACTGGGAATACACTTGTTATCATCTTTATTTGACTGAACTCCCCCTTTAAACTTCAGGTTCAAGTAAGGATAGAGGAGCAAGAAAATATCAGGCAAGAGAACTTATTTTTTGCGTGGCTATTTAGTTATCGCTATAGTATTTTCTTTCACTCAGAACAGAAAAATGTTGCATGGTGCTTTTTAACGGCCGTTAGAGAAGGCTGCATTTTAAACATGAACGTGATTTAAAACTTAGATTAGGAAATAAATGCACTTTTGCGCAGCAGCATAAGACTTCCTGGTCATGTGATACTCTCACTCATTTGGGGAATTGGAGTGATTCTCTTCACAGGCGGGTGCCAGATTACTGTACAACGCGTCAAAGGCACAGGGAGACATCAAAGAGTTTGACGAGTCGGCGCGTCGTGGGCATCAAAAAGTTAAGAGCAGTAATTGAGAATCTTCGACTGATTTACTGGTTTCAAGTCATTTGGAACTAGTTCCTTAACTCTCAAATACCGGGAACACGCCCGAGTCGCGTTAGATTTGAACCACTTTAACCATTATTGTATGCTTTAACCTTGGAAAACTAGCAGATATACAAGCTCACAGCGCGGCACCGAGTGCCGCGCTGCGAGCTTGTAGATCTGCTATTTTTGAAAAATCCTGAAAATGCGTGCAAGTCTTTGAATATCTTTGACCCGATCTCTAAATCCTTCCTCTAAATCAGTGGTTCTCAAACTTTTTCATGTCAAGGACCCCCAAAATTACAGGTATTTAGCCACGGACCCCCATCTCAAAATATGTTGTTCCAGGGACCCCCCAGAAGCAAATATTTGAGTTACAAATGTTCGCTTTTAAATAGATATATTCAAAGACTTGCAAAGAAAAATCATGATTTTTCAAAAATAGCAGATCTACAAGCTCGCAGCGCGGCACTCGGTGCCGCGCTGTGAGCTTGTATATCTGCTATTTTTCACTGGTTAAAGCATTCAATAATTCTAGGCCTAAATGGGTTCAAATAATCTTGATACCCATCCCTACAAGACAGACACTATGGTCAGACGGCCAGCAGGAAGAGCTCATACCTCCAGCAGCAGCCAACACCATGCGGGGAGCCTTGTAGTGGCTGTTGATGTACTCCACCAGATCCTGACGGCTCAGACTCCTAGGTGGAATCAAAACAAATATTAGAATTTAGGCATTTAGCAGGCGCTTTTAATCCAAAGCGACTTACAATAAACAGCATCTTTATTACACTCAACATTTCTTCCTCTTAATAGATTTCTTAGGTCATATGGACGTTTAAATATTGCTGGTACATCAATCTTTTTTTTTTGGCTAGACTTTTCAACCAATCCACACACTTTAAAATGCATTAATGATAACATCACTTTGTTAGAAGTACGGAGTCAATTATATTCTGTGCGTTGGATCGTGTAGCTCAAGCAGTGTTCCAAGTACTCTGCATGTTGATTTATTTCATACGTTAGTGAGCTGAACTGAATCCAATGACTTCCTTGAAAATCAAACAAAGTACAGTATGCTTTGGAAAATGGTCTGCATTCATGCCAAGTATACCGTTAGTCATAGAGTCAATGGGCTAAAAATGCTGCCGGAATGGTCCCATTATATAAAGTCAAGTCTTTTTTTGTTGATCTATCACGAAAAAGAAAACTAGATCTTGGTCGATCACAAAGTGATCTCACACACATACCTTGCGTTGCTGGAGGGTCCTAGGACACTGTGTCCCAGAGGGGTTCCCTGGAAGGCTGTGGCGTGCAGCAGGTCCAGGCACACTTCCTGCAGGTTGCCTTCAACCTCCTCGAGCTCCCGCAAGACCACACCTCTCTGCTGCTCAATGTCTGCCTCGCTCAGCGAGCTGCTCTGCACAACCTCTGACAGCAGCTCCACGGCTAAGGACGCACAAGAAGGGGAGGGGACACAGACAGGAACTATGAATACACAGAATCTCTGCGTATCTGTCCCAGAGACTGACCAACTTCAGTTCAAACATGCAGACTGAGTGAGGCAGCTCGCTCCCTACTGGGACGCGAACCCCAGCCCCCCACTCAGCAGACGAGGAAGCAACCTGCAACGCCAAGAAGGCTAGCCCGCTTGGCGGAGCGCGTTACGGCCAGATCTCTTGCAGGGTCGTTACACTACCCCCTCCTCACAGAAGCGCACCCTCGCGGTTCACGCTTCACTGCCCACGGCCGGTCCCTCACGTCCCTCACGCGAGGGCACACTCCACGGGTTCGCCCGTCGGACACAAATGTAACGTTTTGCGGACAGAGTGAGGCAGCTCGCTCCCTACTGGGACACGAACCCCGGTCCCCCACTCAGCAGACAAAGCAAGCAACCCGCAATGCCAAGAAGGCTAGCCCGCTTGGCGGAGCGAGTTACGGCCTGATCTCTTGCAGGGTCGTTACAATATTTCATTTTCCATTCCTAATGTTTTGTGTGTAGCACCAATGGAGTACAGTAGAATTATGATAGTAGGAATATGATTTGTATTGTACTAGTCATCATCATAAATGTGCAGAAGGTTAAATCTTCATGTTGTTCTAGACTAGTTAAGTAATCCTCTCACCTTTGGGAAGGTCTTTGGCCAGGGTCTTCATGTAGTAGGCAGTGTGCTCCCTGGAGGTGTAGGCACTCAAGTGAGCACCCATGGACTCCACCTCCTTCTCCAGGGCAGACTGGGGGTAGTTCTTGGTCCCCTAGAAAGGCAAGGCATTTATAAAGAAATTGCAGAACGGTAGGAATGACATGGATAGAGGAAGGAGAAAGCAGTGTTAAAGCGCATTTAATTTTTTTTATGTACCAGTGACGTTGTTAGATAAACAAAAATGTCAACATTCTGCACCCCAAGACTGGATATTAACTCATTTAGTGCCCATGAAATTTACGGATTATAAAGTCCACGATGCCAGTCTCAGGTTGGCATCACCCCCGTTATCTTATTTTGAAGGCCAGAAGTCCACAGCGCAAACACTTCCGGTCTGACGTCATCGCGTCCTGCGCCGGAACCGATCGTTGTCCACGTGGAGTTGTGTAATTGCGGACCGGGAGCTTTTATACATGTGTAACATAAGCGAGCATCTGCCTCCATCCTAGCTTCTAAAGTGTAGTTTTGAGATAATGGACATTAAAGATGAGATCCCCCGTCCACCTCAATGTTATGGATGGGACTATTTTGTGCTCGTGGAGCCGTGATGATGCGAAATCAGCGACGGATTTCGTCTCCGGACCTCCGGCCATTGTTCTCGGTAATGTATCCGCCGTTACAGTAATATATTACTTTTCACGAGTATACTCGGGATTGGCACCATGTGATACTCGAGTATTTTTCACGAGTCTTCTCGGGATTGGCACTATATGAGTTAAGTTTAATGCGTCATTACAGGTCTTTAAGACACAGGATACACAGAACAAAAGTCATATTTCTGAGTGATATATCTAGGACAGCTGTTTGCAAGATATCTACCTTAAAAGCCATGTGCTCCAGAAAGAAACCTGCTCCATTGTTCCTCTCACTCTCGTAGCGACTGCCAGCACTGATCCACAGACCAACCTGAAACAGAGTGAAGGGTGTAATAATGAGATAACATCCACTCAATATCAACAGTACATCATCACATGAAACTGACCCACACCAACACCTACAGACATGATAGCAATAAAGCCTTTTGGAATCATCTCCACTGAGGTAGGGCTGTCACAATTATGGAATTTTACTTGACGATTAATTACCACACAAATAGTTGTGACAAACGATTTAATTGTGTTTGCCGCTAAACATTGGAACATAGAAGAATTCGATTTCTGTTTGCCTTTTAAACAAACAACAACATTGAACAGGGCAGATATTACAAATCATATAAAAAATCACTTGCATATTTAATAACTTTAAAAGCATCAAGTTTTAAATAGATAGAACGATAGATCTACAAGCTCACAAGATTACACAATGAATCATGTGAGCTTGTAGTTCCGCCATTTTTTTTTTCTTTTTGTAAAATGGAATAACATGGAAACGATTACAGTATGCAAAAATAATTACAATTATCTAAAATAACAGAATGTTTTAATGGTTGGTATGTATGCTGTAGTTCTTCTTACCGTGCAGGTGCCATGTCCGGTCTCCTCGGAGGCGATCCTCAAGCCATTGTCCAGGGCAGTGAGGTGGGTTTCTGGAGCTCCTACCAGGCTCTGGGCATAGCTAACTGATCCTTGTCCACGCCTCAAAGACAGGAGGATGGGCTGAAGTCAGAAATACATTGGTCAAAAGGTTAATTAACAGAAATGTAATCCATAGCCGTGCATGGCGGCAGAAAGACGTTGTGTCGTCTCATCTCTGCTCATTGACAGTGCGCAGTTATGTTACTATAGTAGCGACTTTAAGCAACGCTACAGCAACGGCAGATGACAACGGTAACCGGAAATGATCCGCGCTCGATAGATAAACCTGCTGTCGCCGCAGCCGTCACTACTACGGCAGAAGGTCCCTTCCCACGTAGCGCCTACTCCGTCGCCATGGGAACCAAAGCGTTCAGTGAAAGCGGTGGGAACCCGTCGCTATTAACTGGACACTGGCACTGCACATTACAGCCGAATGAATACTTCGTCATACGATGGGGATGTGCGCCGAAAATAGCAGATCTACAAGTATACAGTCACAAAACGGGGACTGCCCCATAGGTCGAACTCCTGTTGGGTCGAACCGAGGTTAGGGTTAGGTTTAGGCATAGTTTTACTGAGGTTGGGGTTAAGGTTAGGTTTAGGAGGTCGGGCCAAAGGGTGTTCGACCTAAGGAGATGTTACCTCACAAAACTTCACGGAAACAACGCATTGTGAGCTTGTACAGTAGATCTGCTATTTTTTACCCATGACCCACTGTACGGGTCGGCGAAGTATAAATCAAGCTCAAACGACTGGGGAGCAGTTCTCACATTAATTCATTTTCTTGTGCAAATATATAAGTAATCGGCAATCGCCAATTTTGGGGCTGACGGTGGCTGATAGGAATATCAGCCAACCTCACTGCAGTCTGAAGTTCAGAGTAAACTTGTATTGCAACTTATGTGTTTTCACTTGACTGTTCTAATTTACATTTTCTTTTGAGAACACAACTCTTTAATTGAACAGACGCACAAACCCAGAAAAATAGGTTTGTCAGTGAAACTACCGTAGTGACATCAGAGATGTAAACGGCAAAACTATTAATGAGAGAAGGAAGTACAGTAAAGTATCCTGTTCTACATGCCACCAATTTGCCGGTCAGAGTGCTGGGTGATCAGAGGAAAATAGTACACAGTAGTACCAGGTGAACAAAATAGAACTGCTCCCGTGCACACGTCTGTGTGTGTGTTAAAAAACCTCCCTCGGTCAATTTGGGTCAGTGAAGTGAGGTTCAAATTGTTAATAATTGCGGCGCAATTATGGTGAACAAGTGGCCTCGCATGTCACTGATGCAAGCGACATTTGATGCTTTCTAAGTGTCAGGGCTTTTAGATTAATAATGAGTTGTTCTCTAATATACACCAGCAACTTCAAAACATGATAGCTTGACCTTGCCTGCCCTAATGTAATGTCCACAGGAAGAGTGGATGACCACAGGCAGGCCACCATTATCAAAGCAGCTACAGGGGAAATTAATACATAGGCGTCTGAACAGCTTTAATTCATGTAATCTCAATCTGTTACCTACATTCCCACCTACTTCTGAATCACGTTTGACAGACATCATAACACAAAGGACTGTCTGCCGCACTCCATATTTAATAAAGCAAAAACAGCCTTTTTAAGTCTCTCTAGTCTCTACTAATGAATTATTATAGTGGGTTCCGGTGGTCCCCTCAGAGGTTTCTCTCTTCCCACCTACAGTACAGAAAGTTGTAGAATCCTGTACTAACTTAAGCCTCTATCAGAGTCCAAGGTGAAGAGCTATCCACCGCAAATTCTAGGTGGAAAGCTTTCCACCTCAAGTCAGAAAATAAGTGGAGGCCACAGGGCTCCAGGGTGCGACCTATTAAGTCGCATATGCGACTTAATTTCATAAAGTGCGAGTAAAAATGTAACCAGGTCGCGCTGGTGCGAGTTGGAAAAAAAGAGGGAAAAAAAAGAAAAAAGAAAATCCTCAATCGAAGATCGCCTGACGCCTCTCTCTCTCTCTCGCTCCGTCTCTCTCTCTCCCTGTCTGCCTGCCTGCAGAGGCTATGCTCGGCCCCTCCCCTTCTCTTTCTCTTTCACTCACATACAGTACACACACAGTACTACACACACACACTTTATCGTTGGTCCGGTGGTGGCTGGTGGGTCACACGCAGACAGACAGACAGACAGACAGACAGACAGACAGACAGACAGACAGACTCTCTCTCTCTCTCTCTCTCTCTCTCTCGCTCACATTGGATAGATATTACATATAATAACCTTTCTTTGTATAACCGTGCTTTTTTCTGTTGTCATCGTGGATCGTGGATGTTTCCACCGTTGGTTACATTAACCTACTGTTACGTTAAAACAGCTGTGTGACTCGTTAAGTTCCTCAGTGCCCAAAATGCGCTTCTCACTTCATAGCCAATTAGCTCAAATGAACGGCAGCTGTACATTTTTCTGTCTCGGTGTCTCGTGTGTGTGTGTGTGTGTGTGTGTCTTTGGTGTAGCGTGTGTGTGTGTGTGTGTGTGTGTGTGTGTGTGTGTGTGTGTGTGTGTGTGTGTGTGTGTCTCCAAGTGAACGTTTTCTGTTGATATCAAGCAGCTTACTTCCCAGTATCTCACTCTAAAACCATAAGGACAATTTTATTTTTCCATCATGCATGAAAGCAGGCCTATTGCATTTAGTCTACGTTGTGCAAGTTTAAAGTCATAGTTCTATATTGCATTTGTTAGCCGAGATATTCGTAAATCTTTCTTGAATTAATGTCTTTAGTTTGCAAATATTAACTTGAAGCAAAAATACATAAAAACTAGGCTACAGCTTTTTTTTTTACTTATCATGAGACATATTGTTATCGGGGTATTCAACAACATTATATTGAATATCAAAGGCTTTCCTAATATCACACAGCCTTAGTGCTGACCTATTTTTACTGCTGCTCATGCAGAGAAACCTAAAGTTCAGATTAAAATATTTAGCAAATATCACGTTTGGGTCATTGTCAATCTTTACATCAAGGCAAATTGAAATGGCTTATGGTATGGAAATGAACACAACTGTCATCAGTATAATAAGGCTATGTATTAATACCACACTAATACGCTATACAAAGAAAAATATGGTGCTACCTAATTTCTGATGGTGCTACTTAATTAAAACGTAGGTGGCACCAGTGCTACCTGTGAAAAAGTTAGTCTGGAGCCCTGGGAGGCCATCATAGTCAGTCACGGTGAAGTCCTATTCACCGTGACTGACTGGTCCAGGTCGACCAATCAGTGAACGGGGTGAAGAGCCTATCTGTCAGAAAGTAAAAACAGAGAGATGTGTAGGGACTCGCGGTGGAAAGCTCTTCACCCCGAGGAATGATGTAACGTTGTAGTTTTATGACTCAAAAAGACTACACCGCGGTGGATAGCTCTTCACCGCGGTACCGACTCTGATAGGGGCTTAACAAGTGCACAAAAATCTTCTTCACTTATATTTTGGTGTTCCCAGGCAACACATATTTTTCAAATGGGGGTCCGTGGCTCAATACGTATCAAGTTGGGGGTCCTTTACATAAAAAATGTTTGAGAACCACAGATCATTTCACAACTACCATAGTTTAACAAATCCTGTCACTTGCCAGAAAAGTAGTCATACAAACACCTTGAAATGACATTTCACACAAAATATGAATAATTTAATAAAAGATGTTTTTAATTGTAAAGTCACGTTATGATTAATGATCTCGAAACTTAGTTAAACTACTGTTACTTACTATAACTATCGACATCTGTTAGGCACAACAAGATAGATACAGTTGGCTAGATAGCTTAGCTAGGGTAGGAGGGAAGATGAGGACAATTAAGTGACAAAAGGTTGGCTTTCTTTAACAAACAGTATATGAGATTAACGTGATTAAGCAATGACCTGCTGGTCTGCATATCACGCACAGAAAGGGTATTCGACATGCCAGGTGACTGAGACAAGAACATAACATGTTTCTTCACAGTTGACCTTGTGTTTGCTACCGGCTAACAAGTGATGCTAACCATGGATGTGATGCGAGGCTAGCAGCTAAAGACTTTAGCAAGCGGTTCCGTCTACTTCAATAAACGTCAGTAGCCTTTTATATGGGACGTTTTCCTGACCCAAACACGGACCAAAATCATATTATAAAAGCTATAGATTATTCCTGTTTTAACTTACACTGCGGGTTTTGGTGAGGGTTCGACCCAGAGTGCTGCCGACTCGGCACACGGACGCCGCCATTTCTGCTGTCAAGCTGGGAGAGTGGTCCTGTCACAGGTCACGTGGTCTTCTCTGAGCAGCACTGCGTTGATGACGCGGTGGGTAAAAAGGGTCTCTGTTTCCAAACCTCTTTTGATAAATTACAGTTTAGGCCTAGTTCATGTTAAAAGGTAAAAATAAAAATAAAATAAACGTGGCAGCCAGCAAAAATTGCATTGTGGAGGAAATGTATGTGATGGAGAGATTTACACATAGACTCAGGAGCTGTTTATTGAAAAATGACACTACGGAGGACTGATATGGACTGAAACATAACGAAAATGATGTAAAAAGTTGACCCTGTGAATGTCTGTACAAAATAAATGAATACGAAATAAAGAAAATAAACGGAGGACTGTAATTGACAAAACATGCCCCCCTCAGCATTAGAGAAGCTGAACATAATTATCATATCAGTCATCAAAACTAGATGTGTCATGTGTGTCAACAACTAACATGGTTAAAAAAAACTGAGTTTGAAGTTAAATGGCCTTATAATGGGTGTCTCATAAAAATCAATATCAAATATTTATTATAATATTGAATAAAGCAAAGGTTCTGGGCACACAAAAGCCTAGACGTTAAAATGAAGTGTTATAGTGAAATACGTACCCCTTTAAATCCTATCGGAGTCCCCCACGACAGCGGGCTATACTACTTTTTCCCTCTAGTCTACACCAACTCTCTTCTGCAAAGCCCAATCTCAGAAGCTCACAATTATTGGTTAAACAGAAGTTATTGACTAGACAGAACACAAAACAAGTTACATGTGAAATACTTTATTTTTAGGTAGACCAACAGCTTAGGGCAAATTATATTGACTGAAGTATTGTGGTCTCTCTCGATAATCCACTTTCTCCATCAAGAGTGCTTGATGTCGTGTTGATCACAGACATAAAAAAGTAGACGCCTCTTCCGGCTCTCTGGTACCCGTCTCGCATTGATAGGCATTTTTGATTGACATGCTTGGAATTCTTCAGTGTGCGTAACAGACATGGAAGGTCGGTAGGCAAATCAGAGGCAGGTGGGGGCGGGTCTTTTCGTACGCAGCTCTTAAAAACAGCTGCGTCGCGCAACACTAGGAACTGGCTCTGTTGAATTGAATTGTAGTCCTTGGATAAGTCCCGGAAAAGACACGCTGTGATTGGCCAGTAGTTATTATTTTTTTGAGTGGCAGTCTGCCCTCGACACCTCCGCTTTTCTGCCTATCAAGTTGGACGGGTCGCTCCAATCAAACTGCAGCGGTGGACCAGGTATCTAGCTTTTTATATCTGTGGTGTTGATTACACTACCCAGGTGGCAGGTGGCTCTTAATCTGTCTCTGATGGAAGCTCTGATGCCGCGGGAGGTTTCTGAAACTGATCATAGGGTGTGATACTCTGGCCGTGGAGCTCCTGGCGGGAGGCGACTCCTTGTCTGGATCATGGAACGGCTCTATCATCCTCAAAGGTAAAAAGAGACCTTGTTGCCTTCCTGGGGTGAGATGGCAAACTGTCCCTGACCGATGTTTCAATACCTGAGGCCTCCTCCAGCAGTCCAGTGACTGTGCCTGGGCACCGATGGGCAGGTGGAAGCTGTTGATCTTGCCCATGGGCATCAGCTGAAGCCTTACAATCTCGAAAGACCTTGTTTTTTCGATCCAAGGCTCCGCCTTGACCTTGGAAGGGCCCCGTCTCAGGGCAGGAAGTGCAGGCCAATGGGAGGGTTTTGGACGATGAGCAGGATGTGGGATTTGGGAGCCCTCAACATTTAGGCTGATTCCCACGTAATGTGGCACTTCCACTGCTGCCTGGATAACACAGGAATAGAGTGGGTGAATGAAAGAGTGCACATTTTAATGAAATAATACTTAATGGCAAGAAACACATAACCTGAACACATAACCTCAAATATTACCAAGGATATACCAGTAAGACTCCCTAATCAGAAGATAAGCGACTGTGAGGTCGGCAACCTCATGTTGGCGCTAGAAGAGGGGCATGTGAGAAATCAGGGGCAGAGGTTGTGGTGTGCCAGCCAAGGAGTGTGTGAGCAAAGTCTGCAAACTGCAAAGTTTGGCATGGATATGGGCAACGGTGTCGGAGATAAGAGTGGGGCAAAAGTGTGATGTGACGTGGCGTAGCGTGATGTGACGGACAGACTGACGGACAGCCGGTGGAGCTTTTCATAATATGCGACCTGGCGGTCGCAATAATCATACTGTAGACATACAATGTTACAAAAAGAACTAAAGATGTTACAATTTATGCATTAACGTAGATGCTCAGTAAAGGTGTCTACACACCAAACAGCCTACAGGAGACTCCTTCTGACTGTACACAGACTGCAAAGAACTGCAAAAAACTAAGCACTTATTTTTTATTTTATTTTTTTCAGACGACGCCGACTGTAGTTACTGTATGGCAGTGGTGCCAGGTCTGCTCCTTATAAGCAACGTTGATCCTGTTTTCCTATAATGTTGCTAGATGTGGGTTGCTTTTGTTTGGGCTTGTTTCTGAAGTGTAGTTGCTTATTTGGCCTTGCTTTCAACATTATTTTATAAAATAACTAATGTAATAGAGTTCAGAGGTGAAACTGGTCGCGCTTTTGGGCTTATTTTCATAGACCTGGTCGCGTATTTCACTCACAGAATCTGGCAACCCTAACCCGGCCGGAGGCAGCTCTGTTCTCCGTGCAGAGGAGGGAAAAAAAGAAAACAACAACACGGGCACTTGATGGACTATTACTAGCCTACTACTAGCTTTGCTTTGGATCCGATTGGAATAGGAATTGAGAGTTGAGATTGAGAATATGGTATTTAGTAAAAATATGCGACGGGAAAATGTCTCTGGCTTGTTTTGGCTTGGTTTTGGAGCAGTAGTAAACTATTCTACAACTCCCTCAATCTTACCGACGGCGAGGGGCGACTGAACAAAACTGAGCAAGTCCAGTTTTCCAGTTTTCGGTCGATAAGGTTCCCGACCCGCTGCCGAAAACCTGACGATGAGCTCCCGTTCGGCAACAGACGCTTTCCGCCGCCGAATCGTCGCCGAATCTGTGCGGTTAAAAGTGGCCTTAAGTGTCATGCATTACAAAGTAACTAATATAGGAATTAGACCACCAATCTAGCATCTATCTAAATAATATAATTTAGCATCTGCCAACAATCCAAAATAAAGTGCATCTATCTATATACCACCACTAACATCTATGGTGCACAGAGTGCATTTGCCAAATGTATTAAGCGTTGGTAGAGGAGGTGGAGTCTGAAGAGTGGGCCAGGAGGAAGATCACTCTTGGCCACTGGATCATTGGCCTGGTTGTCATCATGGAAGGAGGGATAGACTACCTGTGACAACCTTTACTGATCATAGGAACAGGCCAGCTCCTCCTTACCTGCTTGTATATGAGCTGAAACTCGCCGGTATTTGCTGTCCTGTCTTGCCTGCGGTCCAGGACAACCCTCAGTGTGTCCTCCTGCACAGCAGCACACAGACGAGCTGTCACTGTGGTGGAGGGGGCCATGGTGGGACTGGCATTTATCTCTATCAGCCACGGGCACATGTCACGGCCTAAAATATCAGAAGGAAAAAACAGATAGGGCAGTCATGATCATGACATTTTACATGACGATTAATTGTCACCCAAATAATTGCGATTAACGATTTAATTGTGTTTTTGTCGTTGACAATTACATTTCTGTTTGGCTTTTAGGCTTTGAAGTTACACATGGCAATCATGACACATAACTTAAATATACAAAGAAATTACTGACATATTTGACAATTTTATACTGAAAAAAGAACATTGCTAGTGGAAATAGCCGATCTACAAGCTCACAACGCGTCGCATCGCCTCAAATAATTGTATTAGACAATTATGTAATAATTGTGACAGACCTAGCACGGACCAATTTTTATGTGTGTTTATGAGTAAAATCCCATTTATTTTCCTACAAAAAATAATATATATATTTCAAAAGATGGAAAATATTTTGAAATGTAACGTTTTGAGATCTTCTTGGAATTGGAAAGTGGCTTCACTCTGCCTCTAAACTTGCAGCTGACAGCTGAATCCACCATCCCATTTTACCTAAAATGAAGTCAGCGCCGTAGAGTTCAAAGGTGTTTTTGCGTGACTCCACCAGGTCTTGTGCCGTCTGCATTGCATGGATTACAGCCATCTTCATTCCTGGGACCACTATGTCCCCCCAATGAGCTTCTCTGCCCTGGCTGGACAGAAAGGCCCTGAACTGGTCACAGGACCACATGTTGTCAGCAGGCACATCTGGATGGCGTAGTCGGGAGGGTTGCAGGTGCTTCTGAATTGAGTTGTTACACAGGTGGACAGAGCTGGTGGAATGGAGGGAGCAGACAAAAGAGGTACAGACCAGAGAGTCAAAGAGAATGGAACAGAGTAGTAACAAGGACAAGAAGGAGAGTTACGATTGGAGCAATGGATGAGGGATTATACAATATAATAAGATACTTTCATCACTTTTTACAAGTTTTAACATCCTCAACTCATTTTTGAGCGGTCCTAACCGCTCCTACATCTGGTTCTGTCTGTATGAATGTATGTCTGTATATGTACCGCCCGTCCCGCATTGGCCAAACTTTGTGGGACGCTCAATGAAATTAACTCACAAAAGGCACCGCTCATTTCACACTGGGTGTGACTTTTATTTAAATGGGCAGTGCCATGGCAGGAATTCATAAACTGACAAAAGTGCATATTATTCGTTCTATACAGTAAGTTCTGTATTAGAATGCCATCTAATCAGGGCCACTGTCATAGCTGTCTAAATGAGGGTGAGGATATTGGGATAAATGGGTCCTATATCCATGTGGTCACTCCTTACAGCTCATTAGATTTGTTCACACAGCAAGGGGGCTTGGGTGGTTCCCGTTGTACATGGGGTTAGCATTTAATTGAGGTACTTAACATTTTGACCAAGCATAACACTGGACCACTGGTCACTCAATATGATGTTTCCATAACAACTGCATCTTGGATTGGATTTATGATGCATGCCTTACGATATATGCCCACATATCACATATCAACACACATTCACACACACACTAACAGCAGAGGCAGCCACAGGGGCGCCACAAGCCCTTGTGGTGCCTGACTCGCAACTGGCTGTTGGGTGCCCCCCCCCCCCCCCCCCCCCCCCCGCGCGCGCGACAACGCGGGGTAAACTGCTCGGCCAAGTTGATATTCCATAGTAGTAGAGCTGGGAAGGGATAAGTTAATTCACATGAGGTGGAAAAATGTTTGATTCTTACTTGCAATGTATCAGATCAGATCAGACTATGACCATTGGATCTCCACTGGGTGAGTGTCTGTGACTCTGTGAGTGAGTGAGTGCAGACTCAGAGTGCGTTGTGGACTGCGCTGCGGCCCCGCCCCCAGATCAAATGGATCGGCTTGGCTCTTTTTTCTTTTCTCTCTCATTTTTTGGTGCCTTTTGGCAACGTGATGCCTGACTCACAGCGTGTCATGCGCGTCATAGTAGCGGCGGCGCTGGGCAGCCATGCAGCCTGCTCGTCAGTTGGTTCAGTCTTGCTCAGGAACACTTCAACATTCTTTATTCATTCGGATCCCCATTAGCTGTCACCAAAGTAGCAGCTAATGGGGAGCAACATGATGCCAGCTCGGGATCTACCAAGTAACCTTCCCAATAATAGGAGACCACTCTACCTCCTGAGCCACTGTCACCTCGTATTTTGAAAAGGGTTTACATTTAAAATCCTGTAATACCTTGACCTTGACCGTTGCTGTCTGTTTCCGTCTGTCTGTTTCCGGGCCGTCTGATTCCGGCCACAAGTAGGCCATACATGGCCATGAGTGCACAAGGCGCAAGTTGTCACCTCGACAGAGCGCAGTCTAGTTTCGGTTGTTGTACCTTATTGTTGCTGTCTCACCTGTCCAGTGTATCTAGAGAGTACGGCTGCGTGCAGAAGCGGAGGTAGCACTTCCTATAGAGCCAGATGGTCAGAGGGTTCCAGTCTGTGACCAGGAACCATTGGCGCACGTCAAACTTGGTGTCGTGGACCAGCAGGGGGCGCTCTAGGTACTTCTGCACCACCCATTTGCTGTCCTTGATCAGGGTTGGGTCGCCCTCCACCACCTGGAGGATCTCATCCAAACGTTTGGCGCACACGATGCCTAGAGAGCAAGGAGAGCTTTAGCTCGGTCAGGCTCAGTTTGGTTGGTTGACTTATAATCTATTTCAGAGGTCTTCAACGTTTTCAGGCCAAGGACCCCTTAGCTGAGAGAGAAATGAAGCAGGGACCCCCACAACATATTGTATAAAATTGTGTTGCAGATCAAAAACGTTCATAGATTTCTTAGACAGCTTAGACTTGTTTGACAGCACTGTCATCATGTTGGAGTAGTGTGTATTCTCAAAACATTTAACCGTTTGAACCGTCAAATGCTCTTCTTTTCCCCCTACACACCTCTTTGCCGATACATGCCTCACAAGCTTACAAGGCCTTGCAGCGCGAGGCCTTGTAAGCTTGTAGATCTGCTATTTTTGGCTAATGTTCCACTCAGAATAGGCGCACAAAGATTTGGCGGCCCCCCTGTAGTAACTCTGAGGACCCCCTGTTGAAGACCCATGATCTATTTATCCTGTTCTTCTCGTCCTTTGTACCTCTGCCCCTGGACTTGGCTCCAGGTTTGATGATCCAGATGTTGTGGATGCCATCGGTGTCCAGCTGTGGGCTGACGTCCCGCAGCCTGGACAGCATCGCCTGGCAGCGGTTCACAAAGTGAACACTGTCCTCAATCTCCACCCCATCACTAGAATAGTAAGAGAAAGAAAGAAAGAAATAAAGAAAGAAAGAAAGAAAGAAAGAAAGAAAGAAAGAATGACTGAGGAGTAGGGCTGTCACAATTATTACATAATCGTCTAATCGTCTACTTATTTGAGGTAATCGCACTTATTTTGCATAATCGCCATAATCGGTTCCATGTTGAGAAATGTTAATATAGTTACAAACACTTTCAAAAAGTATAGCAGATCTACAAGCTCACAACGCGTTGCGATGATTGTAGATCGGCTATTTCCAAACAGAAATGTAATTGTCAATGACAAATACACAATGAAATCATTAATCGCAATTATTTGAGTGACAATTAATCGTCATGTAAAATGTAATCGTGACAGCCCTACTGAGGAGAACACAAACACTCACGCAGGCACGCACACACACACACACACACACACACACACACACACACACACACACACACACACACACACACACACACACACACACACACACACACACACACACAGTGCTTACTGAACGGCAAGGTAGTAGTTTTTGATCAACTCAGACCACTGCTCCGGTGTAAGTGCTTGTGATGCTTCCAGGCTCATGTCGATGTCGTTGTGCTCCAGACTGTCAAGGAAGTCCCGGCAAACCTTCAGTGCACTGTCAATGGTTTTGGAGGGAACCAAAGGTGTGTCTCGCCTTTGTTTCTTCTTATCTTTTATAAGGTGGAGGAACAAAATGTCAAATCCATGGAGGTACAGTATAGTGAGACAATAATTGCTCTCAGTGAGCAATGACTTGAAACAGAGATTCTTACTCTGAGTTAACTGATCCTTGATACCACCTTGGCTTTGCGATCTCTCCACAACGCACTGCAAAATACTGGTGCAGGCTGTCCTTCTGAAATCCTCTACAAAGTGACATACAGTTACAATTGGAATTTAGCAGGTATTAACCAGGGTGACTTACAAGTGCAAGATCAGAGTTTAGTTTAGGCATTTAGCAGAGTACATGATCAGACTATTATGTACCGGTACCTACAAGGACCTGTGTTTGAACCTGACCCCAGGCTTGTCTTGCATGTCCCTCATCTATCTCTGCCCTTATAGTCTCTAAACTGAAACACACACCTATCTGAAATAAAGCATTAAACAAAACAAAAAAAAAAAAAATCTAGTAGACTTCAAATGTTTCATAATCTTATCAGACTTATAGAGACTTGCCAGTGGAATCTCAAGCGGGGTGGGGTGATTGGTTGAAAAAACGAGGAAGTATGGTGGATGAGAAAGTTCTCACCAATGAAAGCATGTTTATCATCCTCCGCTCCAAGTCTGTAGCAACGTGGGAAAAAGGTTTCTGGGTCGGCTGAGTCAAACCAGGACAGGTTCCTTAGGTTCACACATAACCCCACCTGGGAGGGAAAGAGAGGGCAACGGATCAAGGGATATTAAGGAATATCAAACTTCAAATAAATTCTCCTGAATGGTACGAAGGCTGTCCACATCATGAACTCTCTCCGTTCCTGAGCCTTGATTGTAGGGATGGGACGATATGAAAATTTCATATCACGATTACTGTGACAAAAGAAATCACGATTTACGATATTATCGCGATGATCAAAATCCATTATCCTGGGGCAGAAACATTTACCAAAAAATAGCAGATCTACAAGCTCACAACGCGTCGCGTTGCGAGGCGTTGTGAGCTTGTAGATCGGCTAAAGACATTTGATAGAGAGTGAAAAAAGACTGTATCTAGTACGTATATTACCTTTTACCAATTATAGAGGGTTTAAGTGGTACCGGATATGCAGCTCGGCAAATAAAAGGTGAATTGATCCCAGTGCATGATGGAGGACAATATCACGATAAATCAAATCTCCACGATACGATTATCGTGAGTGTTTTTTATCACGATAAACGATATGATCGCTTATCGTCCCATCCCTACTTGATTGTGACATTGACCAGCTCGTTATTTATTCTTCTCCAGATATTACATTAGAGAATACATTTAGCCATTCTTCTAAACAAGTATCTTTACTCTATAGCCTTTTGACCCAAAAATGTATCATCTTTACAAGGCAGCCTACTACTCATTCCCACCAAGTTTAATCAAAATCCAGTCTACATTTCTCAAGTTATTTTGTTCAAAAAGAGATACAGAGATTACACACACACACAGGAGCAATTACAACCCCCTTCCTGCAGGCACAGTAATGATGATGTCCTACTTGTAATGATACCTTAGTGGTGAAGCTGCCTGCTTTTGCAAAGTGGTTTGTAATTTGCTCCTTGTGTAACATGCGGTTGTCGATGGCATCTCTGCGATTTGTCCAATAGAAATACACTGTTTCATTTCGCACCATGCGGGACTGGGAAAAGACAAGAGGGGCAGAAAAGCTTATTATCTTGATGGAATAAATTAGATAGAACAGCAAAGAACACAAGCCTGGATGTTCAGAAATGTTACCATTATGTCATACATTCCGCCGGAATCAGCCTCTTTCTCTACATCTTCCATATTGTCTGCGGAGAGTGAGTACAGATAAGGAACGGAAAGGTTAGACAGATGGGTGAAATATCCACATTGATTGTAACGGCAAATCGTCGTTGTCGGGCAGACACCTCGTATTCCAAGTTTCAAATTTGTAAGCTTTTTCACCAAGTAAAGCCCAGCTTCATCATCATACAAGGCTGTTGCACAAAAGTAGTGAAAACTATTTTCACTAGTTTAGTTCATTTGTGAGCGGTGGTCACACCGTCTCCTATACGTGGCCGTGTGTGTGGGTATGTATGTATGTATGCGTCCGTCCGTCCGTCCGTCCGTCCTTCCGTCCGTCCGTGTCTGTATGTAGCCTGCAGTACCTTTTCTGACCACACATGTTAAGGGAGGGGCGCTGTTGTTCAGACTCACATTCACACACACACACACACACACACATACACACACACACACACGCGTATGCACGCACACACGCACGCACACACACACACACACACACACACACACACACACACACGCAGCCTCCACCGCTCAGTTCACACGAGTGTGATTTTTGGAGCTGTGTGAAGCACAGGCTCCCTATACGTGGCTGTGTGGGTCTGTGTGTCTGTCTGTCTGTCTGTGTGTCTGTGTGTCTGTGTGTATGTAGCCTGAACTTCCTAAACTTCGGCACGCTACTAGTCCCACAGTTTAGCCACCACACACTCGCGCCATATGTCAAATCGACCGGCTTACTCGGGAATCGTGGGCTAGTAACTTGCTAAGAGAAAGGTTCAATAGTTTAATTGATATTAATTTATTAGTGAATTAATTTTCCCCATTGACTTATAATGGGAATCGCAAAAACTCACATTCAATTATTTGTCTCTCGCAAACCATAGGGGCTAGAGTTTCAAGACTTGGAGAGGAGGTTCATAATGATTTCAAGGATTAAATAAAAAATAATTGTGTCATTTGGCCGCATGGTGGCGCCATAACACCCCACTTTACGTTTTGGCCTGTAACTCTTGAACCGTAGGTCGGAAAATTAAAAATATTTTTTCCCTGGATTCCTTGGGTCATGACGCATCTCCCCATATAGGCCACGCCCATTTGCGCCATGATAGATTTTCCGCCATCTTGAATTTTCTCCAAAACACCCTTTTTCCTCCTTTTCCTACATATTTTCTTCAAATGTCACAAAAATCGGTACACATGATCCACACACACACACACACACACACACACACACACACACACACACACACACACACACACACACACACACACAGCTCCACTTCACACGGGTGTGATTTTTAAAATGATAAATACAACACGAACGGTCTTGGACGTACAAGGTTTCCACCCGACAACGACGAAATCTAAGTGTTAACTCGACCAGCTCACAGTCATCATCATCACTGGCGTTAGTGGTGCTTCCTTCGTTATTCTCATTTCCATGGCGACGATGCGTATGCTGGCTGGGGCGAAGCATGCGGCGCTCAACCCAGCCTCTGGCCCGCAATGCTGCCCTGACAACAGGATAGGGGCCCTGGATGGAGAATATCATGTGCATCTTGGGAGAGAGGGAGAGAAAGCAATAGAGAGAACGATGGGGGTTTAAAACACATTTCTTGCACGCGCGTGTGTGTGCCTGTCTCAGCCTGCCTGTGTGTGTGAACTTCGTTTGAATCGTTTCAACTGCTGCGTGGATTGGATATTCGTTAAACCCACCCCCACCCCCCCGTGCTCATTGGATCAGCCGCAGTTTTTGGCTGCTAAACTGCCGATTCATGTACTCAGCTCCAGACCAGAGACCCCGTCCACTCTGAGAGTGGGCGGGGTCTATGGTCTGGAACCAGGCAACCACTCTCCCATCACTCCAGCATCAATATGAAGACATGTTTATTGTACTACTGTACTGCAGGCGTTGAATCTATATAGAAGTCAGAAGGGGCACCACAGCATGTAAAGAGAGACACTAAGGGGTGCTGGCGGGCGCCGAAAATGACTCCTCTGGCTGCCATCTTTGACGATTGGGGGATGAGATTGTGTTGATTTGGAAGGTTCCTGGTTCTGTCCTGTACAGTAGGGGTTCCCAAACCTTTTTGTCTCAGGGCACCCCATAAATACTTTTGGAGCTGTGTGAAACACAGGCTCCCTATACGTGGCTGTGTGGGTCTGTCTGTGTGTCTGTATGTAGCCTGAACTTCCTAAACTTCGGCACGCTACTAGTCCCACAGTTTTGCCACCACACACTCGCGCCATATGTCAAATCGACCGGCTTACTCGGGAATCGTGGGCTAGTAACTTGCTAAGAGAAAGGTTCAATAGTTTAATTGATATTAATTTATTAGTGAATTACTTTTCCCCATTGACTTATAATGGGAATCGCAAAAACTCACATTCAATTATTTGTCTCTCGCAAACCATAGGGGCTAGAGTTTCAAGTCTTGGAGAGGAGGTTCATAATGATTTCAAGGATTAAATAAAAATTAATTGTGTCATTTGGCCGCATGGTGGCGCCATAACACCCCACTTTACGTTTTGGCCTGTAACTCTTGAACCGTAGGTCGGAAAATTAAAAATATTTTTTCCCTGGATTCCTTGGGTCATAACGCATCTCCCCATATAGGCCACGCCCATTTGCGCCAAGATAGATTTTCCGCCATCTTGAATTTTCTCCAAAACACACTTTTTGCTCCTTTTCCTACATATTTTCTTCAAATGTCACAAAAATCGGTACACATGATCCACACACACACACACACACACACACACACACACACACACACACACACAGCTCCACTTCACACGGGTGTGATTTTTTTTAATCTGAGGCACCCCTACATTATAATTTTCACTCCCAGCACCTTATATTTATAGCATATCGTCGTTGTCGGGTGGAAACCTTGTACCGGTATGTCCAAAACTGTTCGTTTTGTATTTAACATCTATAAAATGTACTAAACTAGTGAAAACAGCAGATCTACAAGCACACAAGGCCTTGCATCGCAAGGCGTTGTGTGCTTGTAGATCTGCTGTTTTCACTCGTTTTGTGCGACAGTCTTGTATGATGAAGCAGGGCTTTGCTTTAACAAAAGACGTACACATTTGAAACTTGGAGATACGAGGTTTCTGCCCGACAGTGACGATATTTTAGTGATTATGTTGCGAGGAAAACGTTGAGATAATAGCCATTTTGATTAGAACTGACTGAAAATAACGTTGTCCTTCAAGTTTAAAATGATACTAAATATTTTTTCAAGTGCACCCCTGGACTGCCGTCATGGCACCCCAGGGTGCCCCGTCACCCACTTTGAAAACCCCTGATGTACAGTATGTGCTGAAACTGGTGCCATGCATGGAAGCCTGAAAAAAAGCTACTACATGCAGATCACTTACCTTCACTGCTTTGTCGACCAGGGCCTTGGCTGTTCTCAGCCTCTCTGGGTTAAGAACTGGACGGCCGGAAAGGCTATGACATATTTTGCTCTCAGGAGGTGTAGCTGACGCTGTTACATTCACAGAAATACAAAAATGTAAATGAGGTGATTCAATTAAATTATATTACTGTCTCTGGCTATTTTGAAAAACAACATGATATTGTTCATAACATGTTTGGAAATCGATAGAAAACTAAAATAGAAATGTTAGTGATCAATCTAAAGATTTGCTATAGGTGGCATAGATCTATACTATAGAAAATCAATATAGTATTCCACAATGTTTTGCGACATATTGGTAGCTTGTTGATAGTAGTAGTAAAACTGACTTTGATGCTATATTAAGAGATTTTGCTGGGGACCCCCTGGAAACCTCTCAAAGACCCCTGAGGGTCGCCGGACCACACTTTGAGAAACATTGATGAATTGAAACTTTAGCTATTAGCTATCATGGAACTATAGTAATATCAAGAAACATTGGTACCTAATAGTTACTTCTCTCTTTATTAGCCTGTAGTTCTGTAGTAGCTAGCTCAGTGGCGTATGCAGGAATAGAGTCAATATAGGCGAAATGCCAGCCGAAATGCCAGCCAATGGTTGTCATCGTACTTCTGCGTGCACATTTGAGACGTTCAACAGGGCATGTTGTCATGGGCAGTGTAATTAGTGCTTTTAAGAAGTAGGCCTAATGGTAATGGACAATGGTGAAAGCGCCATCTGAGCACACATCCAAAAGTAGTGTGTCACATTTAGCTCCCTTGCTTTCTTTGATATCAAGGTGAGTCCAAAATGATGCAAGCTCATGTTCTTTAACTGTAACACCAAAAGCACTGCCAGAGACATTGAGAGCCCAAACCCCCCTGTCACCCCATGAAAACAATAGCAAAAATGTACATCTCTATGTGCGAGGTGAGTAATTGGCCGCCTACCAGTCAATGGACAAGGAACTGGCTGAGCGACATTCTTTTGGAAGCTGGGCTGTTAATTCTCTGATTACGCGCCTGAGCTACAGTAGCTATAGCTACTCTACAGTAATAGTTCTGTACTACTATAGTTTCTCTATAGTTCTATAGTAGCGAGCACATTTATTACTGTAGAGTAGCTATAGCTTAGTCTGGGATCACTTCACTTTTCGGGTTTGTAACCCGGTCTGGAGCGGAAACCACAACACGTCATGTTGTAGTACTCAAAGGACTATAATTTGGCGGAAAGATCAAACCGGATTCAGTTTTAACCCAAAATAATTCCCCTGCGCTCAAGGACATACTTTTAGGGCCTACCTAATGAACTCCTCGATGCGGAGTAGTTTTACTTTTGAAAAATGTGTTTGGTATATGCATCTTTTAGTCAAACTGTTAGCGACTGGCAAGACTACACTAGCTACTCAAGCATTTTAATAGGGATTGGGGAAACAAACGGAGGGAACCAAATTAAAGCGACACCGCTTCTTCTAGTGGTTTCCGCTCTTTAGGCGGAAATCAAACGGCCTGTTGTGAACGAACACCAGGCTTTCCCCCAGAAAGCCTGGTAGGCCAGGTTAGCTATAGCTAGCTACTACAGAACTACAGGATAATATAGAGAGAAGTTATAACTATTAGGTACCAAACAACTATAAGTAAAATTGAGACATGATAGCTAGTATCTAGTATAAAAATGTAGTAATGTACATAAACTATAGCTACTTGATAGTACGCTTTTCTCTCTGTTGACACTCTGGGGGACTTGGTTGACGGTGTGCTCATCCTTAGATGGGTTTCCCATCTCTCCAGCAGAGGCAAATTCTAGAGAAATAGAAAAGATCAGATGAATACAACAAATCATCATCACGTCACCACAACAAAAACTAGATAAGTGTGTTCAGACCTGTCATAGCACCATCATGAGGCCGATTTGAAAGATGTCATGACAGTTCTTCCTTGGCCTGCCCAAGTACAAAAGTGTGTGCAAATGTTCACGAGTCACGACAATTGGATGTTGTGTTCATGACCAATCCCTCTCCAATTCAGTGATGCTTTCTAATGGTGACTGTGGTGCGGGGGGTGGCTGATTTAAGCAGTCATGGCCTGAATCAAACTACTTGTTGTGAATCTAATTGCACTTGTTGTGGATGCATGGATAGATCAAATCGATGCAATGTTTAAATCAGTCACCAGTCACCACCCACACCACAGCATCAAAGTCACCATTTTAGATTGATGCATAACAGGTGCACAATTTATTTACACAATTAGTTAATGTAGTAGCCTACATGTCACAACATACAAACAGACACACACATGGATTTATACAGTATGTAATGAGCTTATAAGATAAATATACCACAAGTGTTCACAAAACTACAGAGTGTAACTGAAGCCTTGAACTCTTCAGCTCATGATGGCCCGAAACAGCATGGCTATGAAACTTTAATGGATGGCCTTTCCATCATCAAACATTTGGTCATCTGGAATTTGTAAGTGTGACCTCATGATTAATTCAGAATTCTTGATGTATATGACCAATTTATGAACACAAAGACTATACAAACAAAGTACAAAGGACCCCAATGGAAAAAAGCCATAGGCTTTCTTGGGTTTAAAATCCTCTTGTAGACCTTGTATTGAACTGTAGCCTACTTTCCTGTGATTTTCTTTCCCCAGTATTCTATCTATCAATCAATCAATCAATCAATCAATCAATCAATCAATCAATCAATCAATCAATCAATATCAATAATAACTCTGAGGGTGATAGTCACATATTTTATTCCTCCGAAAAACTGTAGCCTATAGGCTATGAGTGGGCAACTTTGATGATGGAGAGGGCCACTATATTTTCACACTCACTCCAGAGGGCCACAATGCATATGCAGTCAAAAATAGCCAATCTACAAGCTCAAAACTGTTCCAGTGCGAGGCGTTTTGAGCTTGTAGATCGGCTATTTTTGAATTGAAATCCTGAATAATGTTTAGCTATTTTTTTATTGGAATCCTGAAAAGTTAAATTTGTATTTAATTTCCAATGCATTTACATGTTCTTATGTATAACTTTATGAACTTAAATACAAATACATTGTACATAAAAAAAAGACTAGTACTAGTCATTAAGCTACTATAGACTGAAGTAATTAAAGTGGGTCATGTTTGCATGTTTGGAATTGTAACAGCTGAAATCAATAATATATCAGTATTCAGATATTAACATGTGGGCCACATTAAGTGAAGGTGAGGGCCGCATGTGGGCCAATGGGCTATGGTCACATCGCTTTGCAAAAAAATCTGGTTTTAGTTGTGATCTTTCAGTGTAGACTAGCCAAATACATTTTCAGATATTTATGAATCAGTAATATATATAATACATTGATTAAATGGGGTCAAATTGCTGTGTGCAGGAGAGGAGACTGTCAGCTTGTCAACCTGTGACGTTACATCAACCCTGATGGATGGCCTGGACGGGACAGTGTTACTAACAGCCAACTTTGAATGCCCTTGAGAATTAAAGAGCTGCGCAGTGCTGCACACAACCCCTCGCATAGCCAATCAGATGCAGTAGCCTACTGAAAGCAGTTCCTTACTTTATGTTTTTTACATAGACCTATTTATAATAATGTTAATGTCTGATTGAAAAAAAAAAGTGACGTGCGAGAAATCGCAACTTTCTCATGTAAGAAAACAAAGAAAACATAAAATAGCTCAGTCTGCTTGGTTGACACTTATAGCCAGCCTACTTCTCCTCAAACACACCTTTAAAAGCTACCGACTTAAACGTTAAACTAAACATAAACTAAAATGCTTCCACAACTGAACTCACCCAGAAATGTGTCAACTTCAGTGCAGTGGCTGCACGGCACGCTGTCGCTGCATCAGACCAGACGAGCGCGCCACGACAGATCAGCCATTAGTCTGTCACCTCAGTCACCTGTTTACCTGTTTCCATAGCAACCAGTGGCGTCAGTTCAGAAAAAGGTAAGGTATGGCAACATGACTGGTTTGCACGCGCGCGGGCGAGCACAGATAGACAATTGGACATTCATGGATTTATATTTTAAAGTAACTCATTTTATTTCCCCCCCTTGGCCCAGGGTTTGGCAGCTGCCATACCCAATTGACGCCCCTGATAGCAACATTCTTCTTCTTCTTCTTCTTCTTCTTCTTCTTCTTCTTCTTCTTCCTCACGGCCTAGGTCCTAAGGAGGTCAGCAGCGCCAGCCCGTAGCATGCATGAGATGAGATTACAGATAGCCTCGGAAACCCAGGCTTTTAGATTAGATTACCGATGATGAGACAGCTAGTGATGAGATTAGTGCACGACTGCACGTGTTCCAAGAACGCTAGTATTGCATATGTAGCCATGTAAAAACAAACAAATCTAAGAGATGAGTGTGTGTGTGTGTGTGTGTGTGTGTGTGTGTGTGTGTGTGTGTGTGTGTGTGTGTGTGTGTGTGTGTGTGTGTGTGTGTGTGACGTGTGTGTGTGTGTGTGTGTGTGTGTGCGCGTGCGTGCTTGCGTGCGTGCGTGCGTGCGTGCGTGCCTGCCTGTGTGCCTGTGTGTGTCTGAGTCTGGAGGAGGCATTTTATGTAGAACATTTATATATTGACCACTAGATGGCAGGCAATACCCATTTAAACAATCCAATGTACTGGCGCGCGGCGCGCCAAATGCAGATTAAACTTTACTGCACTTTACAACCGCCTGAGTAGCTGAGTTGACTTTCCACCATATTTATTTCAGTGTTTCCGTTGAACATGTATGGAGTCATAATAACGTTATTCTATAGGCCTAAGCGATGCAACATGTTAACAGATTGTTATTACATGATAACACGGCTTTAAACGCACGAGGGAATCCCCTCCCTCGTGCCTCGTGGTTACCGGCTATCTGTGGACAGTGGAGGCCTGGTTTTATGCTTCGTCATAAGTAGGCCTACGGCTACGACGGTGTTGCGCGCTGGAAATAACCCATGCATCTACAAGCTCACAGCCGTCTCGGACGCAACGCCTTGTCAGCCAGGGGATAATTAAAATTCAGTTTCCCTAGGGCAAGGGTCTTCAACAGGGGTCCGGGACCCCTAGGGGGTCCTCAGAGTAATACTACAGTACAGGGGGTCCTCCAAATGTTTATTAATAACCACTTGAACCCTAGTGTCCATATTCTGAGAAATTAGGCGTTGTGAGCTTGTAGATCTTCTATTTTTGGCAAAGAGCTTTTGGGGAAAAAGAGCAGACTAAGTTCAGAGTGAAAGGTCAAGTTTATTATTAGTATTGACTGTTAAAGTGGTTAAATATCTGAAAACACAAATTGACATGAATCCAACTTACACTGATGATTGTGCTGTTAAACAATGAAACTATAGAATCTATGTACAGGTTGTGGGGGTCCCTGCTTCATCTCTCTCTCAACTATAAGGGGTCCTTGGCCTGAAAACGTTGAAGACCCATGCCCTAGGGGAATCTGTGACAGCTGCTGAAAGGTGGGGTAGGTAGGCCCACCATTAACTTTACTATATTATGAGTAAAAAAAAAAGGTTTTCAATTTAAATAAGCCTTAAACTAAAGGACTAGTTCACCCCCAAAATGACTTTTTTTCTATTGATTACTCAGTCACCTCATGGAGACTTGAGTTAAATAATATTTTATTAAAAAAATTGATTATAGTAATTTACCCTTATTGTAATCAAATTGTTGTCTTAGGAATGTGATGAAAACCAAAAAAATATTATTGAACTGTCTCCATTACTCCATAGCTTGAGTAATCAATAGAAAAAAAGTCATTTTGGGGGTGAACTATTCCTTTAAGGCTTTCTTGGATCTCCTTTTAGTTGACCGTGTACTACCAGTGAACTGTACTTCCATGTAGTCTTCAATCAATCAAAACTATAGGCTACAACAACAAAATAAAAATAAATATGCTTTAAGTAGCATGTGAGGGGTCAAACTAGGGTTTTTTCATGATTCAGAATCCATTGCAAGCATTTGTTTTGCACAAAAAACATTCCTTGGGCAAAAAAAATGCTTTTGATGACCTGGAAAAGTGGCTATGGCCGTTTTTTTTTAGCCCAAGGAGTGTTTTAAATGCTTGTAATGGTTTTCAGAATCAATCACATTCTACTTAAAGCAGATTATTTATTTTCTCGTATTTGTTTTTGTATTTCTTTCCTGTATAGTAGGCCAGTAGCCTACCCCAACTCTCAGCAGCTGTCACAGATTCCCCTATGGGGAAACTGAATTTAAATCTTGTGAGATGTGTTTCTAGACAACTTTAAAAACACGTTGGTGAAGAAATGTATTGGTATGGACATTTTCCCCCCCAGATTTGACTTTATTCTGATAATGTTCACTGACTATGTGATCTCGTAGAGTGGCAATTTGTGTGCATGACACCGCCTTACAACAGAGTATACATTAAGCAATAGGCCTGCCATGGGCGTCACACCAAATTCTGGGCCCTGGGTACAAGGATTCACTGCGGGCCCCCCATGAATGTTAACTATTGAAAAATAGCAGATATACAAGCTCACAGCGCGGCACCGAGTGCCGCGCTGCGAGCTTGTAGATCTGCTATTTTTGAAAAAGTCGTGAAAATGTGTGCAAATCTTTGAATATATGTATTTTCAAAGCGAACGTTTCTAACTCAAATTTTGCTTCTGGGTGGTCCCTGGAACTAGATATTTTGAAATGGGGGTCCGTGGCCAAATAAATATCACATGAAAAGGTTTGAGAACCACTGACATAGTAGTCTCTCAAGAACAGACTAGAGTTCCAGTTAAGTGAAAAGGACCTTTTCTTTGACGATGGCTATAGCCAGATTGCTGACACATAAACATACGTTTTTCAAAAAGTCTTAGAAGGATTCAAAAGACACTTATAGAATCGGGTCAAAATTCTAATTTTCACGATTTAAACAAAATAGCAGATCTACAAGCTCGCAGTGAGCTTGTATATCTGTTATTTTTTTGCCAGACCCATGAAATGGGTAGGCCTACATAAGCAAATGTCGGTCTGTCCGGGTTTTCTATATAAAGGGTATATATGATGATGACATGATGATGACATGCCTACAAAAGGCATGATGTCATAAATGATGATGACAGACAGGGGGTCTGGCACAACCAGGTTGACCTGGTCTAGTTTTTATATTTAAAGCATAAAATATTGCGTCATAATGTGTTCAGGCCTAAATGGGTGTATGCAATAGGCCTGCTGTGGAATGTCAGTCATATGGAACTGACAACCCACTGTGGGGCCTGAAGCCCGTGCAGCCACCCATCCAGGGATCTCACCAGGGACAGAAGAGGTGGTTAGGCTATAATCAAGTCACATAGCTGGCCAAGCACACTGTTCCTTTTTTTCACAGGATCAGAGGGCAGGGGCGTCACAAGGGGGGGGGGGGGGGGGGGGGGGGGGACGAATGGGACTGAGTTACTAGGGCCCAAGGTGGAGGGGCCTTAATTATTTTATACTTTAGCTATTGAAAAATAGCAGATATAAGCTCACAGCGCAGCACCGAGTGCCGCACTCACTGCAAGCTTGTAGATCTGCCATTTTTGAAAAGTCATGAAAATGTGTGCAAATCTTTGAATATGTATTTTTAAGCAAACATTAATTTGTAACTCAAAATGTTGCTTCTGGGAGGTCCCTGGAACATTATGTTTTGGGGGTCCTTCACATGAAAAGGTTTGAGCACCACTGACATCGAAACATAGTTTTTCAAAAAAACCTTAGAAGGATTTGAAATATTCAAAGATTTGCACAAATGTTCACGATTTTTCAATAGTTAAAGCACGAAATAATTGTGTGTGGGCCCGCAGTGAATCCTTGTACCCAGGGCCCAGAATTTGGTGCGACACCCCTGTCGGAGGGACTAAACAAGCTGTGCTGGTAGTCTGCTCTGAGCCTGATGATAACTTAACACACCAAAATAGACACAACGTATTGAAATAATTCTAACATGTATTTCTTTTCTGTGTGGCCTTATTATGTGTGGATTCATACAACGCAGGTAAAATGTTTGAGCTGAAACCCCTTGGCTTTAACGGGCAACCACCATGGCATGTAAATCATCCTCTGAGGTCTGCCTGCTGTAGGCAAATTCAAAATACCAGCAACCAGCAGCCATCTTATGAAAGCTTTAATAACAGGTGGACCCATTGAATGCCCAAAGGTGAATGTGAGTCTGAACAGGTGACTGTGGCAGCAGCAGCCCCTCAAGGCATGGGCGTATCGCTTTTGTTCAGTATTTGTTCTCATGTAAACTGAAGGGCAGGTGGGCTTTGTGTTGATTCGGAGCTGATATACACGCTCAATGATGCTCATCCGCTGTTTGCACAGCGCCACAGTGAGTTGTTTTTTAAATGCTTAGACCGAGTCCTTTGACTGTTAGTAGGCTACCCAGGTGGTTTGCTCCTCTGGGCTGTCATGTCTGCGAGGCAATTACTTTGACCTCAGCAGTCACACATAGCTATCTCTTCTCTAATGTGAAATTCAGCTCAGAGGTGAGCTTATTCACTCCTCCCTGTCACCGTGGCCTGTAAACATTTATGGGTGTTTGAGGAAGAGGGCGCTCTCTCTCGCTCTCTCAGCGCGTTGGGTAAATACAGTAGATGTTCATTTATACCCAAGGGCGTCACAAGGGGAGGGAAAGTGGGACTGAGTTACCAGGGCCCAAGGTGGAGGGGGCCTTAATTATTTAGCTATTGAAAAATAGCAGATATACAAGCTCACAGTGCCGCACTGCAAGCTTGTAGATCTGCTATTTTTTAAGTCATGAAAATGGGTGCAAATCTTTGAATATATGTATTTCTTAAGCGAACAAAGTAAAATTTTGCTTTTCGGGGGTCCCTCAAACTAAATATTTTGAGATGGGAAACATACGTTTTTCAAAAAAACCTTGGAAGGATTTGAAATATTCAAAGATATATATTCAAATGTTCACGATTTAAAAGAAATAGCAGATCTACAAGCTTGCTTGTATATCTGCTATTTTTCAATAGTTGAAGCACAAAATAATACATAATAATGCGTTCCCAGTCTAAATGGGTTAAACCCCCTCCTCCCTATATGAAGAACATTCATGGGGGGCCTGCAGTGAATCCTTGTACCCAGGGCCCAGAATTTGGTGCGACACCCCTGTTTATACTGGACATTACTAGCCCTTAACTGGCACAACATTGTGGCAGGATCGAGGCACACAGTGGCATGTGTAGTTGCCAGCACTGTGTGTGAATGTCTCCTCAGGGGTTGAAGTGTGGACGAACGCATAGTGCACAGCTGCTTCGTCTGGCTGGACTATATTTGTGTTTGTGTGCACGCGCCATGCATGCATGCGCTTGTGTTCATCGACATTTGTCTATGCTACTATCTCTCGCCCTATCTTTTCCAAGTGGGGGTGCATCTGTCCATTGTACCTTTGTTTGGCTGACTGTATGAACCATCTCTCTCTCTCTCTCTCTCTCTCTCTCTCTCTCTCTCTCTCTCTCTCTCTCTCTCTCTCTCTCTCTGGGTTCTCCTCCTACTCCACCTCTGTCCCTGCGTTCCAGAGCCAGAGGGGGGAGAAACTGAAAGTGGATGAGAGAGATAGAGAGAGAGAGAGAGAGAGAGAGAGAGAGAGAGAGAGAGAGAGAGGGGGGGGGGGGGGAGACCAGGCACATGCACACATAGACATGAAAGGGGGCTCGAGCCATCTTTAAAAAGTGTCCTCTCCAGACCATGAATGCAGTTTTCACTATGGTGAAAGAAATGCAAATGCCCTCTTTCCATGCCATACCTGAAGGCAGCATTCAAGAGAATCGCCTTGTCCAAACTCTCCTGAACTTGAATGCATCATCTTATGTTGAAATAATTGACCTCTCTGTGTAGAAATCCATGCCGTTACGCCACATCTCCAGACAGTATTGACCTTTTTTATGCTTTGTTTCGTGTGGTATCAAGTACTGAAAATCAGGGACGTGCTGGCCATTGGGAAAAGCGGGACAACTCCCGAGCGGCCGGTTCATTCCCGGCCGGTCCAGGCCGGCCATTAGGAAAAAAATTAAAATAAAATGACGGCCTTCGTTCAATTTTGGGCACTGGGTGGCCAACAAAGTAAATCGTTACTGTCGGGCAGTAACCTTGTATCTCCAAGATTCAAATGTGATGATTTTTCCGCAAAGTAAAGCCCTGCTTCATCATACAAGGCTGTCGCACAAAAATAGTGAAAACAGCACATCTACAAGCACACAACGCCTCGCGGTGCGAGGCGGTGTGTGCTTGTAGATCGGCTGTTTTCACTAGTTTAAATCATTTTTAAAATGATAAATACAAAACAAACGGTTTTGGACATACAAGGTTTCCACCCGACAACGACGAAATATAACTCATGCAATTGGCCCACTGGCTTGTCACTTGTCATGATCTGAAATGGCAAATCTTTGAGTACTATATCTCTCTAGCGCGCAATGAGGGCCTCTCCAACTCTTTTTCCCGGGATGAATTAGGGGCCCAGCATGTCGCTGGTCAGGCCCCTGCCTCTCTAACATCCTCTGCACGTCCCTGGTTGAGAGACAGCTGCTGTGGCCGGCCTTGCGGCCCAGTGAGAGAAGCCTCTGTCCCGCTAGGCCCCGCCTCGGCTCCTTCCCTTCACAGACAACCATTGTCTTCAACACTGCTTCTGCTATTGTGATGTAATGTAGTTTGTCATTCCCCCAGTGGTCTGCTGTCCCTGCTGTGGTAAAACACTGACCAACACTTTAGAGTGTGGAGTCAAAATCACAAGAGAATGTATGTACACACAGTCACACACATGCACGCACGCACGCACGCACGCACGCACGCACGCACGCACGCACGCACACACACACACACTCTGTGTGTAAAGCAACATTGATAGAGCAACTCTTATGATATGATGTAATGCTATGACACAGCATCTTTGCCGCATGGCAATCCAGTTTTGCTCTTATCAAATATCAAGTTCAAGGTTCAATAGGTTCATGTTTTTTTCTTTCTTTTTTTTTCTTTTTTTTTTACTGTCACATGCACTTAAAGGGGAAGACCACCCATTTTCAATATTGAACTACCGGTATGTCATTAATATACCTTAGAGGTGTGTGGAAGTAAAAAAAAAAAAAGTTCCCCCTCTTCTGTGTTGCCTAGAACTGGAGGATTGATTTTGGGGTTTGTATTGCAAATCACAACGTGATGCCATCACACCGTTGTACTTTACAATACAAACCCCAAAATCAATCCTCCAGTTCTAGGCAACACAGAAGAGTGGGAACTTTTTATTTATTTATTTACACACAACTCCTATGGTATATTAATGACATACTGTAGTAGTTCAATATTGAAAATGGTGGTCTTCCCCTTTAAAGTACTATACAGCAGTGGTGAAATTGCAGTTGCAGGCTGTCAGTGTAACTCTTTTAAAGACTAGTTAAAACAGTATAACAGCAATAAAAATACTAGACAGTATAATCCGCAGTGTTAATTTAACTCTGAGTAAAACTGACCCTCAATCCCTAAAAAAGGACAATTTGTGGATTTTACAGTACAGTGAGTGACTGTGAACGTCATCTTAACATACACAGAAAAGCTCTAGATGGTTCTTTTGTCTTACTTCTAACCCTTTCTTTATCGCTCATCATTTGAATATCATTTGCATTTCATTTGCATGGCAGTTGAGTGCGTGTCTTGTGTAATTCTTGAATTTGACAGCAGATGCAAATCAGACTCTTCTGGGCTTGGTTTGTACTCAGGGGGTGAGAAGGTTCAGATGTTTCAAAGTGATGTTTTGAATCCTGACTGCTCCACGTCGCTCCCCCAGGCTGTTGTACCAACTGAACAGTCACAGCAGACATGTAATTAATACACTGACAGCAAGTTCAACAGGCAATACACTCTCTAGGCTTGACTGTAGGGCAGGGGTCTTCAACGTTTTCAGGCCAAGGACCCCTTAGTTGAGAGAGAGAGAGATGAAGCGGGGACCCCCACAACCTTATCCATATTTCATTGTTTGGCAGCACAATCATCAGTGTATTTTGGATTCATGTCAATTTGTGTTTTAAAATATTTAACCACTTGAACCATCACTACTTAATAAACTTGACCTCTCACACTGTACTTAGTCTGCTCTTTTTCCCTTCTACACCAAACCTCTTTGCCGAAAATAGCCGATCTACAAGCTGTGTGAGCTTGTAGATCTGCTATTTTTGTCTAAAGTTCTCAGAATATGGACGTTAGGGTTCAAGTGGTTATAAATCACTCAAAGATTTGGAGGACCCCCAGTGGTAACTCTGAGGACCCCCTAGGGGTCCCGGATCCCCTGTTGAAAACCCCTGCATACTGTAGGGTGTTTATTGTTGTCCATACAACAATAAATATCTTACGTCTACAACAAGACCCTACAACAAACATTTAGACAAAACTGAATTGGGACAACAGTACTTTAACCACATGAACTCTGGCATCCCTATTCTGGGCGTGTCATAGCCAAACATATAGCCAATCAAGTTCACATTGTGTCGCATAACACACATGATGCATTGTGAGTTTGTTTTCGGTGAAGAGATTTGTGGAGGGAACAAAGGAGGGGAACCAAGTATAGATCCGGAGGGACCCCGGGCCACACACTATGTAGGGTTTAAGTGGTTACATTTGACAATTGAAACGTGTTTAAACAATGTATCTTCTATATCTCCCAACTGGACCCCTCAGTGGTCCTCCTGGACACATCCAGGGGTGTCACAAGGGAGGGGGGAAGTGGGACTAAGTTACTATGGCCCGAGGTGGATTTTATACTTTCATTTTGGGGGTCCTTGACATGAAAAAGTCTGAGCACCACTGACAAAGAAACATATAGGTTTTTAAAAAGAAACTTAGAAGGATTTGAAATATTCAAAGACTTGCACCAACTTTCTTGATTTTTCAAAAATAGCAGATCTACAAGTTCGCAGCGCGGCACTCTGCCGTGCTGTGAGCTTGTATATCTGCTATTTTTCAATAGTTAAAGCACAAAATAATGCGTTCCCAGTCTAAAAGGGTTAAACCCCCTTCCCCCTATGAAGAACATTCATGGGGGGCCCACAGTGAATCTTTGTACCCAGCCCAGGGCCCAGAATTTAGTGCAACACCCCAGAACACACATCCTAGTGACAAAAGCGGTTGCTCCAGTGACAGAGAAAAAGACCCACAACAAAAATTGTCGCCATGATGTGGCGATAACACAGAAGCTTATAACTGTCAGCTTGATCGTGTTTATCTTCACGTTTATACGACTCAGTTGTGTTTCCTGAAGACTTATGCCAAACCCCATGACCAGCGCTTAACTGAAGTTAATCTACACAACACCCGGGTCGTTCTGGACCAATAGCGAGCCTTGTAGTAGTAGCTGGCATGATGCCAGCGTTGTTTGACTACAGTTACCACCGCTACACAGAGTTTGTTAGAATCACCAGGTAGTATAAGAGATAACAGAGAATGATAGGTCTGAGCATGCCAGAGTAGAGTGCTACACAGGGGTGTCACACCAAATCCTGGGTCTTGGGTACAAGGATTCACTGCGGGGCCCCCCATGAATGTTCTTCATAGGGGGAGGGGGTTTAACCCATTTAGACTGGGAACGCATTATTATGTGCTTTAACTATTGAAAAATAGCAGATATACAAGCTCACAGCGCAGCACCGACCGAGTGCCGCGCTGCGATCTTGTAAATCTGCTATTTTTTTTTTTTTGTTATCAAATAAATCTGCTATTTTTGTCTTTGAATATTTCAAGTCCTTCTAAGGTTTTTTTTTTTTGAAAAACCTATGTTTCTATGTCAGTGGTGCTCAAACCTTTTCACGTGAAGGACCCCCAAAATGATATGTATTTGGCCACGGACCCCCATCTCTAAACAGTTTGTTCCAGGAACCCCCCAGAAGCAAAATTTGAATTACAGCTGTTTGCTTATAAGATATTCAAAGATTTGCGCACATTTTCACGACTTTAAAAAAATAGCAGATCTACAAGCTTGTAGATCTGCTATTTTTCAATAGCTAAAGTGTAACATACTAGGGCCTTGGGCCCACTCCCCCCCCCCTTGTGACGCCCCTGGTGGTGCTACAGATGGCAAATATGGCAGACCGAGGTCAGACCTCTTGAGAAATATGGGTTGGTGCAGATAAGACAAGATATCAGGGTAATGTATTGTAGAGGGTGGCTGTAGGATGAAGAGCCTCGGTGGACGCTCAGCGGCTCAGGCAGGACTATGTATGGAGATGTAGGCTACATGCATGCTTGGGAGTGCATGTGCAAGCATGGCCCCCTCATGACACACCAGTGGTGTAAACTAAAGTAACCAAGTACATTTAACGTTACTGTACTTGGGTACAGTTTTGAGGTGTTTTCTTACTTTGCTGGAGTACCGGTATTTCCAATTTTCAATTCTTTTACTTTACTCCATTTGTATATTTTACTCCACTACAATTATTTGAAAGATTTAGTTACTAGTACTACTTTGTCGATTTTGATTATTATTTACAAAACATACATTACCCTCTTCAGCCCTATACATTTCGGCCATTCGAAAATAGCCTATCTACAAGCTCACTATGAGACGCATTGTGAGCTTGTTGAGCTGCTATTTTCAAAAGAGTTTTAAACATTTGAAAACTTGAAATAGGACATTCTGCATAATGAGTACTTTTCCCACCACTGTGACACACACACACACACAATATAGATGGAGGGTGGGCAGGAGGCATGCTGGGAAGCCCGCCGGAGTGGAAGGAAAAAGACTTGTCCAGTGGCCACAGGATTGACCCCAGGGGGGACGTCAGTCCTCTCTGCAAGCGCTGGGACAGACAGAGTAAGACAGGGACAGGTCACCACAATGTCCACTTGGGATAACAGTCATTTGGCTATTTTTGTGAAGACACAATGAAAACAAACTTGGCTGGGGCGCCCGCTGTGCCTACTGGTCCAGGCGCATACCACTAGGCATTGTCATATAGGCATGGATACTTGGCGGCGTCACCGGTTCGATTCCCGATCCGGATGAACTTTACAGCGTGTCACTCCCCATCTCAGTGCAACTGAGGTCCAAATTGCTCAGATTGGTTCAGACTGCAGGGAAGATCATAGGAGAAAGACAGCTCCCCTCTCTGCAGTCCATTTATGAGCAGACCACACTAAGACAGGCTCAAAAAATAGTTAGCGATGCTACCCATGTTTTACATGGAGAATTTGTACTCCTGCCCTCTAAGGTATAATGAACCTACATGGAACTATGTTAGGTTTAAAAAATCCTTTGCACCAGCGTCAACTAAAATGTTGAACGAGGCTCTGAAACTGCATTGATTGTGACATTAGATCAACTACCTTTTTGTGCATTGTGTAATGTTGTGTCCCCCCTGTATGTATTTCTATTATGTCTTTGTCATTGATGTTTTATGTGTGGCTGCAGCAGGGGTGAAAGCCCAAGCAAAATTTCCCTTGTGGACAATAAAGTTTACCTTACCTTATCTCTCCCCCATTTCCTGTCAGTCTACTGTCCTATCAATAGAGGCATAAAAGCCTTTATATATACAGTATAGTTTAATCGTTTGACAGCGCGATCGTCATTTAGGATTCATGTCAATTTGTGTTTTCAGATATTTAACCCAGTGAAGCGTCAATACTTCTGTACTGCTCTTTTTCCCCCTACTACACCAAACCTCTTTGCTGAAAATAGCTGCGAGGCGTTGTGAGCTTGTAGATCTGCTATTTTTGGCTAAGGTTCTCAGAATATGGACGTTGGGGTTCAAGTGAATAGAAAAAATCACACTCGGGTGAACTGAGCGGTGGTGTGTGTGTGTGTGTGTGTGTGTGTGTGTGTGTGTGTGTGTGTGTGTGTGTGTGTGTGTGTGTGTGTGTGTGTGTGTGTGTGTGTGTGCCCCCTGTGTGTGTGTGTGTGTGTGTGTGTGTGTGTGTGTGTGTGTGTGTGTGTGTGTGTGTGTGTGTGTGTGTGTGTGTGTGCCCCCTGTGTGTGTTTGTGTGTGAGTGTGCCTGGCCTATGCCTGGCCTATCCTGAACAACAGCGCCCCTCCCTTAACATGTGTGGTCAGAAAAGGTTACTGCAGGCTACATACCCGGAGACAGACAGACAGACAAACAGACAGACAGACCCACACACACGGCCACGTATAGGAGCGTTGTGACCACCGCTCAAAAAGGAGAAACAAGGTTTCTATCACACAAAGATTTGAAGGACCCCCTGTAGTAACTCTGAGGACAAATCTTTATAAAGAAAACAAACTTGCTCTTGACCTTCTCTCTCTCTCTCTCTCTCTCTCTCTCTCTCTCTCTCTCTCTCTCTTTCTGTCTTTCTTTCACTGTACTATGTTATTATCACACTGATCATTATCAGTCATTACTCTCATCTTGGACACGCTGGGGAGGAGAGTCGGCCTCCCACATGGCTTTGGTGAGACTCCTAGCAGCAGCGTGGGGGTGGGGTGAGGGGACGGAGACAAGAGGCCCAATAAAGTCTGTCTATATATAGAAGAGGCAAGCCAGTTTTCTCCCCCCTGTCCTTATAAAGAGCTGCTAGTGAATCCATGTGGACAATCCTCCTCGCTCTGCTGCCAGACCATCACTCCCTCCAGGACTGGGAACACACACACACACACACACACACACACACACACACACACACACACACACACACACACACACACACACACACACACACACACACACACACACACACACACACAGCCAGCAGGGGCGTCACAAGAGGGGGGGGGGGGGGGGGGGGAGTGGGACTGAGTTACTAGGGCCCAAGGTGGAGGAGGAATCTTAGTTATTTTATACTTTAGCTATTGAAAAATATCAGATATACAAGCTCACAACGCTGCAAAAAAGTGCCAGGCTGTGAGCTTGTAGATCTGCTATTTTTCAATAGTTAAAGCACAAAATAATGCGTAAAAATACGTTCCCAGTTCCCCTTATGAAGAACATTCATGGGGGGCCCGCAGTGAATCGTTGAACCCAGGGCCCAGAATTTGGTGCGACACCCCAGCACACAGCCACACACACACACGCACGCACGCACACGCACACACACACACACACACACACACACACACACACACACACACACACACACACACACACACACACACACACACACACACACACGTCACACACACACACACACACACACACACACACACACACACACACACACACACACACACACACACACACGACACACACACACATGCAGTCACGCATGCACGCACAGTCGCACAGCCACTTTAACAGAAAGAGAGAGCATGACAGAGAGAGAGTCTGTGAGAGAGATTTCTTATCAGGGTTTTTATCTTTGCAGTGCACAAACATACTAAAATAGGAGTGGTTTAGAGGAAACCACCAGAAGAGAATGATGTGGAAATAAGGTACGGTGACTGTGGGTGAATGGCTGGCTAGCTGGCCCCGTCAGAGTGAGATAATGTGGGAGATTAGGAAGTGACTTTCACATGAACTTCTGTCCACAAATATCCCCGTGTGGATTAGAATATCCATATTCATGGCAGCGTAATCTCTAATCTCTGTCCAAAACACGGTCATTGCTGGCCCTCATACGGCAACACAAGCAAGTTGTGTCGCACCAAATCCTGGGCCTTGCATGGGTACAAGGATTCACTCACATTTTGTGCTTTAACTATTGAAAAATAGCAGATTTACAAGCTTGTAGATCTGCTATTTTTGAAAAATCATGAAAAAAAAGTCTGAATATTTCAAATCCTTCTAAGGTTTTTGGAAAAAACCTATGTTTCTATGTCAGCGGTGCTCAAACCTTTTCATGTGAAGGACCCACAAAATGATATGTATTTGGCCACGGACCCCCATCTCAAAATATTTCGTTTCAGGGACCCCCAAGAAGCGAAATTTGAGTTTAAAAATTACACATATTCAAAGATTTGCACACATTTTCACGACTTTTCAAAAATAGCAGATCTACAAGCTTGCAGTGCGGCACTCGGTGCCGCGCTGTGAGCTTGTATATCTGCTATTTTTCAACAGGTAAAGTATAACATAATTAAGGCCCCTCCACCTTGGGCCCTTGTAACTCAGTCCCACTCCCCCCCCCCCCCCCTCCTTATGACGCCCCTGAACACAAGTGTAAACCTCTTTCTCGCTTGGAACGATGAACCGCAATCCAAAAGAGGAGTCATTTTGGCAAAACATAGCTCTGTCCTCCCCAGAAATGATTCCTTTCCCACCACCTTTTGTTCTCCCACATACAGTAAATTACCATCTCATTGCTTTCCCTCTTTTACCTCTAAATTGAAAGAGGTTTCATACTGTAGGTGACAAGTCATTTCGTTATTTTACACACTGATCCAAAACGGAGCAAAAGTTCAAAGTAGAAACAAGGTGTCATAAATTCACTCACATTGTACTTCCCCTTTTGATCCAGCGATCCGTTTACAAACTGTAGGTGTCATGTGATTTCCTGACATGTGTGTATGTGTTTGAAGTCCCTTTCAGTAACGACAGACTTGTTGCCCTACTTCTGTATTTGTTCTTTATCTTCCCCTGTATCCTTGTTTTATCCCTGTTTTACCCCTACTGCTGTGATCTATCTTTTTAGTTTTAGTTTTCTCTTGCACCCCCATGCTTTCTTTGGGTACTTAGAAAAGCGCTATATAAATCTGAGATATTATTATCTATCTATCTATCTATCTATCTATCTATCTATCTATCTATCTATCTTTCTTCATGCAACTTTCCTCGATCTTGCACCCCAGGGGTCTTCAACGTTTCAGATCTACAAGCTCACTGCGAGGCGTTGTGAGCTTGTAGATCTGCTATTTTTGGCTTAAGTTCTCCGAATATGGACGTTAGGGTTCAAGTGGTTAATAGAAAAAAGGAGAAAAAAGGTTTCTATCACACACAGATTTGAAGGACCCCCTGTAGTAACTCTGAGGACCCCCTATAGGGGTCCCGGACCCCCTGTTGAAGACCCCTGCCCTATAAGATGCTCTGGATAAAAGCATCAGATAAATGCTTAGATTATATAAATGTGTTTTGTACTGACAAAACGAGACATAATGGGCACACATAAATGACACACATAAAGACACACATCTCTACTGTTTATGAAGTAAACGCTGTATTATCTATACAGCTGTCCCCGTCTGCTGACAAACGACAGCAAAAGGTTCAGAAGTCAATGGGAGACAAGGTTCATTATGTGTGCTAAACGTCTCCTCTACACCTGTTGCTCACACTCTCCTGCCTTGTTGTGACCACACACTGTGAGGACAATGAGTAGGTCTCTCTCTCTCTCTCTCTCTCACACACACACATGCACTCTCGTATGTACACGTACACGCAGGGACGTGCAGAGAATGTTGGAGAGGCAGGGGCTGAAATTTCCAAAGGGCCTTTTGGTGGAAGCACCGAAAATAGCAGACCTCCAAGCTCACAACGCGCCGCGCTGCGACACGTTGTGAGCTAGGAGGTCGGCTATTTTCGGTGCGTGAAACCACACTGAACTAAGCATAATCAAGTCAATACTGGAGATAGGCGTAATGGCATGGATTCCTACACAGAGAGGGCATGTTCTTTCAACATAAGATGCTGCATTCACGTTCGGGAGAGTTTGGACAAGGCAATTCTATTGAATGCTGCCTTCAGGTATGCCGTGGAAAGAGGGGCATTTGCATTTCTTTCACCATAGTAAAAACTGCATTTATGGTCTGGAGGGGGCAGTTTTTACAGACAGATAAAAGGGCAGGGGCTCAAGCCCCCTTTGATGTCTATGTGTGCACGTGCCTGACACACACACACACACACACACACACACACACACACACACACACACACACACACACACACACACACACACACACACATCCATCGGGCATCAACAACACTCAACAGCTTCTCCGCAGTCTGACAGTCAATGTCAACATTTGGTGAATGACTACAGTTGGACTGTAGGGAACTGTCTGAGGGGGGTGGAAGTGTGCGTGTGTGTGTGTGTGTGTGTGTGTGTGTGTGTGTGTGTGTGTGTGTGTGTGTGTGTGTGTGTGTGTGTGTGTGTGTGTGTGTGTGTGTGTGTGTGCGCGTGCGTGCGTGCGTGTGTGTGTGTGCCTGTGTCAGTTTGTGGTCATGAAAGCCCCGCTGAGAGAGAGGAAACTCAGCTGTCAGAATTCATCAGACTGGCTCTCTTCCTCTCTCTCTCTCCTGGTTGGTCATGCTGTGGTTAACCTTTCCTCCTGTCCTGCATTCACCCCACCCCACCACCACCAGCAGCACCACCACCACCAGCACTAACTCCACCCAGGGGCGTCACAAGGGGGAGGAAAGTGGGACTGAGTTACTGGGGCCCAAGGTGGAGGGGGACCTTAGCTATTGAAAAATAGCAGATATGTCTCCATGCTATTTTTGTAAAGTCGTGAAAAAGTTTGCAAATCTTTGAGTATATGTATTTTTGAACGGTGGTAAACCGCTCCATAGAGTGGCTGTGCGTGTGTCAGTAACCACTTTTCCTCAGCGTTTTGCCATAGCAATGTGTTTTCCTCAGCGTTTTGCCATAGCAATATGTGTGTGTGTAGCCATATTACATCACCAATTACATCCTAGACCTATATCCTAGTCTTTTTCCTCAGCTTTTTGCCATAGCAATGTGTGTGTGTGTACTGTAGCCTATATATATTACATCACCAATTACCAATTGAAGACGTTATGCAAGCACGACAACCGCTCACTTCACATTGGGTGTGATTTTTTAAGCGTCCGTGGCCAAATACATATCATTTTGGGGGTCCTTCACATGAAAAGATTTGAGCACCACTGACATAGAAACAACAGAAGGATGTGTGCCGCGCTGTGAGCTTGTATCTGCTATTTTTCAATAGTTAAAGCACAAAATGTGAGTGAATCCTTGTACCCAGGGCCCAGAATTTGGTTCGACACCCCTGACTCCACCAGCATGCACCCAGACTACCATGCACCCAACCTCTTTTTTTTGCCCAAAGTATGGTTCTCAGAGGCTGGGTTTGGGGCAGAGGAGGAGGCCCTGCCCCTCGTTGTGAGCATGTTGCTTAAAGATAAGCAAATCAGACAAGGAAACCCCCCTGTGGTAAGCACGCACGCACGTACGTACGAACGTACGTACACTACGCACTCTTTCTCTCAAACAAGGGTTCGCTCTTTCTCTCAAACAAGGGTTCGAATGAACATGAGACCACAAGGAAAATATGTCCTCTGTGGGAGAGGGCACATTTTCTTTGAATGACAAATATTTTGTCATATTTTGATTGGCAAGACATTGTTATAAGACCCAGAGCAATAATCCATCAATCTCCCCGACTCCCTCCCCAGTCAGAGTTCAGGGTTTTAATAAATGTAGAATTATCTGCAAGATGTAATTTGCTAAAATTAGCTAACTTCATTTAACTCTCCCCACGCTTTGAACGTTCACGTTCGCCCCAATTCGCAAGACCTCTCCGCCAATACGGCGCTCGTTCGGTTCGTTCGTCTGATGACTGTAAGCTGATGAGGGGTCGCGCGGCCGTGTACTGTAAACACATTTTCCGCGGTGATGGTGTAAAAAATCCATTATGCGTTAACATCAACGGAGAACAATTCACTTCCTTGTTGATTTATCTGGCTCTGAGGCGCTGTGGCCAGTGACTGGACTTCTTCTTCTTCAACACATAACAGGCAAATTCACATTCATTCTCGCATGACGCCGCCCTCTGCTGCCTGGCAGACCAAAGTGCACTATTGCACAACCCAAAAAAATAAAAATAAATAAATAAATGTCTGTCTGTCTATCTACTATAACGTCGCAAAGGTAAGCCGCTTTTTGATGGCACCAGACCCAATAAATAAATAAATAATCTGGCAGTAGGAGAGTTAATTGACCACGTTTACATTTTTTTTAATGACAAATATTTTGACATATTTTGATTGGCAGGACATTGTTATAACGATCATTAGACCCTGAGCAATAAACCACCTCCCGACTCCCTCCCAGGGATGTGCTGGCCATTGGGAAAAGCGGAACAACTCCCGAACGGTCGGTCCATTCAGGGCCTGTCCAGGCCAGCCATTAAAAAAAATGGCCGGCCCACAAAGTAAATATAACTCATGTAATTGGCCCACTTGCTTGTCTCTTGATCTGAAATGGACAATCTTTGAGTAGCAGCAGCGCTATAGAGAGAGAGATCTCTCTCTATGGGGCTGTTAAGTATGACATCATTTTGTAGGCAGAGGAGAATTTCTGCCCCCAGTTTCCGTGAATCTTTTTACTATTTTTACTATTTACACATTTTTCTTCTCTTTGTTGTTGAAAGGAAAGTGTTAGAATTATACTTTAGTCGTTATTTTTGTCTCGGCTCTGTTGAAATAGCGAGGGACAGAAAATGCTCTGGGGGCAGAGTTCTCCTCTGCCTACAAAATGATGTCACGGCTTAAAAGCCCCATAGCCCTGAGTAGCAGCAGCCCACAGAGCCATCACATTGGCCCCACTGGCTTGTCTATCATCTGAATACGGGCGCACTATTCTTCCTTGACTACTCCTAGATGGTCTACATACAACATCATTAGACTCTCTTTACACCAGAAAAAAAGATGAGACCTAAAATCACAGTAACCGCTCATCGGTTAGTATTTAAGGCCTCGCAGTACGCCCGGAAGGCGGAAAAATCTGGTGCGCGGCCATTGGCCGCAAGCGCAATGAGTGCCTCTCCAACTCCTTTTCCCGGGCTGAATCAGCCCATCTCGTCCTGAAAACGTAAAAAAAAAGATTTGTTTTTAAAATAAAAATCCTCTCTCTCACACTTCTGCCATGTTGGCAAATGTGCATAAGGTTGCCTAGCCCTGCTATATACTAATACTGAACATTACATCCTGTTCTTACTCTCATTGCCCTCTCTCTCACCCAAAGCAAATGGATTCACGTGTTTGTCCTGAACTGGTTTGTCCTGTGTGTGTGTGCCGTGCATGCAGGCGCATGTGTGCAAGCACTGGTAGATCACTGAGTGTGGCTTGATGTGAAAGGTAATGAATTTAACCGATTTGTGCTCAGACTGTGTAAAATAACAGCTCTACAAGTCACAACAAGTCTCTCTCTCACACGCACGCACGCACGCACGCACGTACGCACGCACACACACACACACACACACACACACACACACACACACACACACACACACACACACACACACACAGTTCCTCAGTTAAGGCCGTTTCACTTATAGGGAGCAAAACGGTGCCTGTGTTCTTGCTTTGATCCTCATCATGTGAATGTGAATACATGGGTTTCTATGTGTCATGGAGAAAAATGTTTCACAAATCAACTCTTTTTTTTTTATATATTTTTATCCCACGGTTTTGCAACCCATTTTCTCACCCAGTGCCAACTACCTAACCTGTAGTCCTGGTTTCCGCTCTCTCCCTGCCGCGCCAGGGGAATTGGGGAGCACCTGGCTGGCTAGGGGGAGGTAGTATAGAAACCAGGACTACTGCATGTTTTTGTGAGGGCATCTACCCTAGGAGACACGGGGAGAACATGCAAACTCCACACAAAAAGGCCCTATCGCCAACCCTGGGCGCTGATGACGCGGAGGGAGGAACACGCCCCCAGCGCCCACAGCGTCCCCCGGCGGGAATCGAACCCAGGACCTTCTAGCTGTGAGGCAAAGCGCTAACCACTACGCCACCGTACCGAATACAAATCAATTCTTGACATGCATGGCGACTGTGTGCGCGAGACGAGGAGCACGAACGCGTCAATTCCAAGGGACACACACAGCCATGGATCAAGAGGATCAATGCCTATCCCACACCTACCTACATGGATGGACGTCCTAAAGCAGGGGTCTTCAACAAATCTTTATGTGATAGAAACTTTTTTTCCTCCTTTTTTTATATTAACCACTTGAACACTAGCGTCCATATTCTGAGAACTTTAGCCAAAAATAGCAGATCTACAAGCTCAGATCGGCTATTTTCGGCAAAGAGGTTTGGTGTAGAGGATAAAGAAGCAGACTAGTTTATTAAGGTTCAAGCGGTTAAATATCTGAAAACACAAATTGACATGAATCCAAAATACACTGATGATTGTGCTGTCAAACATTAACAATGCAACTACATGGAATCTATGAGAATCTAGGCCAAGGACTGAGGGGTCCTTGGCCTGAAAACGTTGAAGACCCCTGCAGTGCTAAAGAAAGATGCTGGTGCGGAAGCACAAGCAAGATGACTGGAAATGATCAAACCCTGTTCACCGTGGTGCGTAACCATCGTTATGTGAATCAAACAGGGAACGTTGGTTGAATTATTCCAAACACATCGCTGTATAGAATCTGGCAATGTCACTCCCCTCCCTCTGCAAACCAACGGCTTTAACAGCTTTTGATAGATATAGCCAACAGTATCACTTCCATAGTCACATCTGTTCTGGCTTTTCTCATTATCACAATTCACAGTGGAGGTGCCAGCAGGGGTTTAGAGGTGTGAGAACGGCGTGCAGAGCCATTAGAACAGCAGCTCTGTGTTCTTGCTGCTCTCCTGTCCCAGCCTTGGAAGCCCAATCTGACCCTGATTCATAAATTCCATCCTCATGCTTGTTTATAGACCTCAAACAACAGCATTTCCCCCCCCATCAACATCCTACTACATGTTCATACAGTTACATGTATTCACAGCTGTCCAGTAATCTCTGTACAGTAATGTCGCCTGACCAGCTCAGAAACCTACAATCACAAGAACACTTGTTTTAACCACTTAAACCAGGGTTGTCAAACTGGCGGCCGGCGGGCCGTTTGTGGCCCGGGGAGAGGTCCAATGCAGCCCAGGACATGAGTTTCAATCTAGGCAAATCATACAGTTTTTTTTGTAGTTAGTGGCTGTAATTATTTTATTTTCAAATGGATTATTGGGAATTCTTAAAAAATAGCATATTTTTTCACCACTCATACCAAATTTATTGTAGCCTATAACTGTACTTCCAATAATTAAAGTACTTATTCTTCTTACTAATAAACAATAAACTAAAGTCATATATCGTAGTTATACTGTAGCAGTGACTGAGACAAAGCCAAATACAGCTCTGTAAGTAAACGTAACCGAACACGCATGCGTGTCCGCGATTGGCCCTCACCAAATCACCTTTCGTCCAATGCGTCCTGCATTCCGAAATGATTTTGATAAACCTATACTTTGTTGACCGGAGTCCCCCAGGGGTCTATCCTCGCCCCCCTAATTGTGTCTGTCTACAGTGTAGACAGACACAATTAGGGGGGTGAGGATAGATCGGCCATTTTCAGGTGCGCTTCGCTGAAAATGGCTGACCTACAAGCTCTTCTATGTTGTGATGCGCTGTGAGCTTGCAGATCTACCATTTCCCCACAGTATGATACCCAAAATAGGGATGTTAGGGTTCATGTGGTTAATGTTTAGGCTACCATAATCCTGTTCATCTCTCCTTGCCCAATGATTTATTATCAATAACAACAATAGATCAAGCCCTCCAACTATCTCCTCTCCATACCCCCATGATCCCCCCATTCTTAACAGGCTAACCCTCTCCAGACCTGTCTATGTTATCTGAATGAATTGTAGGCCATGGGAGAGGACTTCGTTGACCTGGCCACTTCTTGTGAGAGCTTGTTTAAATATAGCCTGTATCTGGAGCCAATCTGACCTGGCAGCCGACAGTCCCCAGGCCCAGACAGGACCACTGTAGGCTGGCTGGGACACACGGAGCCAGACAGATAGGGCCAAACAACTAAAGGAGAGTGGCTGGCAAGGTGCGAGGTACCCCGGCTGCCATTAGTCTCTCTGACAGCATCTAAACACCTAACCTGTCAAACGGAAAGAAACTACAAAATGAATGCATGAACCAGGAACGTGCAGAGAATGTTAGAGAGAGGCAGGGGCTGACATTTATAAAAGGGCCTTTTGGTGAAAATATTGAAAATAGCAGACCTCCAAGCTCATAACGCGTCGTGCTGCGACGCGTGTGAAACCACACCGAACTAAGCATAATAAAGTCAATACTGGAGATGTGGCGTAACAGCATGGATTTCTACACAGAGAGGGCAATTCTTTCAACATGCTGCATTCAAGTTCAGGAGTTTTGACAAGGCAATTCTATTGAATGCTGCCTTCAGGTATGGAATGGAAAGAGGGCATTTGCATTTCTTTCACCATAGTAAAAATTGCATATATGGTCTGGAAAGGGCAGTTTTTACAGACAGATAAAAGCATGTCTATGTGTGCACGTGCCTGAAGGAGAGTGGCTGGCAAGGTGCGAGGTACCCCGGCTGCCATTAGTCTCTCTGACAGCATCTAAACACCTAACCTGTCAAATGGAAAGAAAAGACTAAATTAATGCATGAACAAAAAAAAATAATAATAATGAAATGAAAACTCGAAAGTGTTATTCATTGATCTGGCAAAACTGGGGTCTGGTGAGCCACAGGCTCACAGCCCACGGAACCATGAAGTGTTGCGGGTTATTGCAACCAAAGGTCGCAGTTTACCATGAGAAATGTCACAGCTTGTGTCTGTCTGTGTGTGTGTGTGTGTGTGTACACATTTTTACAGTCTATGGGTTGGTTCCCTTGACACATCACAGGTGACATCACAGGTATGCCCATATATGAAGATCCCTGATGTCATCGATATATAGGCCTATCACAGGCCAGATGGCCAAGACATGGCCCATATCTGTGTGGCTGGTTCAGATAGGGATCTCCATGTATGGGCATAACATATATTGTATGTTGTGATGTCATGGGAACCACTCAAACAGAATCCCTGTTATGCCCATACATGGAGATCCCTGATACAGGACTTCATATGGGAATGCCCATATATGGAGGAAGACAGCTCATATCTGTGCGGCTGGTTCAGACAGGGATCTCCATGAATGGGCATAAAAGGGATGTAATATATTGGCTACAGTACATGGATCTCCATATATGAGTACTGGTCCGATAAACATCATTGGGGGGTGGCAGAGGTTATAGGGTATGAATCACACTGCAGGGCGAGAAGTGTGTGGAGAAAGCAAGAGTTGACTATTAGTGCTTTGTCAGACCATGTGTGTCTGACAAAATGAAAGAAAAAGAAAACCGAGCGAAAAAGAACGAGACACTACAGAATGAATACATAGTTAGATAGATACATAGACAATATATAAATATGGAGAGAGAGAGAGAGAGAGAGCAAGAGGCCAATGGTGACTCAGCATAACATGCTCCTCTGGGCCTGTATGACCTCGTTCATCAAGCTGACACTCAGCTCTGTTTCTCCCTTCTGTTGTGATTCACAGGGAGATGGCGAGAAGCTGGGGGGGGGGGGGGGACGATGAGGAGGGACACTGGGAGTCCAGTGAAGGAGGGAGTGAGAGGAGGAGGAGGGTAGATTGGTGAAAGTGGAGGGAGTGAAAAAGAAACACCACCAGCCCATGAGGAGAAACAGCAGCACATAGCAGACGACATGGAAGAGTGTGTGTGTGTGTGTGTGTGTGTGTGTGTGTGTGTGTGTGTGTGTGTGTGTGTGTGTGTGTGTGTGTGTGTCGGGGACATGGAGACAGGTTGTGTAAATAGATGGGGCGAGAAAGAACGCAACAACCCAACGGGGAGGTGTGGTAGTTGGGGGATAAACAAGAACACGAGAGATAAAAGATAAATGATACATAGTCCAGGGCTGACTGAGACTTTGTAACGTCCAGTAAACATGGCAAACACTGCGCACATCAATTCTCTCGGCACAAGTGTGTTATAAAAACCGTTGACACAAGCCAGTAATGAATGCTGCAAACTGTTCCATTCTATTAGCTACCGCCATGCTTCATTTTAACACAGGAACCATAAGCTAAGTTGTCTTAACTCACTACAACAACATGCTGTTACACTACAGAGCACTGTATACTCATGCAAGCGCACACACACACACACACACACACACACACACACACACACACACACACACACACACACACACACACACACACACACACACACACACACACACACACACACACACACACACACACACACACACACACACACACACACACACACCTCCTGACATTAAAGTGCCACTTATCTACACACAAACCAATATATTCTGTACATTATCTCACCCGTGTGAAATAGTCCACTGACCAATGCCATCCAGGGGACATTGAAGGCAGGGTTGATAGAGAAAAGGCTACATACAGACAAACACGCATACACACACGGCCACGTATAGGAGACGGTGTGACCACCGCTCAAAAATGAAAATAATTACTGAAGAAATGGCATGCGTCAAAACTAACCATCTAAAAAAAAAACAGTTTCTAAGTAGGCTAATTAACTTGTGTTGCCTACTGCGTCGAATGAATCGTTTCGTCTAAAGTCAAACACATAGCATAACAGGCATATATTAAACTCAAGGTCATCATAGAGGGAGTACTGAGAGGGAGTAACAGTTCACAGCAAGATAAGAAGCAATAGCGGATCCATTGGATACAATCTGTAAAACTAGTGTTACTAGAGAACGTTGTGTGTCACACTTTATAAACTGGCTGATGTTAAGTGCAAACGTGTGAAGTGAAGCCGCTACTAGGAAACCAAGCTGGCCGAGCCCGCTTTTGTTTGTCAGCTTCTTGTTGTCGGAGCATAAAAATAAAGTGTTGCTTGCTGGCAGCTTTTAACCACATACTGACAAACCCCTCCTCCTCTTCTTCTTCCACACAACGTTCTCCCCCGCAGGGGCGTCACAAGGGGGAGGAAAAGTGGGACTGAGTTACTAGTAGGGCCCAAGGTGGAGGGGCCTTAATTATCTTACACTTTAGCTATTGAAAAATAGCAGATATACAAGCTCACACGGTGCCGCGCTGCGAGCTTGTAGATCTGCAATTTTTGAAAAGTCGTGAAAATGTGTGCAAATCTTTGAATATGTGTTTTTTTAAGCGAACATTTGTAACTCAAATTTTGCTTCTAGGGGGGGTCCCTGGAACTAAATACTTTGAGATGGGGGTCCATAGCCAAATAGATATCATTTTAGGGGTCCTCCTTGATATGAAAAAGTTCGAGCACCACTGACATAGAAACATGAGGTTTTTCAAAAAACCTTAGAAGGATTTAAAAGACATTTATAGAACCGGGTCAAAATATTCAGACTTAATTGCACAAATGTTCAAGAATTTTTTCAAAACCAGCAGATCTACAAGCTCACAGCGCGGCACTCGGGTGCCGTGCTGTGAGCTTGTAGATCTACTATTTTTCAATAGTTAAAGGCACAAAATAATGCATTCCCATTCATGGGGGGCCCACACAGTGAATCCTTGTACCCAGGGCCCCAGAATTGGGTGCGACACCCCTGCTCCCCCTTGCAACAGCGTGCTGGTTCTGAGGGAACACCCTGTGCCCCTGGCAGGTGGTTGGTGTTGTGGGCTGATAAAGCGTGGGCCTCTCGCACCCCTGACCCCCCCCCCCCCCCCCCGGCCCACTGAACACAGGCAGCAGGCTTGATAACAAGCACGGAACACACACACACACACACACACACACACACACTGCCATGCAGTCGTCGTGCCTGAACCCTCTCACCCCGCAGCGTTTTCCAAAAGAGTCATGGCGGAAAGATTGCGTTGTGTGTTGTGAATACAAACCCACTGCACCAGACCTGCGAGACGTAATGCACACACACAATATGCAGTAAACAAAACACACTTTTTTTGGTCAAAAGGTTTAGTTTTAAGGGGCTAAAAGATCGATGGGAAAAGCTACACACAGGCCTGAGACTAATAAAAGTAAAACAAAATACTTTTTGTGTAAAGTTTAGTTTTTAAGGGGTTAAAGACATACAAAAAGCCGAGAGGGGTTCCTTTTTCTAAAGATGTATTATTTTTTGCATTTATTGTTTAATTTAAATAGAGTATAGACAGACAGCAGAGAGGTGAGACATGTCTGACAGGAGTCAGACTTTGAGCCCCATTTCCACTGTATGGCCAACCCAGAAATAAAACTAGAACTTTCCAGAACCAAGAACTTTCAAGAACCTGTGAAGTTCCGGGACCAAGCCGTTTATGTTTCCATATAACCAGAACTAACCGGGAAGGACCCAAAAAAAGAGCATCAGCGCTGCTGGCCCCTCCCATAGGTTCCCAGAACTTAAGTTTAGTTCTACCTCAGGAGCAGGAACTAAAAAAGGTTCCAGGAACCTTGTCTGGAACCAGGCCGTACGCAATGGAAACAAAACCAGAAACAACAAAAAAAGAATATATATATCCATGTTCAGGTTCCTGAAAGTGCTGGTTCCACCTTGCAGAGGAAAAGGGTCCTCATAACTCATGCATTTGGTCCAGTGAACTCTTGAGTTCAAGTAACTCTAGATTTAACGCCTTTTGCGTCATCCTTTTAGCATAACTGTGCTACATGTAAATAAAGTATTCAATCAAAGCAACCAGACACCCCAGAATGTTCCCTTTTTAAACGATCCAATTCATCATTTCACCTCCACAGACTACATCAAGGAACAAGTCTTTTTTTTATATACAAATTCTTTATTTACTTTTTTGGTATGGCTTCCTTTGAGGGTCCGACGAATACATTTCACTGGAGCAGTCCAAAGAACATCTCTGCTCCAGCCAGGCATACTAGAGACCTACAAATGAGCATCTAGATGCTGGGCACACAGGCAGATCCACAGATGTACCTATGGTGACATGGTAAAAAATAAAATAAAAATAAACTATACGCAGCCCATGAAATGAAATAAGAACCATACTAGCAGATCTGCCAAGTACGCCTCTCTCTTGCAGGTTATGTGGCTTCAATTCCACAACTATAAAACATACACAGTAAAATCCAGAGTGTTTAACTCTAAAAGTGTAAAAATTGACCCGTAAGAGTCCCCACAACTCTGAGTTAAATTAACACTCTAGATTTAACAAAAACTTTTTTTTTAACTTAGTATCTCCTATAAATACCTAGACATAAATATTGTAAATGTACTTTTAACTGAAATATTTTTTTAAAATGCTGTACATGAATGTCCTTTTCAGAGCAATAGTTTGTGACAAATTCTGATGATTAACAGTTAGAAAAGAGGAAAGAAATAGCTAAATAAAAAAAATGGGAGAACCTACACTGCCGTTTTTAGCTCAGTGTCCGCTACCTTCCGACATCGATAAACCAGCGCTCCCGGTCCCCCATTCGCTCACATACTGCTTGCACAATGATTATCTTTACATCCACTTGGAATCAGAATAAGGCGTCTCATCTGAACATTATTCTCTCTAAGCATCTAAACTTAAAGCAAGTCCTGTGGCAGTTGGGGTGAGAGGAGCGCTGATTTAAAAAGAAAAATATTACAAAAATTGAGTTTTATTATTAAGGCCTCTTCAATTACAAAAAGAAAAACTAAATAAAAAGGTAGTGCTGAGATCACAGTCTCAAAATGTTAACTGTGTGGGGAGGGGTTGTCTTGGGAGTCTTCTAGTGAGACGCTCAATTTTGTCCTTTTTTTGGGGGGGGAATATCAACAATCCCAGTGTGAGCTGTTATCAACCCACTGTGTGGAGCTGGACAATGTGGATGGGATGGTGGTTCTCCGTCCTTCAGTAGCTGGGATACCTGTAGATCAGTGTTTCTCAAACTTTCCAATGTCAAGGTCTCCTCTTAACTCTGACAGTGTACAAATGGAACCAAATGGACCCTGACGGGTCCATTTGGTTCCATTTGTACACGGTCAAGAGTTACAAACCTCTATGGGTCAATTTAGACCCCCATAAAGGAACCCACAGTAAAGGAACCCACAGTCCCCCTGGAATCCACTTTGAGAACCACTGCTGTAGATGACGTGATCGGCGAGCAGAGGCTGCCAAACTCACCGTCCGGTTCTCATGCACTCCTCTGTCCGTTTTTGAGAGTCCTAAAAAAGCAGCAGTGCCTTTCGTTTCACCCCACGCCTCAGGGTGCCTTTAGTTTCACCCCACGCCTCAGGGGGTCTCATCCCAAAAAGCCCTCTAATCCCACTAAACGCAAGTAACAAAAATAAGAAACATAACATCGGTAATAATAATAATAGGGTACTTACAAACATTGACAGCAACATTAATACGATAATAATAATAATAATGATAATAAAATAACAATAAAGTGTCAGCTTCTGGAAGCCCTTGGAAGTGACCACGACGTTATTTTAGGCTGTTTTAACTTCCCCGACCTGAAATCCTGACACAGTCCTCAATCAAACCCTTCCCACCCTGCCCTCCAAGCCAACGGGGAAGGGGCTCATCCATGATGGTATAGTGCAATAGTTCCGCCCTTTTCCTGAAAGCCCCTGCTGATGGCAGCAGGTTCAACTTGTAGGGCCTTTTCACCCCGTCCTGGGTGCAAGGCTCCATCACCACCTCTACTACTACTACTATAGCAGGGGACCCAGTCACCGAAATGGGAGAGGACCTGTGATGTTCTGCCGTACTTTTTATTTTTGTTTTATCTGTTAGTTTGGTCATTAAGGTCCACAGAATGAGAAGTCTGCTCTGCCGGAAACATTGCGAAAAAAAAGTTATGGCTATTTGTATATTCACTGTCCCATCGACTCCACTAGAAATATTTTTTTTTTTAAAAGAAAAGAAAACTTCTGTAAGTAGCATGTGAGGGGTCAAACTAGGGGTTCTTTGTGATTCTGAATCCATTGCAAGCATTTGTTTTGCATGAAAAACATTCCTTGGGCAAAACTTCGGCCCCCAAAAACTGTGAAAAGTGATGAGTCATCACTTTTTTTCTTCCACTTTTCACAGTTTTGGATGGCCAGAATTTTGCCCAAGGAATGTTTTTCATGCAAAACAAATGCTTGCAATGGATTCAGAATCACGAAGAACCCCTCGTTTGACCCCTCACATGCTACTTAAAGCAGATGTTTTTTCTTTTTTAAATATTTCTAGTGGAGTTAATGGGACAGGGAATATACAAATGGCCATAACTTCTTTTCGCGATGTTTCTGGCAGAGCAGACCTCTCATTCTGTGGACCTTAATGACCAAACTAATAGATAAAACAGAAAGAAAAAGTACGGCAGAAAATCACAAGTTCAACCCTATTCCTTGAGCTTTGTGGGCTTGTGGGTCCCCGACTACTACTACTTCCCCCCCCATCCCCATCACCACCAGCACCCTCCTCCCTCCCGCATCGCTCCCTCACTGCATGCGGTCTGGCTGGACGTGCTGCTGCGGGGCATAATGGAGGAAGGCTTGGGCCGGGCCGGGCGCGGAGGCGTGAACGGCGGCCGCGGCGGCGGTGGCTGCCGTGGCCGGGCCCGTGGCGGCGGAGGGGCTGGGGGCGTAGCTGTAGCCCAGGAAGCTGGCCGGGGAGGCGGCGTACGGGTACTGCTGCTCGAAGGCGGCCTGCGCGTACTGGCTGTAGGCGGCGCTGTAGTCCAGGTACGGGCTGCTAGACACGGAGGTGGAGACCTGAGTTGGCATCACCAGGCTGGGCTGGACGAAGGCTTGGGGGTAGACGTACTGCTGGGCCAACCTACACACACAGAAACAAAGACAAACAGGTTTAGTTTGTTTAGTTTTCTTTTTGCAATAGCAGGACAAGTAGGGCTGTCACGATTATGACATTTTACACAACGATTAATTGTCACACAAATAATTGCGATTAACGATTTAATTGTGTTTTTGTCGTTGACAATTACATTTCCGTTTGGCTTTTAGGCTTTGAAGTTGCACATGGTAGATATGACACTTTTGTATGTTTTTGTCTTTTTGTTCTTGTCTCTTTTACGTTTGGGGGGGGGGGGGGGGGGGGAATAATAAATAATTAAGATGTATATTGTGATAATGGGGACCTATAAGGCATTGTAAGAATATTTTGTTGAAATAATTAATGCCTGTCAAAAACCCAATAAACAAATGTTTACAAGCTCACAAGCTCGCAACGCGTCAGGATGCGATGCGTTGTGATCTTGTAGAGCTGCCATTTCCACCATTTCTGAAAATGTATGAACATTTTTCAACATTCACAATTATGACGATTATGACAAAATAACTGCGATTAGACGATTATGTAATAATTGTGACAGCCCTAAGCAGAACAAGAGAGAACACTTCGAGGCCTGGGTTCCATCGTTTTGACGACGTCGTTCCCACAGGGCCAGCGTTAATCTTTCTTTGTCTTGAATCTACTGTGTCATTATCACACCTGGCTGCCATTCACCGCAGTACTAATGTGTAAATAAAATAAAAAAAGAGTGGGTTAGGAGGAAGGGAAGGTGACTCAACCCTCTGTCTGTGTCAGTTAGAAAAACCTACTAAACCTGTTGGGCCGGGCCTCTAGAGAGTGGCGGGGGGGCTCGGGCGATAGAGGCAGCCGTTACTGACAGGTTTTCAAGCTCAGGCACCATCCGAGTGTTTTAACAGCTGCTACTCTTCACTCGCTGCATGCGCACACTCACGCGCACACACACACACAAAAAGGGGAAGTGTGTGCTAAAAGGCGGCCGAGAACTTTTTTAGACTCGTAGTTCCCATTTGGTGTATTAAAATCTCATACGTCGTCGCCGGTTGGAAACCTTGTATCTCCAGTTTAAAAAAAAATAAGTTTCCAAATGTGTACGTTCTTTCGCAAAGTAAAGCCCTGCTTCATCATTTATACAAGGCTGACGCAGGGCGGTGCGAGGTGTTGTGTGCTTGTAGATCGGCTGTTTTCACTAGTTTAAATCATTTTTAAATTAAAAATGCAAAACGAATGGTTTTGGACATACAAGGTTTTCACCCGACAACGACGACATACTAGCTGTCAAAGCCTAATGACGAGGATGGAGCCGGCAGTGATGAGGGGAGCTTATCGGCCTGAGGTGTCAGGCTCTGCTGGGCCTCACGACACGGCCAGGCCTCTCAGATTAGAGCTGTGGTGGTCTGGGGACTGTACTGGTCTCTCCTCCCTTCTGTCTTCACTTTGCCACTCCATCCATGGAGTGCATGTGTGGGGTGGGTCTATTTTTACCCAGGCCTGAGCACCTCTCATGGGATTGTTGCTCTGTAGAGGACTGAGGGAGGGATGGTGGTGGCAGGGAGGAGAGGACCCCCCAATTCCATATAAAGGACGATGTTAAGTTTGATTGCTTTCAGAGCCTTATAGTTTACCCTTGGTACTAGAGCTGAGGGAAAACACCCACAGAGACAGAATGTTGTTCACTGCAAACAACAACAACAGCAGCAGCAGCAGCAGAGCAGTAGTAGTAGTAGTACACACAGAAAGACGGGAAAGTCACTCAAATGTCACTCTGAATCACACAGTAGAGCTGCATCTCAGTACAGAGGGAAAAAGAACATTCTTCTCTCTGGCTTGGTTGTCAATATAATATCGCTGTTCTGTCAGATTAGTGGTCAGGAGGAAAACAAAGGATGATTGTAATTGACATGTAATGAGAGGCAGCTATTAAAGGGCAACTTTTGCCCGATTTTTAACCTGAAGCCCATTGTTCTATTGTGAGCGGGGACACATGAAAAGATGAGGGAACAAAGAGCTTGCTCTCAAAAGTAACTGAAGAAATTGTAGGACGATGGGATTCAGGTTAAAAATCTGCAATGTTGCCCTTTAAGTCAACAGGAACACAGCAAAAAGGTGGATTTTTAACCTGAATCCCATTGTTCTATTGTGAGCAGGGACACGTGAAAATATGAGGGGAACGCTTCCCAGTGCATTCGGTGTCTCAAAGAGCTTGCTCTCAAAAGTAACCGAAAAAAAGAAATGTGTCATTGTAAGACGATGGGATTCAGGTTAAAAATCTGCAATGTTGCCCTTTAAGTCAACAACAGGAACACAGCAAAGGGTGGAAGCATGCAAGGACAGGAATGCCAGCACATATTACTCCTGTCCACCCCACCCCGACACAACACTTCAACTTCAGCCAGCAGCACCCCAGTCACCACCACTGCAAACCCCAAACCATGCCATAATAGGGAAGAGTTACCACCGCAATCGGTATAAGCTCTTCCCTTCATATCACACACACACAGAAAGATAAAAGTCACTTCAAATCCATCACAGCACACTGCACTGCACTCTCAGGTCATCACTAGCACCTTGGAGAGGGGGGTGGGGGGGCACACAAATTCTGCAAACCCTCGTCTGGACTAAGCACCATACATGTCCTGCACTGCGGGCATCTTCCATCCCCCTGGTCAGGTGGACTGGTCAGCTGGTAGCATACCAAGATAGGAAGGAGTTGATAGGGAGAATAGTGATTATTTACTAGTTAGCAATGACACAAAAAGGTCACTGGTATCAGTCAGTCAATACAGGGGTGTGATGCAAGACACAGGAATAAGATTAGAATAATAACCACAAAAAATGACTAAAGGGTTAAAGAAAACAAAAAGTAAACTCCTGTTGGTACTGATTGCAAGGGAGTCACATGAAAACAATCCAGGGGAAAGAAATGATGACATCGAAGTGCACACACACTTTTGGAGAAGTTCAGAATAAGACTAGAAGCAGTGCTCTTCCGAGCACAGGTCTCCACCAGGCCGTGCGTACTGGTGGTGTTACTGTATAATAGGCCAATGTAAAAAGGGTGGCATATGTTCCTCACCTTAGATCTTTCATGGCAATCGGACGCTGCATGCATGATTTGAAGCATTGTGTTCCAAAAATGTGTTTTGCTAAAGTCTACCTAATGGTGGCGCTATAACAGGCCAATGTGAAAAAGGTAGCATTTGTTCCTTGACCTAGTGGGAATATGTGTGGCAAATTTCACGGTAATCGCAAGCTGCGTTGATGATTTGAGGCATTTTGTTCAAAAGCGGAGCAATCCTGCAAAATTTGGAAGCTAATATTAGCCAATCAGGATGGAATATGAAATATCAGACTGATCGGACTTGATCACATGACTATAGAGATACCGTGTACCAATTTGCGTGATTTTTGCATAAAATCTCAAGGAGTAATATCCAAAAATGTGTTTTACATATGTCGGCCCAAAGGTGGCGCTATAAAAGGCTGATGTGAAAAATGCAGGGCAAAGGTTTATCCTTAGCCTCTAGGGAGTGCGCTTACAAAGTTTGAAACTGATCGGTGGAGTTATAGGTAAAACCACAAATCGGCCTGTTATAGCGCCACCATGAGGCTGATTTTAAAAGAATTAAGTGGCATTTCTTCCTCGGCCTAGTGGGAACGTGTGTGCGCGATTTCATGATAATTGCACTTTGCGTTTGTGATTTGAGGCATTTTGTTCAAAACGGCTCAATCCTACAAACTTTGGAAGCCAATCTTAGCCAATCAGGATGCAATATGCAAAATCGGACAGATCTGTGTCGATCACATGACTGTCGAGATACTGCCTACCGATTTGTAGGATTTTTGGACAAAATCTGTAAGAGTAGTAGTAGTGCACAGAAATGTGTTTTGCGAACATCGGCCACTAGGTGGCGCTAGAAAAGGCCCATTTGAAAGATTTAGGGCAGAGGTTCTAGATTGGCATCCAGGGAATGTGTGTGCTCACTTTGGCAGCGACCGGGCCAACGGCGACTGAGATTAGGTGCTCACAAACTGCGAGGACGCACGGACGGACGCACGCACGGACGGACGGACGCACGCACGGACGGACACACGGACGGAGGGGAAAACATACTCTCCCTCAGCCTTCGGCTGGTGGAGACAATAATGACAAGAGATAGTGGCAGCTGTAGCTGAGTGAGTCCCAGGCAAAACTGTCCGCGTTTTCACCAACATGGGGTGGAATATTCAAATCACACCATTACATATTTCCCTCAAAACAAGGGGGCTGTACAGCCATGTTAAAGAGGCCTACTGTAGTTGGCAGAGATATCCAATATACATGAGTGAAAAGGAACAGCGCTACAGTCTTACATACTACTACTCTGACTTCTAACTAGTAAGCAAATGAACGCCAACCCCCCACCCACATACACAATCTACACTTTGCCCTTGCAGTGCTACCGAGCTACTAACAAAGAAGCATTCACTCTCACACTCACAGCTTTCAAAGATGACCATACATGAGTGCTGTGAGGCACATCTAGCCTACATTCACATACATGTATAATGAGCTGGCTTTCTCTGTGCTGTTAGCAGTGTGCGTGTGTGTGTCAGTGTGTGTGGGTGTGTGTGGCCAGAGGCAGCTTTACTTGACCTCTGCTTTAGATGAAGTGACCCGGCATGCAGCGGAGAAGTGCATTGGCACAAAAGCAGTGCAACCCTATAGGGATGGACTGAATAAGAAGATGGTATCATCATCCTACCATTTTAAATACCCAGGCAGAAGGGATGTATACTGTCAAATACGTCAAAAACGAGAGATGGCTGGCTAGTGGCTAGCAGGGGACTTCAACAGGGGGTCTGAGACCCATAGGGGGTCCTCAGAGTTACTACAGGGGGTCCTCCAAATGTTTGTGTGATAGAAACTTTTTTTCTCCTTTTTTATATTAACCACTTGAGTGTGTCTGCGAACTTAAGCCAAAAATAGCAGATATACAAGCTCACAACGCCTCACGCTGTGACTGCGAGGCATTGTGAGCTTGTACATCGTCTATTTTCGGCAAAGAGCTTTGGTGTAGAGGGGGAAAAGAGCAGACTAAGTACTGTACATAGTGAAAGGACAAGTTTAAGTATCGACGGTTCAAGTGGTTAAATATCTGAAAACACCAATTTACATGAATCCAAAATAATAGATGATGGGGGTCCCTGCTTCATCCCTCTCTCAGCTAAGGGGTCCTTGGCCTGAAAACGTTGAAGACCCATGGGCTAGAGGCTAGCATAGAAAACAGAATGGGGAAACGACATTGACAAGGGTGACGACTGACGAGCCCGCTGGGTCAATCGAGGATCTCTGACAGTGCAGTCAGTGGCGATGGGCAGAATGTGGATGATGACCAGAAGATCGGGGGTCAGCTGTTTTTTCTGCTGACAGTGTGCGAGAGTTTGTTGGCTGACAACATGTCACTCATTCGAAAACAGGGGTCTTCAACAGGGGGTCTGGGACCCCTAGGGGGTCCTCAGAGTTACTACAGGGGGTCCTCCAAATCTTTATGCGATTTCTCATTTTTTTTTATATTAACCACTTGAACCCTAGCGTCCATATTCAGAGAATTCTTTAGCCAAAAATAGCAGATCTACAAGCTCACAACGCCTTGCGCTGCGAGGCGTTGTGAGCTTGTAGATCGGCTATTTTCGTCAAAGAGCTTTGGTGTAGAGGGGAAAAAGAGCATATTATTATTAAGTACAGAGTGAAAGGTCAGGTTTTTTAAGACAGTTCAAATGGTTAAATATCTGAAAACACAAATTGACATGAATCCAAAATACACTGAAGATTGTGCTGTTAAACGATGAAACTATATTGATCTCTGTAAACTCTCTCTGAAAAGGTTGTGGGGGTCCCTGCTTCATCTCTCTCTCAACTAAGGGGTCCTTGGCCTGAAAACGTTGAAGACCACTGGTCTAAAAGACTGTGCTATTCCAGCTGGACTCTCAAACCACAGACGCTGTGATTACGTGGTCAGCGCGGTATCTGGTTAGCTACCAGCGCACCCTTATGCATCATCAGCCGTTAATGTGCATTTGTGGTCGTGACATTTGTGGTTGTCTGATGAGCTAATCTGAGGAATCCGCACGATTATCGCACCCGGTAGCCAAATATTGCTAGAAGATTAGATAAATACCTCTCAGTGCCTGACGACGTCTCACTGAAAACTAAAACAAAGTGTGAGGACAGTGGCTAGCAAAGAGCCTAGCGAAAGAAAAGCATCAAGGCTTGAACAAGAGCTCAATATTTGCCCGCAGGAAAAGACTTGTGGCGATTGGAGAAAATGGCTGGATTGATGCTTTATTGCAGTGATTCTCAAAGTGGATTCCAGGGACTCTGTGGGTTCCTTTAGGGGGGTCTAAATTGACCCATACAAGTCTGTAACTCTGACAGTGTACAAATGGAACCAAATGAACCTGTTAGGGTTCATTTGGTTCCATTTGTACACTGTCAGGTTCCATTTGTACACTGTCAGAGTTAAGGGGAGACCTTGAAATGTGAAAGTTTGAGAAACACCTGCATCTCTCCTACTGAGAACCAATGCTTCATTAGGCACATAAATGCATAGAAAAACCTTCCCCATCTCCCTTTGCACTTCACCCCCACCTCCCTCCTGAATCCACCCTCCTCCTCCTTGTGTCACAGAGGTGTCGGTTTTCAGTGGCTCTGTCTAATCGCTCTCTGACACCCCGGTAGGAACAGAACACTGCCGGGGAGAGGAGTTTTAAAAAATAAAAACACAGCTCCTTCCTCCATGGGCACCAGGAAGAAAAGAACACAGGGAAATGGACACACACACACACACACACACACACACACACACACACACACACACACACACACACACACACACACACACACACACACACACACACACACACACACACACACACACACACACACACACACACACACACACACACACACACACACACACACACACACACACACACACACACACACACACACACACACACACACAAGTAGAAGAATGGATAGAGTGTGGACCACACGATTGAAAACGTCCCTGGTTCGGTTCCGTCCTGTGCCGAGGGCCCTTCCTCCTCTATGCCCCAAGTTTCCCTGTCTGTCTGCTCGACAGCTGCTGTGACAGCTGCTGTATTGAGAAAAGTGTGGAAGAGACGATGTGTGAAAGATGAATATGCACATTTTTAAAGACACGTGGCCCTTCTACATTCTCCTCTGTCAGGACGAGTGTCCCCTAGCATTGGCGACACCTTCAAAACTTCTACGGATCACAGCTATGCCTTTTCCTCGCTCTCTCAATGTTGCACACAGCGCAGGGGGTCCGGGACCCCTAGGGGGTCCTCGGAGTTACTACAGGGGGTCCTCCAAATCTTTGAGTGATAGAAACCTTTTTTTCTCCTTTTTTATATTAGCCACTTGAACCCTAGTGTCCATATTCTGGGAATTTAGCCCAAAATAGCAGATCTACAAGCTTACAACGCCAACGCGAGGCGTTGTGAGCTTGTCGATCGGCTATTTTCGGCAAAGAGGTATGGTGTAGAAGGAAAAAAATACCACACTTAAGTACAGAGTGAAAGTTTATTTAGTATTGGCGATTCAAGTGGTTAAATATCTGAAACAAATTGACATGAATCCAAAATACACGGAGGACTGTGCTGTCAAACGATTAAACTATATGGAATCTATGATAAGGTTACAGGGGTCCCTGCTTCATCTCTCTCTCAAGTCTCAACTAAGGGGTCCTTGGCCTGAAAACGTTGAAGACCCCTGGGATAGATGATACACTGCTACATCACTGATCGACACCCCTAGTCGTGTACAAAAACCTTCTCCCCCTCCCGCTCTCACACACACACCACATGTCGAAGGGCTTGCAGGCGGGAGTGTTTTTGATAGAAAGGCCATTTGTGTGCTTTATGTCTTAGTGAGGGGCTGTGTCTGTCAAGCAGCACAGAGGAACCTCAGAGGCAGGGAGACAGGTGCTGTGTCTCTCTCTCTGGGGCGGTGGTCATGGGAGATTAAGGGGGTGTAAAAGGCTGTAATAAGAGCCAGCACCTGTCAGACACATGCCACTGAGCGGCACACTGCTGCCGCAGCCTTCAAACCCTCGGGGCTCTGGCGCCATCCCTCGTTACTATGGCAACGAGAGCATGGGCACGGAGGGACTTCCTTGTGCCCTCTTGAAACTCTTGGAACATGAATGGATAAGCCCCCAGCGGGTCTTGAGAGGTGAACTGTGCATCCTTGTATCGCTTCTTGTCGCATATTTTTGATCGACACTAGTATTGTATTATGCAGATGTTGGAAACTTTTTCCACATTTATTAGGTCATTTAGGACAGTGGTTCTCAACCTGTGGCTCCGGACCCCCAGAGGGGTCCCCACTAAATTTTAACACAGTAGACAGGCCAACATACAGGGTACCTGCACATTCCCAAAGTGACAATTGAAGGCCGATCTACATGCTCACAACGCCTCGGGTTGCGAGGCGTTGTGAGCATACAGAACCGTTATACAAAATGTAATGCCTCAACTCTTAGTGCTCGTAGGATGGGGGGTTCCTGGTTAAAATATGATTCTTTTGAGGGTCGCGGCCTGAAAAGGTTGAGAACCACTGATCTAGGACATACCACATATTGGTTTCTTGACCACAAATGCTAAAGACGTTAGATTTAGATAGCATGTTGATCAGACAGATGCTAGGTTTGATGTTGACATGGTATCCTAGTTCTTTGAAGCACCAATTTGTTTTTCCTTTAACTCTACCCACATGACCTGATGTTTGCCGACTAGAGTTCATGTCATAGCCTCTGATAGAAAAGCCCAAATTGTGAATGTCAGGATTCATCTGGGACTCTTCTATGGTATCCCCAAATCCTCATTTATAATTTGTTGTAGACCGTGAATATCCTGAACCTCTCATCCAAACCCCGCCCAACCCCACTGAGGTTGATCCGACGTTGTTTGGTTTGCTTTGGACCTTTACCATAAAGCGATGACATCAGAGAATACGGGTAGAGTGTAGCCTAGTTTATACATTGTCAGAGTGGTGTTGCTTGCCAAGGCATAAATTAGGCTCATCTCTCCCGTGGTGACACAGCCATTAACTGCTCAGCAGACCGTGTAGGACTGAGACACATCTCCATCCAAGCCACTTCTACAATACTGCCATTTTGTGGGCAGCGCTTTTGCCAGTACAGCACAGGTAAAAAAATAATAATAAAAGGAGTCAGTATACTCATTCACCCCAGGAATGTCCTATCTAACTTATCTTATTACCACAGATATGTTAACAATTGCCCAACCCTTGCAATGCTCAAATATGTTAATAGAGTACTTGCGGAGTTTCACATAGACGTGAAATTGACGCGCACTTTCCAGCGGCCTTGTTTGTCAAGAGAAATAACAGCCCAGTAGCTCAACAGAGGGGTAGTACAACTGAACACAACAAGGGAGTGCCTACTCCCACTCGCTTACCCATACTGCCTCTGGATGAGCGCTGGGTGAATGGGCTGTACTCCGATAGATATGCCTGGAAGACAGAGGAAGCCAGCAGTCAGACACGCATTTGCATTTACAGAGGAGGACTGCAGAACAATGCACAGAGACTAAACAGAGGCAGGGCTTGTTTCAAACATGCCAATATTGCCACAAGAAAATGGAAGATTTTTTTTTCCTTCTGTGGATTAACTTATGTTAAAAATGCAAATTAAACTATTAAAAAAAGAAAAAGAAAAAAGGATGAATATGTATTATGAGAGATGGTAATATAAACTGCTTATTTCGAACGCGTGGATCAAAACACTGTTCCGGTTCCAAGGGCGGAGTGCTTGTTTTCGATGGAGATGACGGAGGCGCGCCGTCTCAGGCGACCATGAGCCATGTGAGACACTGGCGGTCGCATGAGCCAACTCAGATTCGTTACTAAGTTATGTGCTGTTAAGGACAGAATAGTAAATCTTTGTCCCCCCGACTTTCGGCACCTTCGCACGGTCCAGTTGAACACAATGGAGCGCTCCCTACCTCCGGTTCAGCCAATCACAAGCTTCCGTGGGCGGGTCTTAACTGGGACCAGAACAGCGTTTTGATACACGCTACTGAAGGGGGATAGGCTTTTTCCAAACACCATCGTTCTCACCTGTTTGCATGCTGCGAGGTTTGGCACCAAGGTAGGCCAAGTTGACGTTGGCCTTCCTCCCATCGATGATGGGGTTGGGGTCCTTGCAGGCCCTCTCCGCTGCCCCTCGGTCCGTCATCGTCACCTGGGGGAAAAGAGACGTGCTCGTCAGCATATTCTCAAAATGAGCATGTTTCCTCTCAAATCAAGATTGGCCGAGGAGGAAGCGCTCACAAGAAAAGAGCACCATGCTGTGGCTATGGTCACCGTGACCCCCTAGGTACGAGAACAAAACAGTTTGAAATAAAAACAGACTCCATTCGTCTGTCATCATAAAAGAAAAATCCCCCTAGATGTTTACCTCTCCCTTTTTTTCCGGAAAAGAGGAAACTACAAACAAAAGAACAATGATTAGCTGTTGGAAATGACACAAACAGCCACTTGACTGTAGGGCTGTCACAATTATTTATTACATAATCGTCTAATCGCAATTATTTGACATAGTCACAATTATTTTTTGATGATTGTTTACATGTTGAATTTTCTTTAAGTTCAAACATTTAAAAAATAGTAGAGCAAATAGTTGTGAGCTTGTAGATCGGCTATTTCCACTATCAATGTTCTTTTTTAAGTATAAAAGTTGTCAAATATGTCAGTAATTTCTTTGTATATTTAGGTCACGTGTCATATCTACCATGTACAACTTCAAAGCCTAAAAGCCAAGCAGAAATGTAATTGTCAACGACAAAAACACAATTAAATCACACAATTATTTGAGTGACAATTAATCGTCATAAAATGTCATAATCGTGACAGCCCTACTTGACAGCAATGGACAGAGACAGACCTGTTGAGATATGGATCTTGGAAGAATAACAGGGGGCTTATCCAATTAGGGAAGAGATATTAAGAAGAGTGTTAGGTTCACCCGCCTCCCCTTCTCTCTCTCTCTCTTCCTGGCATTAGATAATCCCTTCTGCTTTGATTGCCCTCTTCTGCCAACTCAGTGGGTTCAGACACCTCCATATGTGTAACGTCACCCACGTGCAACATTATCGTGTAGGCTGGCAGCTACTGCATGTCTCGCAATGTTTCAGAGGCAGTTCACCACTTCCATGCTGGAGGAATGAGACCACACTGGGCGCTTTTCGACCGGCAAAGAACCGGTTCGGGTTCTTTCTCCCGCCTATGGGATGAACCAGAGGTGAGCTTTTCCATCGAGAACCAAGTTGGTTCCGAACCGTAAAAGTTGGTTCGGAACGGGAACCACAAAATCCTTGGTTCCTCTGGTTCAATCTGGTGGAAACACAAGCCGGTTTGCAGGCCGGTTTGCAAGAACGAACCAAGGTTCCAAGAAAGTTGAGCGGCACTGGTTAGACTTGAACCAAGGTTCTTTTGGTGGAAAAGGCCCCACTGTGTTGTGTGAACGCAGAAGAAAAGGGGACTAAAAACAGGAGGCCATGTTTACATTGTGAAGAACTGTGCTGAGGGGGTGGTTTACTAAGCCACTACTGTTGGCTTTTTTTTTTTTTTTTTTTCAACCGTGGCACCCCCCCTCCCCATCCCATCCAATCAACCACCTCCACTGACGGGTGCACTCAGCAACAGGATTAACAGGTTGCCCTGTGGGTTCGCAATGGAAAAAAAAGCGGTACTGGCTTGCCTACTGTACTGCACACATTGCAGATCACCTCAGTGTGAGTATGTGAATTAGTTATCTCTTGCTCTCTCTGGCTCCTGGCCCCAAGGCAGGCCCACATTGCTGTGAGCCTGTCCAACCTGAAACACCAGGCTCACACTCAGCAGCCGTTGACACATAAACTAGATTCACAGGACAGTTTTTCCTTGGGAGTCCTTATGGGGGCTTATGTGTAAACACACAGAGAGCAATTGTCTTACATTGCTCTAGATGGATGTAAACACACATACAGTAACAATTTTCCATTCCATCTTTGGCCCACCCCGTTGCTGTGATGATGCATCCCTCCAAAGTATCTGGTAAATATTTGCATTTCTTGTTATGCTTCTGTTCTTTGTGTCAGAGTGTATGACACGTTCTTTATCCGCCTCAAAGAGAAATGTCAGCCCTCCCAACGGACAGAGTCAAGACATCAAAAAGCAAGCTCCTTGAAGGCCTTTCATCAATTAGGAGCAGCCATGGCCGAGAATCAAGTTATGGCCAATGCTGTGACCCTCCGCACAGTTGGCCTCCAGATCAGATGACAACATGTAGGTCACAGACTGCTCCTCTCAATTATCATTTTCTATCCAACCACTTAACCAGAGCTTCCAAACTAAGACACTACTCTTGTTTCCCCCGGGAGTCTGGGACAGTCCTCGCTATTGAGAGAAACTTGAGTCAAAGGGAAAACTGTCTGTGACCATCTGAGGGGATGGCGGTGTGTTGCTTGCTGGCCTGCAGGCAGACAGGGTGCAAAACAAAGTGCTGCTCTAATAGCACGTGTGGCCAATTAGATCGTTTTAGGTTAGCACGTCCTTCCAAATAAGTGATTTATTGCTTGGAATGGCAGACTGAAAGTGAGGCAAGGTCGACCAGTTCTTAAAAAAGAACGGAAAAAGAGAAGAAAAATCACCATCACCATATAAAGCAATGGACTGGGGTCTACATGCACACGCACACTCACACTCACACACACACACACCTCTTTAAAATGATAAGCTGTACTGTTCAGTCACCAGTGGAGGGCAAGTTTGTGGATGGAGCTCTTTTAGGGGGGTTGTGGGGGGGCATAGACATATGTCCAGATATAATCTTCTTAGTCTTAGTTGTCCATCAACTCGTGATCCCTCATCCTCATTAAGCTAAAATAACAGACCGTGCGGCTGTGAGTTACTGCAATATCAGACCTCGATGTAGGATCAGTTTCTACAAGTATCTGAATGATGATGACCAGCTAAAAACACAACTAGCATAGCATCATTGTGGGTGTAGTGTCCACACATGTTGGCCAAATAGTCAGGTATGGCATACAATAAACCCCAACCTAAAGAAACAGTTCTGCTTTAACCAGTGGTGTAATGTAACTAGTTAAGTACAATTTGTAGGTATTTGTACTTTACTTGAGTATTTCCAATTTCCAGTACCTTTACTACCTTTACTTCTAGTTCTACTCCACTAGGCCTACATTTCGGATCCAAATATTGTAGTTTTACTCCACTGAAAAGGTTATGTAGATTTTGATAATTATTACAAAACCTACATTAACAATTTCAGCCCTGTATACATTGATTGCAGCCTTTTGAAAATAGACGATCTACAAGCTCACAATGCTTCCCGAATCCCGATCATGCAACGCATTGAGAGCTTGTAGATCTGCCATTTTCAAAAGACGTTTATACACATTTGAAAACTTGAAATGGGGATATTCTGCTCAATGAGTATTTTTATGCCAGTACTGTTGTACTTTTACTCAAGTACAGTTTGAATTCCGGCCCTTTTACTTGTAACAGCATTCCTATATTGCATTATTGATACTTTTACTTGCCGAAAATAGCCGATCTACAAGCTCATCGTGAGCTAGCTTGTAGATCTGCTATTTTTTGGCTAAAGATGCGAGTACTTTTTCCCACCCCACTGAAAACACACACAGGCTGGACAGTCACCAAAGTTGTGACAGAGCAGAGAGCACGCGCCCTCCGCTCCGTCTCAATCTTATGACAGACATTAGTGGGAAAATGATCATGTTGTCTTCTTGTTTTTTTCCCCCTCTCCCCCTCTCTGCTTGCTTGCTTTACTTACAAAGCCATATCCTCTGGACTTGCCGGTCTGCCTGTCCGTTATCACCACAGCCTCGTCTATGTCCCCGAAGGCTTCGAAATACTTCCTCAGGGAAGCATCGTTCGTGTGGTAGGGCAAGCCGCCCACGAATATCTTGGTGAAAGTCGTGTCTTTTTGAATGGCCGTAGGATGCATGACTTCTAGGGCTCCGTGGTTCATATACTGGTGCAGAAGCATTGGTCACCCCGGTCAACACAACACACCAACTTTAACAAATGTAACCACTCGTTTAACTTCCCAGCATCAATAAATAAGGCAACGCGGAAAAAAATAAAGTGCAGTACAGCGTTGTTGTGTTCTAGTTTGGTTTGTCCTTCTGCGTTGCGGTCCTTAAAAAGTTGTGGCAACCTGGCTATAATGACATCTAGTCGCTACGCATCACGCTGCTTCTTCAGTCGGCACCGTCACGTCAAAACCAGTTGCCTCTTCTTGTGTTGAAATGTTCCGGGAAGATTTTATACTCCGGCACTTTGACCACGCCCCTCGCCGGCTCTCGGCCAATCGACGCGCAGGGTCCGGGTGACAGCTGGGGCTATAGCCCCTCCCCTGGCCCCGCCCACCGGCGTTCTCGTGCACCTGCTTTTGTCCTTTACGACACAAAGAAAAGCTTCTGCTGCTCTGATGCTGCTGTGAGCAGAAAGCGCGCCTCAGGCACGTTACAATACGCTGCAAATTGCAATAAAGAAGTTATTGTCTGGCCAGTTAGTTAAACCAATCTAACAATTTCAAAAAGTGGTATACCCACCCGACCCCCCCTTACACATGAACTGCTTTAGCTGGATAAATCAAACATGCATCGTTAACGTTTACCAGATAATACTGCGACGCACATGGTTTTTGAGCCTTACATCTCTTTAACACATCTTAACACAATCTTTGAATATCTGTGTCTGTGACATGTTGAACCCAATAAAGCACTAACTATTAGCCAGTGGTGTAAAGTAATTTTTATTTTCTTTACTATTTTCAATACTTTTACTCCACTTTAGGCCTATACTCCAATTGTATTATAACTTTAGTATAGTTACAAGTCACTTTGTACAATTTGATTTTACATAACACACCATTGTGAGCTTGTAGATCAGCTATTTACAAAATATTTTTTAATACATTTTGAACTTGTTAATGCCCAATATGTAGGCCTACTTTTACCTTTGGTAGTCTACTTTAAGTATATTTTGATATACTTTTACTGAATACATTTTTAATACGGTACTTCAACTTGTGTCTACATTGCAGTATTGAGACTTTTACTTGAGTAAAATATGTAAGTTTTTCTCCCATGACTGGATATAGCTATAGTTGCTTATAGGCCCGCCACGTAGGCCGCCTTCAACTGTGATCCTGTCATAAAGAAAATTACTATTATTTGCTCTAGCATTCATGACCCGTAGAAGAGGCAAAGAACTCAAACACTGATATGATCCTTAGCAACATATTACCCCAACGTAAAAAGTTTCACAAAAACTCACTTGTGTGTGTGTGTGTGTGTGTGTGCGTGTGCAAGCACCCATTGGTTTCATTTACCCTGAAATGTCAAGTGTTTCATTAGCTGAGAAATCAATCGTGCATTTCAAAATAAAACCAGTCTCATAGGACCCTGAGCATTGAACATTCTAGTGCAAATAAAGTGATTTAGAGATTGTGTCAAGCTTGCTTCTTAGTTGAGCTGGAGTCATATTATGTTCTGTTGGATACAGGAGACTGGTACAGTTTGGTGCAGCAACTGAACTCTATTTCCATCATTGATCAAAAGGAGGTAAAAGGGAATCTTTCCAAGATATTGATACATTGCCCATGCCCTGGCTGTAAAGTCCAAGAACCCATTGTCTGGATTACTAGCTCCATCTGAGGGCTAACCAACAGTACCTTCCCAGTTCTCACCTTCGGTTCCTTGGAGCTCTACTGCTAAGTACCCAGGGCCAGACTAACAGTGAGGTGACACCCTAATGACCTCAATAAAAAGGGGTTTAATTCACACTTTCCTCTGTATGAGCTGGTTCACTTCTCACACAGACTTATTCATATCCTCCTGATAAACTCCCCTATCTCCCCAACTCTTTCCCTGTCAAAGGACCATACCTTGCATGAGAATTCAACTGCCCTGCTTTGATCCTGTCTGTCTACCCCCCTGACCACCTCTACAGGTTGCTAGCAGGCCCAGGGCCACTACTCCGAGTAGACAGACTGCTCCATCTGCTGGTGACAAGGATGAAAACACACATTATCGTGGTTGCTGTTCAAGGTTTATCCATTTCATGTCATGGTGAATTCGATGTACAGGAGAGGCCCACATGAATTGATACATGTACAGCAGTGATACAGTACGAGACCCTGGTCGATTCCACATAAGAGCATGCACAAAACAGTTCCCCAAGTAAATCCCCAATGAACACTTACCGTACAAATAACCACAAAGGTTCCTTTATAAACCTACTGACTCCCTCAAGTCGGAACCAACGTGTGAAGACCTAAGAGATTATTTATTTTATATATCCATTTCAGTATCAGAACTAAACCACAGAGTAACAGCAATCAGAGAATGTTAAGTCTTTGGAAAGCTGTAGAAAAAATAAAGAACCGAACACAATGATAAAAACAAGAACAAAATGAAACATCGATATTCATGACAAAATAAGCCCCCCCCCCCCCCCCCCCTTTTCCACGATGACCTCCGAGACAAATGGTCATGCAGCTGTCATCAACGCTGGGTTGGGTAGGCCCCTCTGATTGGTCCATGCATGGAACACAGTGTCACTGCATTGGTCCAGGTGTTTGCCAAAAGGAGGGCGTCTCTGTCTTGAGCATTTAACACACACTAAAGCAGCAGGTCTTCCATGTTCCCTCACAGGAGATGCACCTCGGCGTGGTGAATCTGGAGACGGGGAGGGAGCAGTCAGTCACAGAGAGCTCCTTCAAAGTGTTTGGTTTGTTTCTATTCTGAAATGTTTATCATGTCTCATTCTTCAGATAAAAACATTAACAATACCTCAAAATCACAGGGTTCCCACTTCCCACACATCTTTACCAATTAATTTCCAAAACTTTTCCAAAACCTTTCCAGAATATTTAATCCGATTTTCAGGACTATATAACAATAATTCAGCTCAATAACAGGTCGCTTACTCCTATGCGCAATGCCCAAAGACAGGTAGTGTATGCCAGTGGTTCTCAACATTTTTAGGCCGTGACCCCCGAAATAATCATATTCTGGGGGGACCCCGGCACCCTGACGAGCACTAAGAGTAGATGAATTTTGTAAAACACGGTTTTATTGTGAAAATAGCAGATCTACATGCTCACAACGCCTCGCGTTTCTGCCTCTAATATTTGACAATTTGGCCAATGTTTAATTTGTCATTTCAGAGGTATTAACAAATTCAATAACCAAAGACAATGCATAGCTATTTTTTCCAGGACCTTCCAGGACCCTTGATCAATTCCAAAACGTTTCCAGTACTGGAAAAATATTTGTATAATTTCAAAATATTTCCAGGAATTTCATGACCGTGGGAACCCTGAAATCAAGCTAAATTAATAGAAAAATATAGTAGTGTTCCTTCAATTATAGCCTATATAATTGCTCAACAATTCATCTATTCATTCTCCATTAGCCACAAAGTGCAGAAAAGCCTACGTTTATTGAGGAATGCTCAGCAAATCCTCACCACTTCACATGACGTATTAAAATTCAAAGTATTGCATTCTACAGGCGCACATACTGTAGAGCTTGTAACAAACGCCATCAAACTGCAAACCTTGACCTTTTTCCATCAAGTCAATGTGGCAACAATCTACCGTAATAGAACATTATTTCTTAGCTGTAGCACTACACACAGCAGCACTGAAATCTGAACCACGTCACAATTGTATTTGTCAATTGTCCATACATGCCAGGATGGCCTGCTGACAGCCAAGTGTCACAAGGGTACTGAGGAAGCAGGCCAGCCGCCATCTGGGCAAACCATGATGGTCTCCAGGTTTCATGGACACAGGGTTCCCACACATTTTTACCAATTAATTTCCAAAACTTTTCCAGAATAATTAACCCAATTTCCAATACTATATAACAATAATTCAGCTCAATAACGAGTCCTATGCGCAATGCCCAAAGACAGGTAGTGTATGCCAGTGGTTCTCAACCTTTACAGGCCGTGACCCACGAAATAATCATATTTGAACTGGGGACCCCGGCACCCTGACGAGCACTTAGAGTTGAGGAATTTTGTACAACACAGTTTTATTGTGAAAATAGCCGATCTACATGCTCACAACGCCTTGCGTTGCGAGGCGTTGTGACCATGTAGATCGGCTATTTTCACACTTTCTCCCTCTAATATTTGACAATTTGGCCAATGTTTAATTTGTCAATTCAGAGGTATTCATTTTTTCCAGGACCTTCCAGGACCCTTGATCAATTTCAAAACCTTCCAGTACTGGAAAAATATTTTTCTAATTTCAAAATATTTCCAGGAATCTCATGACCGTGGGAACCCTGTGGACAACCATTGCCCTACTCTCACCATTTCTTGTTCCGGGGCTTGAGCTCCTCGGCAGCGTTCCGAAGGAAGATGTAGTTCTTCTTCTGGGGGTTGTAGTACTCATGTCCCTGGGGGGGAAAAATTACATAATAGGCAATCAACTACAACCTAATATGTAGTGAATAGTGAAATACGAGTCCTTTGTATATCACACACAACTCTTACCTTGGACCAGTCATAGCTGGAGGCATAGGCGAATATGTTTCCGTTGCTGTTGAAAGCACAGGCGGTAATGGGCTGGTCTAGCTGCTCGGACGTCTTCAGCTTGGTGCGGGCGTCTTTGTCCCAAAAGCTGAAGCGTCCGTCAGAGCCCACAGTGGCCAGCGTACCGTGGACAGGGTGGAAGGAGATGGCATTTACCTGACGAAGCGATAAGAATATGAGGGGTAGAAAATGTTGAAATTTAATGAAATGGCAAAGTACATGTTGCTTTAACATGGTGAATGATCCCACAAAACTATGTGGGCTACTTGACACATGCATGATTTTTCATAGTATGTAATAGTGATTGACAGCTGTCCCTCCAGCAGTCAGTCAGTCCCTCCGTCTGTCCGGCATGTCACGTAACACTTTTGGCCCTACTCTTATCTCCGGCACCGCTGCCCCTATCCATGCCAAACTTTGCACACACACTCCTTGGCTGGCAAACCACAACCTCCACCCCTGATTTCTCACATGCCCCTCTTCTAGCACCACCATGAGGTTGCTTTTTTGCAGACAGCATTAATGAACACTGCTCCTACAGATGTATGTATAATAGTGATTGACAGCATGAAGATTGAAGAGGCGACCAGTTGAACACGTTGTGGGAAGATTTTTGTCTCATCGCAAAACACCCAGCAACCAAAGTCAAACGATTCAAGTGATTAGAAGATTATTTCATCTTTCAGTGGGATGGCACCTTTAGAGTCTCGTAGGAGCGCTACTGCTTGACAAGTCGTACTGCCTGAAGCTCAAAATTCAATATCTCCCCTGATCAACAAATGGTAAAGATTTCAGCACTTGCACAGGGACCTGGGTTCAAATCCCCAGTAGATGATGTCAGTCAAGTGCAGCTTTAGATTGACGTACAAGACGTTAACCAGTTTTCTTGATGAGAAAGTGGTGTGGAATGTTTAAACACCTTTTGTATACAGTATGTTACTGTCAAGTGTTATTCAGTCCGACTTGTTTAATTTCAGAATCAACTAATTAACTCCCAGCAATATTCAGATGAATCGTGCAGTTCACATCTACGTTTCTATCTTTATATTCAAGTTAATAGATATAAATAACTGAAAAATCTTTCTACACTGTTGCTTTCAGTGTAATGCACCAACCTTACTGAGATTTGATTCCTCTACGGTATATGCACCTGGCAATATCTGATATTTATATTTGAAAAGAACACCTAATTTCAGAATGTGTCTTGCGAATTAGTAAATACACAGTTACAAATAGTAATACATGTCAATTTATGTAAATAATAATCACATCTCATTTCAATCACATTTCCTCAAACAATATCATAACCGATGGGCTAAGAATGCAGGTGCCACTTACAGCATAGATGTCCTGTGGGGTGGCTGTGTTTGTTCCATTAGACCTGTGGCACTTGAAGGTGAAGTTGTCCTTGGCTCTGTTAGATTTGAAAGAAATATGGAACTGTATCTACACAAATATCATGGTATCTATATCAGTGGTTCTCAACCTTTTTAGGCCACGACCCCCAAAATAATCATATTTTAACTGGGGAGTGGGGAACCCACCCCACTCTTGTGAAAATAGCAGATCTACATATTCACAACGCCTTGCGTTGCGGGGCGTTGTGAGCATGTAGATCGTCTATTTTCACAATTTCTGCCTCTAATAGTTGACAATTTGGCCAACGTTTAATTTGACATTTCAGAGGTATTAACAAGTCCTTAACTCATCTAGTGCCATTCGCGAGATGTCTCGCGAAATGTACTCGAGTATCTGTAGTGCCATTCACGGGATATCTCGGGAAAAGTAATAGATTACTGTAACGGCGAGTACATTACCGAGAAGAATCGCCGGCGGTCCGGAGACGAAATCCGTCGCTGATTTCGCATCATCACGGCTCCACGAGCACAAAATAGTCCCATCCATAACATTGAGGTGGACGGGGGATCTCATCTTTAATGTCCATTATCTCAAAACTACACTTTAGAAGCTAGGATGGAGGCAGATGCTCGCTTATGTTACACAGTTATAAAAGCTCCCGGTCGGCCATTACACAACTCCACGTGGACACGGATCGGTTCCGGCGCACGATCCGATGACGTCAGACCGGAAGTGATTGCGCGGTGGACTTCTGGCCTTCAAAATAAGACAACGCAAGTGAATGGGACCTGAAGGAGGCACTTTGGACATTATAATCCGTTAATGTCTGGGGCTCTGAATGAGTTAAATTGCCACTTTAGAAATGTGCAGATAGCTGCTATACACTTAAAACCTTATGTAGGTTTGTTTACTGTTGAGTGAGAAAAACAATGTTTCACATTAGGTTACTCATCTGGGGACCCCCCCAAAATAATTTGCGGACCCCCCCTGGGGGTCCCAACCCAAATGTTGAGAACCACTGATCTAATTTATATGACTACACAGTACATTTCTACAATTTAAGAGGACAAAATGGAACCTTGTTAACATTAACAAACAAAAATCTATTATTTTGTTTAGAAATGGATCCCAAGTCACCACTTACGGGTTGGGAGGGCTTATGTAATGGATGGCCACTCGACCCTCAATGCTTCCCAGGGCAAAGCCTGTGGGCTTGTTCTGCTTGTCCTTGAAGATGGCCACGCATCGGTGCTGCAGGATGGAAGCATACATACAGTACACGGGTCAGAGAGGCCTTTCATGCATAAACAGCAGACGCTGTCTTGATTGCCTTTGAGCTTGGCATGGTTTCAAGGACAACGAATGAATAAAGGATTTATACAAAGATAAAGGGATAACTAGGGCTGTCACGATATGACATTTTACATGACGATTCATTTTCTCTCAAATAATTGCGATTAACGATTTAATTGTGTTTTTGTCGTTGACAATTACATTTCTGTTTGGCTTTTAGGCTTTGAAGTTGCACATGGTAGATATGACACATAACCTAAATATACAAAGAAATTACTGACATATTTGACAACTTTATACTTAAAAAAGAACATTGACAGTGGAAATAGCCGATCTACAAGCTCACAACGCGTCGCGATGCGACGCGTTGTGAGCTTGTAGATCTGCTATTTCCACTATTTTTGACTGGAAATGATTATGACGATTATGAAAAATAATCACGATTATGTCAAATAATCACGATTAGACGAGTATGTAATAATTGTGACAGCCCTAGGGATAACAGGCTGGACAACAGAGAAAAATAAAGAGTGAAAGACAAAAAAAAAAAAGAACAAAAAAAGGTGTTCACCTGATGCTTGAGAGGAGAGTCTATTCTGCGAAACTCCGAGGGCTGGTTCTCTAGCTGGTAGACAATCAGTCCCCTCTCAGCTGTAGCCACCACTGCCATGGGGTACACCTGGAAAAAAAGAAAAAGCCCTCAACAACTTGCCAGGTTCATGTTAAGCTTAACACTTATGTTATCAATTAAATCTCTTTGAAGGTCCAAGTTGCCATGGTCTCCATAGACTTCCATGTAATTCATTTCATAGTGCACGGATTATGCACGCCCATGCCTAATCATGCACCACGTGTGTGCAGACTGTTCACAGCTTTCAAACAAAACAAAAAACGATTGGAAATCCGTTCAGGCATTCATGAGATAGCAGCCATTATGTTTTCTTCAAACATGGCTGCCATGTTTGAAAGATGGGGTTGGTATGGGGGTTAAACATGCAATTTCTCGATCCCGATCATGCATAGTACATTTTTTGAGGTCCAAATCTTTTTTTGATTTTTTTTAAATTCCCTTAAAAAACGGCCCAAACTCGGGAAACTCAGGGTTGGCACGGGGGGGGGGGTACCAATACAAACTCGGGAAACTCGGGGTTGGCACCAGACAGGTTAATTATACTTCCATGTCCCTCGACCAAAAACAAGTGATTTTTAGCTAAAAAAAAAAAAAAAAAAAAAACATACCACATTATGTGTTTTCAACTTACCACATCTGCACAGTAGGATCTCTCTGGCATCTGCAGAGACATCATGGGGTTGGGAGAGCGGGTGTCCCAGAACTGAACAAGGAAACACAGATCAGACTCATGACCCTGAAGACCCAATAGGTTTGCAACTGCCTTGTCCCTCAGAGAATGGCTACAGTGATGTGACGATAGGGGATGTATCTAAACAATTGCTTATGTCTGGTCATAAAAGACTAGGATCTATTTAGAAGAGAAGGAGTTCCACCGTGCATCAATTAAAACGGTCCGGTGCATCTCAGGAGCAGGACACATCAGCCGACAATAGGAATGAGGCACTGGAGCATCACTAACTATGAAATGTATTATTTATTCATTTAAATGTGTGCTTGTGGCTAACAATCAATAGATCCAGAGGAACACATGTTCGATCTCACAAAAGATTTTGTTAGTATGTATGTTCAGAATACTTCCAGCTTGTTGAAAATGTGGTGTCTTTTGGCGGTGACATGTTGCTGCCTTCCATTTCTGATACATTTAAGACCCTACATTATATAGTTAGGTTATTGTGGATTTGGTTTTCCGAGGGCTTTAAGATATGTTGTTTACAGATGCACAGAAACACACAGACAGTAGAGATAATAATAAATACAGTGTACCCTGTAGGCAGAGCAATAACTAGACCGAAGGTCGTACCTTCAGTGTTTTGTCCCAGCTGCCAGTCATGATGCAGCTGTAGTTGGGGGCTTTAATCCAGTGGATTGATTTGATCGGGCCTTCATGCTAAAATTAGAAAGACAGATACAGGTTCATAATAATTTAAATAGCACAGTTAGGACTGTCACAATTATTACATAATTGTCTAATCGCAATTATTTGACATAATCGCAATTATTTTGTGATAATCGTCATAATCGTTTACATGTTGAAAAATGTTTATATATGTTCAAAGATTTAAAAAAAATAGTGGAAATAGCCGCTCTACAAGCTCACAACGCGTCGCAATGCGACGCGTTGTGAGCTTGTAAATCGGCTATTTCCACTATCAATGTTCTTTTTAAAGTGTTAAGTTGTCAAATATGTCCTTCATTTCTATGTATATTTAGGTTATGTCATAACTGTCATGTGCAACATCAAAGCTTACAAGCCAAACAGAAATGTATTTGTCAACAACAAAAACACAATGAAATCGTTAATCGCAATTATTTGAGTGACAATTAATCGTCATGTAAAATGTCATAATCATGACAGCCCTAAGCACAGTCACTAATTTTTAGCTGCCATCTATCTAACCTCTAACCTGTGCAATCTGCATCGCCTGGTTGCTGTTCAGGTCCCACATCTTGGCAGTCTTGTCACAGGAAGCTGTGAAAACTTTACTCCCATCCTGCTCAAAGAGAACAACAGAACATTGAGACTTCATACAGTGCAATGGATGGGCTCATTGAATGTTTCTTTGACGCTACAATGACAGGTGATGAACGAGTCAAGTCTCACATCGCTCCAACAGACGTCTAGCACTGGCCCAGTGTGCATCTGCTGTGCCTTGGGGACGGTCTGTCCATTGTCTTGCACCTCCCAGCACCGCACCTAAGGTGAGATGGTATACTAGTAAGGATTGTGTGTATTGTTAAATACACAATACAACGACGACAATGGAGTGTACAGTAAGTCAGTGGTTAGTAAGTGGATTCCAGGGACTCTGTGGGTTCCTTTAGGGGGGTCTAAATTGACCCATACAAGTCTGTAACTCTGACAGTGTACAAATGGAACCGGTTCCATTTGTACACTGTAAGAGTTAAAATGAAAATTAGAAAGTTTGAGAAACACTGCAGTAAGTCTTGCCCCTAAATCAAGATGGTCAGAAATTCTCAATATCTTAAGTTCTTTGCACTTACATCATTGGCCCATGACCCCCCAATGAGGAAATTTCCTGGCATGGTGGGGGGGCTGAAAGCCAGGCAGCTGATGCTGTCATCTGGTGGAGAAGTCACTTCAACATCCTGCAGCACAAAAGAGGCTCCAGTCAGCAGTGGTGGGAGAAATTTCAGTGAACGAGTGGTGGGAGAAATTTCATGTTCACCACGGCAATGATCCGTTCAAATGATTCGTTCACGTTCATTCAGTAGCGCTATTGTCTAGTGAAAAACTCAACTGCAACACTGTCTGTCCCATCCTGTGTATGGGACAGGGACAGGGGCATTAATGAAAGCATGAACGTTAACAGTTTCAAGAAGTGAACTAGATCTTTTGAACGAATCATTTATGAACGACCCATCACTATCAGTCAGAAACATAAATGAGAACTGCAAGCTAACCACACTCACTGATGTTGGTTTTCATTTCTACAAAGGGTGTGGTGATGATGAGGCAGGTCTACTTCTTGGGAAGTGCCAGTGTGTAATACTCATTTTGGAGTACATCACATAACGTACCTTCATAGGATTATGACTGTCTGTCGTTGTGCTCCCAAAGACACCGGTCCCTCCTGTTCCGAACCCAGTACTTGCCCCAAATAAACTCATGATTGACCAATTGTTACCAGTAACCTAGAGCAAGGAAGACAAGACACTTATAAACCACATGTGCTGGGTAAAAGAAAAAGTAGTCTATTTAAATGTTAGATGGCCAAGTTACACACATTACTAGTTGAGTTACATCTGTCTTGTCAGGCTCAATACAGAATTTAGGGTTGTATTCACATATACAAAATATATTTTTTATTTTAGGATGTAAACATTCTTGCCATTCTTGTCATTAAAAAGAAATGTGCAGATACACTATATACACTTAAACATTATGTTGGTTTGTTTACTGTTGAGGGAAAACAATGTTGCACATTAAGTTAATCATCTGGAGACCCCTCAAAATAATTTGGAGACCCTCCTGGGGGTCCAGACCCACAGGTTGAGAACCACTGATCTAGAGGGAGTAGGGTCAACTCAAGTTAGGCAACCACAGATATTAGATCAGGAATTAGCTCTGGTCCAGAACTCGGACTCCTCTACACTGAATCTCAGGATAAAAGCAATTGATTGATTGATTGATTGATTGATTGAAGAATTTATTAGAAGTTTCAAAGTTTGCAATAGAAAAAGGTTTCATGACAGTACAAATCACTGGTACAAGGTCAACTAAAAGGAGATCCTAGTAAGCTCTACGCTCTAAAGCTACTAGTGCTCTATTTCCACAGGAACGACACTTTAAAGCTGGTTGCACACTGCTACGTTTTTCGGGCCGAATATCGGAGTGAATTTCGGAGCCCGCAAATAAAAAATCAACCTCACGTTATGTCAGTCACGTTTGCACACTGCCGCCTGTTTCGCGCACCATTCGGTCCCTTGCTCTCTCTATCTCTCTCTCTCTCCTTGCCCTGAAAAACGCATTTCGCAACGAAAAACGCAGCAGTGTGCAACCACCTTAAGAATGTCACACCGGGTATCTCATAATCATTTAGCAAGGTTCTGTCACAACATAATAATAACATGCTTGCCTCAGTTGCCTTTCACTGGAGTTATTATTGGGGCCCGCCTGTGGCTGTGCTGTTACAAGCTAGCATTGTAAGCCGGCTGCATTAGCGTTAGAAAGACGCTAAATTGCGCAAATACCGCACAAACACTGATTTAACAAGCAAGATAACGTTGCGAATTGGGTGACACGTGAACCCTCCCATAACAACCAGTGCTGGGCTGTGTTGTTATTTGAACTGTTGTTGGTAAGCGAATCTACTCTACAACCCACTCAAACGGCCACCGCCGATCACCGGGCTGCTCACATTTGACTGGTTTAATTGTAAAGGCGGTTATCGCACAACGTTCGTTAATATGCAGTGATCACCGCTGTACATCATTCTGTAACATGGCATACTAGTTAGATAAATATACTTGGCCAAAAATGTGTGCATAGGTGTCAGAAAAGTAAATAAAACAGATAAATACCCCGATTCTCCGGTGCGACAAACATCAAACATGTGGCGCATGCGTGTTATAATCTGTCGCGGATGGATGACGTACCATTCCCCATTAGATGTAATAATACAAATGACCACAAGGAGGCAGTGCATGACCAAGGTATGACATTTTCACGTGTATAATTTAATTTCACTCTTAAAAAATTCAAGCGAGGAGAAGGAGACACCGTCCGTGATAGTCTTGCTCACTGGTTCCCAACAATGAGTCTGGACCAATTTGTGGGTCATGGAATTTTTTTATGGGTCCCTTAATTTTTAGTTTCCTACATTTTGTTTTTAATAATTTTTATTTCAAAACTTCTTTTCAAAAGATTTTAATGAATTTAAAATGTGCACATATTTTTCTAAAAAATCCATAAATTAGAAAACAAATATTTAAGAAGTAGATCTACAAGCTCACAACGCGGCGTGAAGGACACGTTCTCATTTGGGCCTAGAGCTAAAAAGTTTGGGAACCATGCATGCCATGCACTGGTCTAGCTGAACTATGGTAATGACATAGTCATACACAGGGTTTTCTTTTTTTTCTTTTTCTTTTTTTTTTGTCCTACCTCCTGAATAAAGAGTCGTTTTTAAAAGTCCATTAAGGTCCTGTGTATTAAATTAATCGAGACATTTAAAGACAAAAAATAATATACAATAAACTAGAAAAATATTGTTCCTTCGAAACAATTGTGGGCTCGCTTCAAGCCAGAAAACAATGGCTATAAAAGTACAAAATGTCAAGATCGCAGGCAGTGCTCTCTTTGACGTTACTGACGTCAAAGATTGGTCCATTTTGTTCCAAAAATGTGTTGTGCCAAAAGTTGACCCGCTGGTGGCGCTATTATAACAGGCCAATGTAAGAAGGGTGGTATCTGTTCCTTGACCTATTGGGAATGTGCTTGCAAGATTTCACTGACATTGCAGGCTGTGTTCATGATTTGAGGTGTTTTTGGCTTTGGCCACTTTATCGCTGCTTGCAGCTATATTTGTTATTATTTTTCTTTTTGTGTGTGTGTGCACTTCATAGGCATATTAGATAAAGGTCCTTAGATTGTGTGTAGAATGTTTCATGCAAATTGCAAAAAAAATCCTAACGGGTTTAAGCGTTTCACAAACTGCTCAAAATGATATAGCGCCCCCCTTTGGCCAATTGGAGTGAGATTGGATTTAGTGATATTTGGACTAACACTCTACATCTTTGCCAAATGCCATGAACATGTTACTTTGCATGTATGATTTAGAGGCAGAAGAATAATTTGCATAAAACTGCAATATTCATTGAATTATTAAAAAAGCATGTTTCAATTAAAAAAAAAAATCCGATCTGACAGATCTTTAGATATTGGTCCAAAGTTCACGTAAAAAAAGTTTTGTGCGCGTGGAGCGAAAATTCCAGAATAAAAGCGGGTTTACGCGTTTTACAAACTGCTCAAAATGGCGGAAAATCGAAGGGCGGAGCTTACTTAACAAAGACACAGATGTCTTCCGCTCGAGTCAAAGCACGCGTGTAAGCAAGTTGCATGTCTTAAAACGAAACGAGTCATGACTTATGCCCGTTTGAAGTTTGAATTTTCAAACGCTTCGTATAGCGCCCCCCTTTGGCCGATTGGACTAAAATTGGTTTCAGTAATACTTTGACTAACCCTCTACATCTTTGCCAAATGCCATGAACGTGTAACTTTGCATGTATGATTTAGAGGCCGAAGAATAATTTGCATAAAACCGCAATATTGATTGAATTATTAAAAAATTATATTTCACTTTAAAAGAAATCTGGTTGATCAATCTGACCGTATTGGTCCAAAGTTCATGTGAAAAAAGTTTTGTGCGCGTAACGAAAAAAACCCAGGAGGAGATAGATTTTTACTGTTTTTCATATAATTCCAAATTGTGGGAGATCTAAAGGTCAAAGGTCAAAAGTCAGAGCGTAAAAGTTGTTCGGCATGAGGAGACGCATACGTGTATACAGGTTTCATGGCTTTACCTCAAACACAGCATGAGCTATACCTGTTCAAAGTTCGCACTTTCGAAGGCTTCCTACAGCGCCACCATTTGGCCGATTGCTGTAAAAAGTAATAGCACACGTCGCCACAGTAAGCTGAACACATTGATGTTTTTATTTTCATTTTCTCACTAAGTATGTAGGAGTAGAAAGGAACCGAAGTTTTTTGATACTTGCACTGACTGCCTGCCTAGTATAGAAATAATGACAATATCTAAAGTGTGCTCGCCTTATAGGCGAGCCCACAATAATATAAATCTAAACATCTTATAAACGACTAAAACGAGTAGTAATCAAGAATATATTTTTTACAGTAAACATTTGGGGGATGGCCCGGTTGGGGGGTAATTTTTTTTGTCAGGGCCACTTATTGAAGTGTGGGCCCAGCCCACCCTTCTGACCACTTTTGTTATGGTCACATGGGTGCATTTTCATGAGTTTATTTTCCTGATCAATCTGACCCCAAAATACATAACCTAAACATGAAATATGCCTTCGTTTTTTTTTTGTTTTTTTTAGTTTTATGGCCTGAGTTAGGTCTATACTTCATCATGCACAGGTGTTGCTCACCAAAAACAGACGATTTTGTAACCCATTTTTCACCCAGTGCCAAATGCCTAAGCTGTAATCCTGGGAGCTACTCTCCCTCTGCCAACATGGGGAGAGCCCCCAACTGAGCACATGCTTCCTTCAATGCATGAGGAGTGAGCAGGCCGCTTCTTATCACCTGAGCACGCTGCTTCTTATCACCTGACAGGGGGGGAGTTTCCCTGTAGGACGTAGCACATGGAAGGAATACATTATTCCAACCAGTAAGGGATTTACTACGGTATATGATGGGAAAGGATTACTGTATCTACCTTAGGCCCAGGGGACACAGGGAGAACATGCAAACTCCACACAGAAAGGCCCTTTCACCAACCCCCTAAGGCTATGGGCACTGATGACGCAGAAGAGAGAACATGCCCACAGCGTAATCAAACACAGGACCTTCTAGCTGTGAGGCGACAGCACTACCAACTGCGTCACCGTGCCCTTGTGGGGGGCCTTTTGTGCCATATTGACACTCTTGTAGATGTATAAGTAAGGGAAATAGAAGTAGGACTTGAAGTTGTCATAGGTTATTTTGAGACACATCAAGCCATGGACCATCTGGAGGACTTTAGACAGAGACGTGAATGTGTGAAGGTGTAGGCTACTTATCCCTTTGTGGAAATATGTCCTGTGCATTTTATCCATCCTAACTACTCAGAAGCAGTGAGCAGCTATGGTGAGCAGTGATCACACACTGTGCAGTGCTCAGTGCTCAGGGAGGAAACCCAACGTGAACACGAGAATATGTAAACTCTGCACAGAAAGGCCGCCCCAGCCGAGGATCAAACCCAGGACTTTCTTGCTGTGAGGGAACAGTGCTAACCACTGTGAGTAGTACACGGTCACCTATGCTACTGTGTAGACCGCTAAGTTAGTGGTGGCGTCTTATCTGCCTATGGCAGGTGTTCAGGTATGCCCAATTGCCCGTATATGCACTGGACATGCCTTTTTCTTTTGATCTCATACTTTCCTATGTTTTCTCCTTGCTCTGCTCTTCCTCTTTCTTTCCCCCCCTGAAAACACTGAAGAATGGAGCTTGCACAAGAAAGAATTTCACCATGGATCTCATGGAGAGACCTCATCACCAATGAGGAGGTGATGAGAAGGGTAGGTGTGGCACCACTGTCTGAAATTGTTTCTGACAGGAGAGGGAGATTGGCTGGACACGTACTCCGACTGCCAAGACAGAGACCTGCAAGTGTGGCAATGGACTGGATACCAGAAGGTGGAAAGAGGAAGAGAGGGAGCCCAAAGAAGACGTGGAGACAGACAGCCAAGGAAGACCTGAGTCAGATGGGAGTCAGCTGGCATGGAGCACGAAGGGTCGCGAGGGACCGGAGCAAATGGAGGGGACTCGTCGCCCAATGTTCCAATAGGAACGGGAGGAACTAAGCTGTGAGACCCCAAACATGCTTACTCAGTTATTCGTTATGTGGAAGTCCTATAACGTCTATGACATCTGACATCATACATGGGCTTAATATTGATGACATCAGGGATCTCCATATATGGGCATAAAAGGGAATATGTTAGTGTGGTTCCCCTGACATCACAGTGATGTCAGAGCGTGATGTCAGAGCGTCAAACCCATTGACTGTAAAAAAAACTGACAGAGACAAAGATGTGCCGTTTCTCATGCTAAACTGCAATCAAAAGCCAGCTACTGAAAAGCCCAGTAGTTGGCAGTGTGATTCCCAATGCAAATTTGTCCCTGCCTGTTGGTCCCTCTTGCCGGTGGTCTTAACTTGGGCTACGCATGGCATCATAGGTGTCACAGTCTCTCTCTGTCTCTCTGACGAATTGTAAAACAGTGATGTTGGATTACACACTCACACTTTCCACTAGATAGCCTTGCGGACATGTGTAATTGGCAAGATTAACCACACACACACACACACACACACACACACACACACACACACACACACACACACACACACACACACACACACACACACACACACACACACACACACACACAGGCAAAAACATAACCTCCACAAAACAAAAAACACAAAGTAATATAGTGAAGTGACAAAAACATTATAGTCATAGTTAAATACATGCATGAGTTTTAGAGCAAAGACAAGAGGATCAAAACAATAAACCAGTCATAATCTATTCATCATGTGAGAACTGTTGTTTTGATTTTAGTTATAATTTGAGTCCTTACAAATATTGCCATTGGTCTCTAGTTTTAGATCAGTGCGTACCAGAGCTCCAGATGTTTGTCCCCTTTACTGAAAAGACAGACAGAATGACAAATCACCATTGGTGGAACCTTGTGTAGTTTCTCTAGTAGAGCTCTGACATCACATCTAATAGTGAATTCAGAAGCCATGGGTGAAACATGATTATACTATATAACAATAAAAAAAGAGAGAGATCTCCTATTTCTATTCAGCATATGCATTAAATACATAGGTTTGTATACACATTGTTTATACTTTAGAGCAGTGTTTCTCAAAGTGGATTCCAGGGACTCTGTGGGTTCCTAACTTCCTTTAGGGAGGTCTAAATTGACCGATACAAGTCTGTAACTCTGACAGTGTACAAATGGAACCAAATGAACCCTAACGGGTCCATTTGGTTCCAATTGTACACAGTCAGAGTTAAGGGGGAGACCTTGAAATGTGAAAGTTTGAGAACCACTGCTGTTGAGGCCGGCGTACACACACACCCCCACTTGTTACCACCTCCCAACTTTCCCCTATTTCCATTCTAATGCTCTCTCTGTGGTGTGCTTTCCTCCTAGAGTAATTAATTCAAGACATTGGCATGTCCCTTCATGTGTCTCCACCACTGCTGTTGATAATTCCTAAAACCCCACACTAACAACAAGGGTGGGCCCAAGTCCATTGTTCGCGTTCCAAGGTGTCTGTCTTGAACGAGGGATTAGGGGATTATCCCTCATTACCTATTGATTGACCACAAAGGAAGAGCTGCTGGAGTCCTTCGTGTGAGCATGTGTGATGTGTAAACAACATCACGTGCATCATTCACATGCCTATCCTGGTTCAGGAGATCACATGAAAACATTCCAAGTTTGCGCATAATGCAGACACATTTGGTGGCATGTTGCATGCAGCACAAGCATTCACAATATCACAACAGGGTCTTCAAACTGGACCGTGTCCTGCCGAGTGCACACATAGACATCAAAGGGGGCTTGAGCCCCTGCCCTTTTACCCGTCTGTAAAAAGTGCCCTCCCCAGAGCATGAATGCAGTTTTACTATGGTGAAAGAAATGCAAATGCATCCTTTTGTATGCCATACCTGAAGGCAGTATTCAAGAGAATTGCCTTGTCCAAACTCTCCTGAACTTGAATGCAGCATCTTATGTTGAAATCAAGAAATGTGTAGAAATCAAGTTCACAATGTGTAGAAATGAAGCTCACAACGCGTCTGCGATTTTCGATATTTTCACCAAAAGGCCCTTTTAGAAATTTCAGCCCCTGCCTCTTTAACATTCTCTGCACGTCCCTCCCTGGTGTGGTCACGTTGTGAGAAAAAACTGCTCTTATGTTTGCTCATATTGTTTGAGTGAACGGAACTTTTCAGATGGACATTTCAAGTCGGCAAACGAGACCCCTGTCAGTAAATGAGTGTGTTGGACTCTTTTGACCTTTGAGCTGGGGACTGGCGTGAGGTCAGAGAGGGGTTCCCTGGGGTGGTCCCAGCAGAGGAGGGCACAGGGTGGGAAACCTGGCACCCACAATAGGAAGTGAGACACAGGCACAGTGGGAGACAGACGGAAGGCTTGCTCGCATCTGGTCCCACTGGGCACATGTCTGTCTGTCTGTCTGTCTGTCTGTCTGTCTGTCTGTCTGTCTGTCTGTCTGTCTGTCTGTCTGTCTGTCTGTCTGTCTGTCTCTCTTTCTCACAAACTCTCTCTCGTGTGTGCATGTGAATAATAAGAACCAATACTGGGAGATAAAATAAATGGGCCTATGTGCCTGAATAGTGATCAGCCAACCCTAGCCATTAGAGCCCACTTGGAGGGGCCTTAACTATTTTATACTTTAGTTATTGAAAAATAGCAGATCTACAAGCTCACAGCAAAATAATGCGTATCCCAGTCTAAATGGGTTAAACCCCCTACCCCTATGAAGAACATTCATGGGGGGCCCGCAGTGAATCCTTGTACCCAGGGCCATGGACGGATTAACCCCTGGCCTATAATTTTTTAGGCCCCCCCCCCCCCCCCCACCCCCACCATAACCCCCCTCCCTCCCGACACGCACTACCCAGCTCGGATTTTAAGCCATGATGATCACCTGTGGGCCAAGAAAGCACCTGTAGACAACAGAGGAGGGGCCCACACATTTGATTTTGATTTAACATATACATTTAATTTTAGTAAGTTGTCAATGACCACGCGACCCAGTTCCCCCAAGGGGCCCTGAGAGCCAAGGGCCCCCACCGGCCCAAATGGTTAATACAGCCCTGCCCAGGGCCCAGAATTTGGTGCAACACCCCTGTCTCCGACTCACTCGTCCACTGATTGCACTGAATGCAGACATGGGCTATGCCATTGGTTCTCAAAGTGGGGTCCGAGGATCCCCAAGGGGTCCGTCAAGGGCCGGTTCCTGGCATAGGCAACATAAGCGGTCGCTTAGGGCCACAACCATAAGGGGGCCACATCACAGGGAGAAGACTGCAACGCGTTTTGAGCTTGTAGATCAGCTATTTTTCACTATAGGCATTGTGGAGTGAGTGTGAAGTGGCCCTCTCGACATGTGGCCAAGACCCACAGGTTAATATCGGAATACTGATATATTATTGATTTCAGCTGTTACCCACTTTAATTACTTCAGTCTATAGTAGTAGCATAATGACCAGTGCTATAGTCTTTTTTGTCAATGTATTTGCATTTCATAAGGTTAACATACGAACATATAAATGTATTTGAAATTAAATAATAATGTTACTTTTCAGGATTCCAGTTAAAAAAAAATAGCTAAAAAGAATACAGGATTCCAATTTAAAACAATTTGAAAATAATGGATCACCGCAATGCTTGTAGATCAATTTTTTTTTACAATATGCATTGTGGCCCTCTGGAGTGATTGTGAAATATAGTGGCCCTCTCCATCATCTAAGTTGCCCACTCCTACCCTATCCAAATGCTACTTATTATTTTAATGCGCAATACAATTTAGATCTCACACAAGACAACAGAACTGAAAATATGCCACATACTGTAGAGTTGAATAGGCCTACAAGTTGCAATTTGAGACCAAAAGAACACAGGATGAAGGTGTGCGATGTTTTGTATGAATCTGATTCAAATCAATTGTTGTTTTTTCTTGTTATAACATTACACTCATGTTTTTGGACAAATTAAACAGTGTCTAGAAATAGATAATGTATTATAATAGTTATATCTTGGTTTTGAAATGTTAGCTTTTAACCAGAGAGAATGATCTAATAATGTTTTACCTCCATTGTAAACTTTATTGTGTGTTATAGGTAGAACTGTCTGATCTGTGCCAAAATGCAGATTTCTATGCATTTCTGGGGTTTTGACCGCCCCTCAAAACCCCAAATATTTTTGGCCGCCCGCAGTATTTGAATCTCTGGGAGTTGGCAACCCTATGTGTAGTTAGTAGATACATGCTTGAGTGCTAACAACAGACACCACATGTTCTACTAGATAGAAGAAGACATTATTATTTATAACTTTGGTTTTGGCGATTCAAAGACAGTTAATAAGTGCGCGCGTCCGTCAGTGGGGGGCCACCTAAAATAATCTTGCTTAGGGCCACCTGAACCCTAGAACCGGCCCTGGTGGGTTCCAGGTGGTCCCCTGCTAAATGAACCAAATGGACCCTTATGGTATGTGTTACTCAAAGAGTGTACAAATGGAACCAAATGGACCTGTTCCATTGGTACACTCTCTGAATTAAATTAACATTGATTGTCAATATAATTTGGGGTCTCAGAGATAGCAATAACAATGCCATTAAATGGGGATCTGTAGCCTAAAATGCAAGTCAAACTGGGGGTCCTTGAAATTAAAATGGTTGGGAATGACTGCTAATCACTCTTCTCTTATATGGGGGTCCCTCCCTGGCATTATATCTTTTCAAATGGGGGTCCGCGGGATAATACGTGTACATGTGGGTGTCCTTGACATGAAAAAGTGTGAGAAGTATTGGGCTATCCCTTCCTAATCCCGCCCCTCCCTCCCCGGGCGCAGTCAGGAGCACCTCAATAAAATACATTCACAAGTTTAGTTCCTACACGAGCGCGCACAGCAGTACTACGCAATACGCAAGAAGGGGAATCGGGGTCGCCCTGTTTCCATCATCTTCCTCTTTACTTTTTTCCTCCCGTCATTATTTTGTCCGGTCCCTTTGACTTGTTTGGAAGTACTGTCTGAGTTCTGACTGTTGTACAAGTTCAGGCAATCAATAAAAACAACCGCGCGTAAAGTCGCAGCAAAAATATGGTGACCAGTGCGAGCGCGTCGGCGGTGATCGCGTGTCTTTTTACGTGGTGTTCCTGCACGGTGGCCCAGGTCGCCTTCTCCTCCAACGTCTCTCTGGACAACGAGGTGCAGTCGAGCTTCATCCAGCGGCGACTGCGAAGCCAGGAGCGCAGGGAGATCCAGCGGGAGATCCTGTCCATCCTGGGGCTGCCGCACCGTCCGCGACCGCACATCCACACCAAGAACAACGCAGCGCCGATGTTCATGTTGGACCTGTACAACACGATCAACACACACGGAGAGCCCCTGCCTGGCTATTCTTATTACAAGCCTCTCATCGCGACCCAAGCGCCGCCGATGGCGACGCCGCAGGATAGCCGCTTTCTGCAGGACGCAGACACGGTGATGAGCTTTGTCAATCTAGGTATGTCTCTCCAGTTATCTGGAGGATTTATTTCCTAAATCAGTGATTCTCAAACTTTTTTCATGTCAAGGACCCCCAAATTGACACTTACTACCCCGCGGACCCCCATTTGAGAAGATAGGCCAGGAACCCCCCATAAGAGAAGATTTTTCTGGCTCTAGCAGTGATTCTCAACCATTTTAATTTCAAGGAACCCAGTTTGACAGGCCACATACCCCCATTTAATGGCATTTCTATCTCTGGGAGTGGGACCCCAATTTATATTGTAAGATCAATGATAATTTAACTCTGAGAGTGTACACATGGAACCGGTTCCATTTGTACACTTACAGACCCACAAGGGTCCATTTGGTTTTATCATTTAGCTGGGGACATCACCCCCCTGGAACTCCAGGGAGACAACTTTGTGAGTCTAAGTCCTAAATCACTCGAATGCTCGATGGTTCAAACACTATTGATTGAAGACTTTATTAAAAGTTTGCAAAGAAAAAGGTACAGTTTCATGACGGTACAGTTCACTGGTACAAGGGCAACTAAAAGGAGATCCTTGAAAGCACTTGGCTTATGTACAACTATAACATAGCCTAGCCTATACTGTAGGAAACGTACGTGTAATAAGGCCAAATGTTTATTTTAGTTAATATGTTCACATCAGACAGAATGTGCATGTCAAATTACTCATGCAAAATGCATTACTTCCCTTAAAGCTTAAACAAAAATGTGTGTTTGGCAAGAGATGAGAATATTAAGTAATAACATCCTCTATGCTGCAAAGAGGTCAGACAAGGTGAGGTTCTGGTAGCCTATTCAGTCTGTTTTCATGCTGCCCCCCACAGCCCCACACTCTGGACTCAACCTGCAGGGAACTCAGGCATGCAACTCTAAAGTGACTGCTTTATAAAATATGTAAAAAAGAAAATAGCAATCTGCATTCAGATTATTCGATTCAAATGTGCAATTTATTTAGATAAATCCTCATTACAAGGATCTGAATCATTATTAACTTCTTAATATGTTTACTGGCAGTAAACACAACATTTTTAATATAAACTACCCTACCTCCCTCCATCGTTGTGTCTGTGGGGTGCATGTGGTGACATTGTGTTGGCATTGTGCGTGTGTGTGTGTGTGTGTGTGTGTGTGTGTGTGTGTGTGTGTGTGTGTGTGTGTGTGTGTGTGTGTGTGTGAAAATGGGAATGTGTTGTTGTTTTTTCCCCCAAAGAAAAAAGAAGCTTGCAGGGGAAATATCAATTTAAAAGCTTGTTGTTTCAACATTTTTTATTTCCAGAAGAACTACAGACATCTGTAGGATTGCTGGATTACCTTTCATTTTTTGAGAGGTGCTCCTGGAAGGAGCTATGCTCCAACATCTATCTGGCTTTGTATGTCCAAAGTTTGTTGTAGGCCCAGGGTCACATCTGGCCTATACATCTTTGCACAAAGCGCCCAAAGTTTGTTGTCCACAATGGCCAAGCTTTGTGCGACGCTTAATGAAATGAACGCATAAATAGCACCGCTCACTTCACACTAGGTGTGATTCTTTTACAAACATGTTCAGAAAAAAGGTATTGAGTGTCTTTTTGCCAGTCCTGCACTCAGCTGGAGCTTTACGCATGAAGCGGAACCTCCTCCCAGTGCTAAACAGAGCTAATAATACACATTCAATTCCTCAGTGTTCATTTAATTTGTGCCTCGCAGGGACGTGCTGGTCATTGGGGAAAAGCGGGACAACTCCCGAACGGCCGGTTCATTCCCAGCCGGTCCAAAAAATTCAAATAAAATGATGGCCTTCATTCCATTTTGGGGGCTGGGCGGCCAAAAAAGTAAATCGTCACTGTCGGGCAGAAACCTTGTATCTCCAAGTTTCAAAGTTGTAAAGTTTCTCGCAAAGCAAAGCCCTGCTTCATCATACAAGGCTGTCGCACAAAAGTAGTGAAAACAGCAGATCTACAAGCACACAACGCCTCGCGGTGCGAGGCGCTGTGTGCTTGTAGATCGTCTGTTTTCACTAATTTAAATCATTTTTTAAATGATGAATACAAAACAAACAGTTTTGGACATACAAGGTTTCCACCCGACAACGACGAAATATAACTCATGTAATTGGCCCACTGGCTTGTCACTTGTCATGATCTGAAATAGCAAATCTTTGAGTAGCAGCAGTGCTATGGAGAGAGATCTCTCTCTATAACGCACAATGAGGGCCTCTCCAACTCTTTTTCCCGGGCTGAATCAGGGGCCCAGCACGTCCCTGGTGCCTCGATTGTAAAAATGGTCAGTTAACACTGAGGATTTAACAGTGTAGTGAGTAGTGAGGCTAGCTGTATTAAGTTTCAGTGTCAAACGCTTTTAGTGTCTCACTGTTTGTTGCCGGGGTCGACAGCACTAATACCAACAAAGTGCATCAGCTGATGTGTTTGTGTCTTCGTGATGTTGGGGAGCTTTCAGACACAAAAGAGACTTTCCTGGTCACTTTCTCTTCTCCTTGAAATCGAGCTGTCCTGCATTCCGAGTTATAAATGTTATGACAACATGCCTATATCCGATTTCCCCAGAATCCCTTCAAAGCCCTGGGAGAGAGGCTTTAGCATGGCTTTGTTTCGCATGACTAGGATTTGGATGGACATTTTTGAACCCCTAGGGAGTGGATGACAAGTTTTGACTAAAGGATTGGGGACTCTCAGACAACTAACATCTAAACACATTTAATTGCTGAATTAATCTGTGTGGGTGTGTGCTTGGGTGTGCATGTGTGTGTGTTATGAAGGCTGTGAATAGCGTCGTTGTTGGGTGAAAACCGTCCAAAACCGTTAGTTTTGCATTTAACATTTTTAAAATGATTTAAACTACTGAAAACAGCCGATCTACAAGCACACAACGCCTCGCACCGCTTGTAGATCTGCTGTTTTCACTACTTTTGTGCAACGGCCTTGTATGATGAAGCAGGGCTTTACTTTGCGAAAGACTGTACACAATTTGAAACTTGGAGATACGAGGTTTCCACCTCGACAACGACGATAGGTGGGATTCAGGGGTCTTTCTTCATTCAGACACTGCATTCAAAAATGGCAAATCCCGCTTTTGTTTCCTGTGGAGATGTTGCTGTGGCTCTGCTGTCACTATGGTGAAACAGCAGACGGCGCGGTGCCTGCAGCGCTGATGATCCGGATGTGGGGTTTCATCCAAAAGCCAAGCCTATCCTCTACTGCAGCGGCCTCCTCCTCCTCCTCCTCCTCCTCCTCCTGCCCCCAGGCGTGGAGGAAGGTTACAGGTCATCTTCAATATGAAGCCCGTTCATCCCAGAGATGTGTCTCAATCTGACCTCTAACCTTAACTCTTGGCGTGTGTTTATGGGAACACGATAGACACTCAGGGACGTGCAGAGAATGTTATGAGGCAGGGGCTGAAATTTCTAAAAGGGCCTTTTGGTGAAAATATTGAAAATAGCAGGCCTCCTTGCAGCGTTGTGCATGAGCTTGGAGGTCGGCCATTTTCGGTTCACACATAACCAAGCATAAACAAGTGAATACTGGAGATGTGAGGTGTAATGGCATGGATTTCTTTTTTTTCAAAGATTTGTTTTTGGGCTTTTTTATAGGACAGTAGACTGATAGGAAATGGGGAGAGAGATGGGGAATGACATGTGGCATAGGTCGTCCGGATCGGGAATCGAACCGGCGACGCCAGCAGGCATCATAGCCTAGTATGTGGTATGCGCCTTGACCACCAGGCCAGCGGGCGCCCCAATGGCATGGATTTCTACACAGAGAGGGCAATTCTTTCAACATAAGATGCTGCATTCAAGTTCAGGAGAGTTTGGACAAGGCAATTCTCTTGAATGCTGCCTGCAGGTATGGCGTGGAAAGAGGGGCATTTGCATTTCTTTCACCGTAGTAAAAACTGCATCCATGGTCTGGAGAGGGCACTTTTTTTACAGACGGATAAAAGGGCAGGGGCTCAATCCCCCTTTCATGTCTATGTGTGCACGACACGTGGCTGACGATAGACCATTTAAGGAAAATAGCAGCTGCCATATGATTGTGGTATGAATCCAAAAATCCTTTGCAGTTATTATACGTAGCTAAAGGGACTTTTAGCACAGCACAGCATTTTAAAGGTTCGGAATAGTAGTCGCTTGTGAAAATCCTTAATAGGCTTATATGCGGTTCTGCGTCTGAAAGGTTCAATATAGCAGGGGTGGGTGGGCGGGGGGGAGCGTTATGAAGGAAGACACCCTGAGAGGACATTGTTCCTCCGTCAAGCCCTCCGCAGCACCTCTGCTGCTCATTGCCAGGGGGGGGAAAGGGGGGTCTCTCTCACCATGGTGGTCTCCAGAGTGAGCGCTTCAAGACCAAAATGGATAATGGTATTTCCCCTTCATAGACCACAGCTTCCACTGTGAGGGAGAGCACGGCTCGACTTTTTTCAACCTCAGTGCCCGCTCGCAGTCTCGCACACACATAAGCACACACACGCACGCACGCACGCACGCACGCACGCACGCACGCACGCACGCACGCACACACACACACACACACACACACACACACACACACACACACACACGTACAGGTATATATATCTCACATTTTTATTTTTCATTATACTTTCTTCCCTAATTTTAAGTATTAAAGGGACAATTTGCCTTTTATATCATGCATGGTTTGGGTGGTGTCATTGGTTACTTGGAGGTATACAGTCTACACCAGGGCCGGCTGCAGGATGAAATGACTAAGGGGGCTTTGGAAAATTGTGAGGGGGCACATATTTCTTTATATAGGCTAGTAATAATGAACATTAATTTTATTATCTATAATACCTACAACAGATGCCAGTTTTATTATAATAAAATATAATAATAATAATATTCAGACAATATTTGTGTTGTTTTTGATATTTTCTTGACTTAACATATATAAACTGAGGGGGCACAACTTGCAACTAAGGGTGCAATGCCCCCCCAGGCCCCCCTGTAGCGCCGGGCCTGGTCTACACACCCACATTATGCTGGCATTATGATGTCTTAAGTCCAACTACAGCATCCTATACTCCCATTGTAATATGTTCATCTCACACCTAATTCAAGGCTTGGTGAATAAGTGCAGTGTGACAAAAAATGTGCATTTACTAATGAATAAATTACCAATAATTATTATGTGACTTGGACTATCCAGTATCCACATCTGTAGCTTTAAACTTTCGATAATAAAGTCATATAGAGTGAATGTATATCCCCAATCCCCCACAATGTAAAACCCACAAGTTCAAACAAATCTGTACGACGGGTCCTTTTACAATCTCAGAGTTAAAGTGAAACTTTAAAACATACACTGACTTTACAGGTCTATCAATCTTTGTTCTGTGGCATATTTATTTTGGTGTGTTTTATCCTGTATATAGTTAATTTAATGGGATCCCAACTTTCAGCAGCTGTCACGGATTCTCCTAGGGAAACTGAATTTCAGTCTTTGTGAGATGTGTTACTAGACACCTTTACAAACACATTGGTGAAGGATTTTTTTTGGTAAGGAATTTATTCCAGGATATGACACTGTTTCTGAAGATATCCCCCGACTATAAACTGACACTTTGAAATTGGATTTTGCAGTGTGGACACTCAGGAACAGGGGCAGTATTGTCATTCTGAGAAGAAACAGGTTGAAATCTCACTGTTTTCTTCCTTACAAAGCTGATCTGTAGGCAGCATAAGAAGATCACATTAAGGTATTTTTTTTACTTCCTCCAGAAAATCTCATTATCCCTCCAATTATTTTTACATCCCCATGTGAAAAGATGTCTTTCTTTTCGCTGTTAAAGCCCCTTATGAAATACTGTCACCCAGTTACTGGCTGTATGATGTGATTCATCGAATTGAAGACTTTTTCTCTTAACCCATTAAACCCGGGAAAGCATCCATTTTAGATTTCAACCACTTTAACCATTATGTTATACTTTGGCTGTTAGCACGGTTTTGTAAAATCATCACATTTTGCAAATCTTTATTATATTTAAAGCGAACATTTTTAACACTTCCGATGCGCCGTTATCACGCGTCCAGGGACGTGTTAGCTGGTTACCATGATAACCAGGTAAACAGGTGCTGCGGCGGCTGGTGGTGAGCGGAAAAACTTCATATCCCATGATGCAACTCGGCCGCCATCATCAGGAAGCGTGTAATCTCCTATTCATTGCTGCTGCAAAGAAATGGCTTCATCTCGGAATCTTTCTCCAGAAACGCTTTAATTGCAGAGAAACACTTTTTTTCACGGCGACACTGGGCCGTGACGGTTGGCCGCGGTTAGAATTTATAATTTCTGTGTGATAGTAAACATCCCGGTCTACATCCGGATTTAGTGAATTTCCACAACATGGACGCAATCGTGGCTTCCGGGGTACTTCAAAATAAAGCGCCGTGAATGACGGCACTCTGTATCCAAATAATTAGAAAAATGATGGCATCTCAAGTGTTGACTAAAATCTTTGTTTCTGGTGAGTCCCTGGAACAAAATATTTTGACATGGGGGTCCGCAGCCAAATCCATATAATTCTGGGGGTCCTTGACATGAAAACATTTGAGAACCACTGATATAGCCAACATTAGGGCTGTCACAATTATTACATAATCGCCTAATCGCAATTATTTGACATAATCGTGTTTATTATTCGTAATCGTCATAATCGTGTCCATGTTTAAAAATGTTCATAAATAGTTTTTAAAGTAAAGAAATAGTGGAAATAGCCGAGTGACAATTAATTAAAGTGTCATAATCATGACAACCCTAGCCAACATACGTTTTTCGTTTAGAACAGGGGTCTTCAATGTTTTCAGGCCAAGTTGAAGGACCCCTTAGCTGAGAGAGAGATGAAGCAGGGACCCCCCCCCCCCCCACAACCTGTTCACAGATTACATATAGTTTCATTGTTTGACAGCACAATCATCAGTGTATTTTGGATTCATGACTATTTTCAGATATTTAATCACTTGAACTCAATACTTAACAAACTTGACCTTTCACTCTGTACTTGGTAAGCTCTTTTTCTCCTCTACACCAAACCTCTTTGCCAAAAATAACCTATCACACAAAGATTTGGAGGGTCCCGGACCCCTTGTTGAAGACCCTTGATTTAGAAGACAATCGGCTTCAGGTCTTAATGGGTTCAATTTGAAGTTCTATATTAAGATAGTAATCATTGCTTTAGAGTGTTTGTTGTTCAGTAACAGGGGTCTCCATCTCTCCTGCTCTTTTGTAAACAGAAAATATTTTCTTAGGTGGCTTGCGTATTTAATCCAATCAGAAAAGAGTACACGTATCCAATAGCGTCAGTTCAGAAAAAGCTAAGGTATGGCAACATGACTGGTGTCTTGAACGCGCGCGAAGGCATGCGTTCAAGACACCAGGCATGATTAATTTATTTTGAGAAGTACATTTTCTTTTTTCCCCCGTTTCTACGGTTTCTGGCAGCCTGGAACAGTTGTTCAAGTGCAGCTAAACTTGGCATGTTAGTAAACGTGCCACAATTAACAATAATGCATTGCACCTGTGCAGCTGACCTGCGGAACCTGGGAATATACCATCTTGTCAAGATTGGGGAGAATAAAAGTGTGGAGAATATAATTATAAAACCTTGTTGAAGTGACCATTTTGTAAAATTTTGCATTTGTAGTTATTTTACTGTATTTTATTTAACAACATAATAACCAGCACAGATAGACAAAGAGACATTCATGTATTTACATTTAAAAGTAACTTTTATTTCCCCCCCTGGACCCAGGGTATGGCAGCTGCACACACCCCTGCCATACCCAATTGACGCCCCTGCACGTATCCGCTTCAAATGTAGTGTTCCAGTTCCAATTTTGTCTGCTCACTTTCACTTGCACTTGGTGTGCTGAACTGAAAATGTATTTTCTGTTTACTAAAAAGCTGAGACGGGGAGAATCAAATTTTAACCAGAATCATATCATGTGTGAAAATATGATGCACAATGTGTTTTTGTGTGTTTAGAAGGCACTGGAAAATCCCCGCCAGCTGACGTGAAACAACTCGTTTCAGCACGTTTTACAAAAAAAAAGGAAAGAATCGGCTGAATTGTTCCCTTTAAAACTACAATCTGGGACTTATTTAAACGAATAGAACCAATCTGTATGGTCGGGTATGTTAATGCATAATATAACTAGCACATCTGCAGTGGTTGGAGGAAGTCTATTTATTTTTTATTCACAATGCTGTATACTACATAATTGTATCGTTTTTGTGAATAAAAACAGTTGATAAGAAAGAAAAAATATCTTCACTGCCGGGCAGAAACCTCGTATCTCCAAGTTTCAAATTTGAACGTTTTTTCACCAAATACAGCCCTGCTTCATTATACAAGGCTGTTGCACAAAAGTAGTGAAAACAGCCGATCTACATGCACACAACGCCTCGCGGTTTTGTAGATGTTTAAATCATTTTAAAAATGATAAACACAAAACACACAGTTTTGGTCATTCAAGGTTTCCACCCGTCAACGACGATATAAAACCTATGGATTCCAACTTTAAATACCGGTAAGACAGAAGTTAGTAGATTTTCTTATTTCTTTAAAAGCAAATTGAGATGACAAAAAAAATACCCACATTGACTCATTAAAAACTGACACTGATTCTAAACATTACAGTAGGTTAATGATAGTGCTGTGTGTGGATGTGTGCAGGGACGTGCTGGGCCCCTGATTCAGCCCGGGAAAAAGAGTTGGAGAGGCCCTCATTGCGTGCTATAGAGAGAGATCTATCTCTATAGCGCTGCTGCTACTTCGTCGTTGTCGGGTGGAAACCTTGTATGTCCAAAACCGTTTGTTTTGTATTTATCATTTTAAAAATGATTTAAACTAGTGAAAACAGCCGATCTACAAGCACACAACGCCTCCCACCGCGAGGCGTTGTGTGCTTGTAGATCTGCTGTTTTCACTACTTTTGTGCAACAGCCTTGTATGATGAAGCAGGGCTTTGCTTTGCGAAAAAATGTAAAAATATGAAACTTGGAGATTTGAGGTTTCAGTGACGATTTACTTTGTTGACTGCCCAGCCCCCAAAATGGAACGAAGGCCGTCATTTTATAAAAAAAAAATCCCTAATGGCCGGCCTGGACCAGCCGGGAATGAACCGGCCGTTCGGGAGTTGTCCCGCTTTTGGCCAACATCCAGGGACGTGGCCAGCACGTCCCTGGATGTGTGTCCCAGCAGTGCTCAGGAGTACGTCTGAAGTGTTGAAATGCCTCCCCGAGGGAAGTTTGCATATCTGAGGTCTGATCTCTGGAGCTAATGGTCCCTAACGTAAACACACCAAGTCCTTACAAGCAATTATTTCTTTCATAAAACGCACCCCCGTTCACTTCCAGCATTTAATTGCGGTTAAACAAATGACTTGCAGGGTTCAGAATGCACTCTTCTTTACGACGAGTGGGTTGTGTGTTTGCACGGTGCGGTTTTTTAGGAGAGCATTTGGAAGAATGTGTCTGTGTGCTCTTGTTTCCCCGGGGCAAAGTATAAAATAATATTATACTTCTTGGACAAAAATGCTTTATTTTCAACTGATAATCCCATATCTTTTTGTCGAAGGATAAATTATGTGTGAGAAAGTTTTAGGATTGCCGCGTTAAGTTGATTTGTGTGTTGTTGCGACCGTAGGTCGCATTTACTACCAAAACCTCCACCGGCTGTCTGTCAGTGAGTGAGTGAGTGAGTCAGTGAGTCCGTCACACTTTTGCCCTGCTCATATCTCCACAACCGTTGCCCCCATCCATGCCAAATTTTGCACACACACTCCTTGCCTGCCAAACTACAACCTCCAAGGACCCCCGGAGCCCCAGGGACCCCCAGGTCCCTGGGGGACCCCCAGATGTAAAAAATGACCAAATGTGCAAAAATGACCAAATGACCACCCCAACGGGGCTGCTCGCGGGGAATTCCCGGGGACCACCGACTCCTGGTGCTCCAGAACGGATGCAAAAGTGGTGGCGCCCCCAGTGGAGGACCCCCTGCCACTGCAGCGCACATAAAATGCCGTAACTCGGGCTAGGAGCGTCCGGGAGAGCCGGGGCCGGTACCTATTCGTCCGCCAAGGCAACGCGGAGACCCCACCCCTCATTTCTCACATGGCCCTATTCTAGCGCCACCTACAGGCCGATTTTTAAAACACATTTTTGGACAATGCTCCTACAGTTTTTGCCCTAAAATCACGAATATCACTACACAGCATGTCTACACTCATGTCATCAACATGGATCAGGAAGATTTTGGAAAAACAAATTTTTGCCCTATTTGTGGAGATAAGCCACCTACGGTCGCTTATCTCCCGATTAGGGAGTCTTACTGGTACAGTATATCGTCGCTGTAGCATAAAAAACCTCATATGGAAACCTTGTATGTTTACCTTACATTTTGTCACAAGCTCTCATTAACTCATTGAGTGCCAATCCCGAACTAGTTCGGCTTTATTAGCGTATCGCAGTGTGCCGATCCCGAACAAGTTCGGCTTTTAAAAAAAAAAAAAAAAAAAAATTTTGGAAAAAAAATTTTTTGATTTTTTTTTTTTTTTTTTTTTGGACCCCATCAAATCTGGTGAACATGATTTCAATCGCGATTTTGCATGTTCCACCCCCATACAACCCCATCTAACATACAGGGCAGCCATGTTTGTTTACATAACATGTAAAACATAATGGCGATTATCTCAAGAATGCCTGAACGGATTTCCAATCGGATTTTTTTGTTTGAAAGCTGTGAACAAACTGCACAAATCCACTCCAATGCAATCCAGGATTGCATTGGATTTTTTAGAGCTCATTCTTCTCTGTTTTTTCCCATGCATGAGGTGTGCAAGGTTTAATCATGGCTAAGTTGACGAAAATAAGGCTTCTAAAATGCTTGGTAGCCAATAGCTAACTTCAAGCTAACTTCATCCTCTTCCTGTACATGCACAAAGGAAAGTGTTCAGGCAAGTCATGGCTGCAGGGCTTCTGCATATACCTGCATATACCAGCATATCTCTATGGGATTTTCTCTGGTCACTGGGCGCCCTCTAGTGGTGAATAGTTAATAGTTTTCTGACACACTTAACCACTTTCACTTTGTTAAAAAAAATTGCCAATTACAAGCTTGTAGATCAGCTATTTTCACTTTTGCGTGTCGCTTTTTTTTTGTATGACGAAGTAGGGCCTTAATTACCCCAACAAAATGTAAAAAAGTCAAAATATATGGAGATACAAAGTTTCTGCCCAACAGCAACGATATGCACATGTGTGCCTGTGCATAAATCTGTGTGTGTGTAGTGTGTGTGTGTGTGTGTGTGTGTGTGTGTGTGTGTGTGTGTGTGTGTGTGTGTGTGTGTGTGTGTGTGTGTGTGTGTGCAGGGGCGTCACAAGGGTGGTGGTGGGGGGGGGGGGGGAGTGGGACTGAGTTACTAGGGCCCAAGGTGAAGGGGCCTGTCTTTAGCTACTGAAAAATAGCAGATATACAAGCTCACAGCGCGGCACCGAGGGCCGCGCTGCGAGCTTGTAGACTGCTATTTTTGAAAATGTGTACAAATCTTTGAATGTATGTACTTTTTAAGCGAACATTTGTAACTCAAATTTTGCTTCTGGGGGTCCCTTGAACTAAATATTTTGAGATTGGGGTCCGTGGCCAAATACATATCATTTCGGGGGTCCTTCACATGAAAATATTTGAGCACCACTGACATAGAAATGTAGGTTTTTCAAAAAACCTTAGAAGGATTTGAAATATTCAGACTTCTTTTCTCGCAGCGCTGTGAGCTTGTACATCTGCTATTTTTCAATAGTTGAAGCACAAAATGTGAGTGAATCCTTGTACCCTGCAGGGCCCAGAATTTGGTGCGACACCCCTGTGTGAGTGCGTGCGTGCGTGTGTGAGTGTCTGCGCTCAATGAGCCACTAACTAAAACAATAGTAGGCCAGCATTTGAGAAGGCGGGGGTGATGTCATGCTGCTGATGTCATGGTCTGTGCCAGTAGGCAGGATGTGTTTAAGGTGGCTAATCGCTGCTCCAACTCCGCAGCGCACCGTTTGCGGAGCGGAGACCTCCTCGGCTGTTTCCAAGGACAAACACTTTGGGCCACACTGCTGTCAAAACACTACAATACTGGAAAGCTCCTCCAGCAGGAAACCATGGGGTCTGCCCCTGACCGCCATTCTTCTGGAAAGTTTGAGAGTTGCTCCGGGCGGTGTGTGGAAAGCCGAGAAAAAAGCTACATTTAGTGTTTTATTATCATCACTACTAGACGGGGAGTAGTAGACAGTGAAGTGAGTGGACAGATAGCTAAATGATCTCAGGGGGCGTGGGGGTTTTGTGGAACTGATGACCATGTCGTCGTTGTCGGGGGGAAACCTTGTATGTCCAAAAACCATTTGTTTTGTATTTATCATTTTTTAAATGATTTAAACTAGTGAAAACAGCCGATCTACAAGCACACAACGCCTCGCACCGCGAGGCGTTGTGTGCTTGTAGGTCGGCTGTTTTCACTACTTTTGTGTGATGGCCTTGTATGATGAAGCAGTGCTTATACTTTGCGATTTTCTTTTACAAATTTCGAACTTGGAGATACAAGTTTTCTGCCCTGCAGTGACGATATACCAGTGGTAGTTAAGTCATGCATTAGTGAGGCTCTCTACCCTTTGTGTGTGTGTGTGCGTGTGTGCGCGCGTGCATGTGCGTGCTCGTGCAATAGCTGCTGTGGTTTTCCGGGCAGTGCCGTAACAAGCTTTTTCTTGTGGTCGGCACATGTGTGTGATTTAAACGGGGAGCCAATTTGAGCCTAGAGTGTGGTTCCCCCCACACACATTGGCATGTATGCCAGACTTGACTTAAGTCGTGTTTAGATCAATCACTTCTCTCATGGAAGCTGGAGTTTTGCTATTTTCGACGGGGTGCTTCCGTGATGTGGGCAGATCGAGCAACGTGGATCAGTGAGCTGTTTCATTCAACAGTTTTGACAGACTGTATAACCAGTAACCACTGACCCGCAGGCCATCTGATAAGCAGCCTGAATTTTGGCACACATATATACTGTACTGATTTTCTCCCTATCAATCAAGAGCAGTAGACTATTATTATTTTACAGCAGTAGACTACTATTATTTTACAGTGTGTGTCCACTTGGAAGGCAATGAACCATTTATGAATCACAAACGTTTAGCCTGGTTTTGACAAAATAAACTAAAGCCTCCAACAAATGCGGGTCCAGAGCATTTCACCCCATCTCTATTAGAACTGATAGATAGATTGATTGATTAATTGATTGAAGTTTTTATTGACAAAAATGCATATATCGGAACATATATTTTATATATCTGTCATAAGAATAAAACACTCTGAAATCAACTAATCCTCCATCTTGGATTCATATCACTCTTCCAACCAGTCCACCTCTCTTTCTCTTTCGTGTCTCTTAGTTGATCAGGATCCTGACATCATACTTCAACAGCATCGAAGGGAGTTCCGCTTTGACTTAGCCCGTATCCCAGAAGGAGAGGCCATCACGGCTGCAGAGTTCCGGATTTACAAGCACCACATCCAGGAGCGCTATGAGAACGAGACCTTCAGAGTGGCCGTGTACCAGGTCGTGCAGGAGCCATCAAACAGGTGAGACCAGACGATTATAAAATTGGTCAACTGCAGGCTGTAGTTAAATATCCTAGTGCAGGGGTCTTCAACAGGGACCCCTAGGTGGTCCCCAGAGTTAATACAGGGGGACCTCCAAATCTTTCTGTGATAAAAACATTTTTTTTCTCCTCTTTTATGTTAACCACTTGAACCCTAGCGTCCATATTCTGAGAACTTTAGCCAAAAATAGCAAATCTACAAGCTCACAACGCCCGCGCTGCGAGGCGTTGTTAACTTGTAGATCGGCTATTTTCGGCAAAGAGTGATGGTGTAGAGGGGAAAAAGAGATTATTACAGTTTATTAAGTATTGACAGTTCAAGTGGTTACATATCTGAAAACACAAATTGTCATGAATCCAAAATACACTGATGATCATGCTGTCAAACAATGAAACTAAATGGAATCTATGAACAGGTTGTGGGGGTCCCTGCTTCATCTCTCTCTCAGCTAATGGGTCCTTAGCCTGAAAACGTTGAAGACCCCTGTCCTAGTGGATCAATGCATAAATATGTTTTTGATACATGATCTTATGTTAGTGAAAAACAAGCCGGATAAGCCAAATGATTTAAATAGGCACCCTGTGCTGACATAAGCTTGTCTAATGTGTGTGCACCTATGTAAAATGGTACTTAGACTTGTTTATACACTGACCTGTGTGCTTTAGCCGAGTTTGTCTACACGGGGTTACTTCTGCTGATGTTATTTCCAGGTCAGCTTCTCACAGCTCTATAGTAGCAAGGGTGTTTACATAGACATTAGTGTCAGTGGCAGACACCCAGTCTCCAGTAACCCTTTACACCGTCAATTGTAATGGAACAGAAAACATTCTCCCAGAGAGGCTTGCGTGTATCACATGGAACTCCAACCACTAATGATCCTTATGACGGCGTTCCCGTACATAGGCGCTTGTCTATATGTCTGCTTGTGCTTATCTTTGTATTTCTTCTTTAGATGTTAATCTGCCCGCCACTCTCAGTGTCTCTCTGTCTGTTGCTCTGTTGCACCAAAACCACATCAAGGATTAGCATACCAGATTTAAAGACTTAAGAATGGTTTGATTCCGCAACACCTCCTATATTGTCCCAATACTCATTATATACACCTCCACCATCCTCCACGTACCATCTCTAGTGGAACGCTCCTGTATTGACATATTTTATAGATGCTAGTTTTTTTTTTGTGTGTGACGTGTCACTTATGAGCGTTGAATGTTTCTTGGTCACTTTATGTATATAGGTATTCTTCTTTTATTTTGACTGCTTTTCAATACTTTATGTTTATATTCTTCTTTGTATTGTGCCTTGCTTTTTTGGCTGTACACAACAGTACTCTTTTTCTTTTTCTTACTTCTTTGTAACTTGTAACCTTAAACTGCTGTGCTGCCTCTGGGCAGCACAGCAGGTACCTATCTATCTAGGTACCTGTCTATCTTTACTGGTTATATTATACCTATCTATCTAGGTATCTATCTATCTTTACTGGTTATATTATACAAATCTCTACTGTTGGGCAGAAACCAGAAACCACCTAAATTTCCTTTTCAGGGAATTAAAAACATCCAGCTCAAGTGGAGTTGGTTTTGTCCAAAGCGCTTTTTTAATACTTTTCATCATTCACATTTTTTTTAACCAACACACAGATGTTAAGGGTTTTCAATAGAACTGATTTATGAAAGAAGGAAAAAAAAATCTAAAATCTGAAAATGGAGTTGCTGCCGGACAGCAACGATTTATTATATTGTGTAGAGCATGGGTCTTCAACGTTTTCAGGCCAAGGACCCCTTAGTTGAGAGAGAGATGAAGCAGGGACCCCCACAACCTTTTCATAGATTCCATATAGTTTCATCATTTGACAGCACAATCATCAGTGTATTTTGGATTCATGTCAATTTGTGTTTTCAGATATTTAACCATTTGGACCGTCAATACTTGATCAAGTTGACCTTTCACTCTGTACTTAGTCTGCTCTTTTTGCCCTCTACACCAAACCTCTTTGCCGAAAATAGCCAATCTACAAGCTCACAACGCCTCGCGCTGCGAGGCGTTGTTCTCCGAATGTGGATGCTAGGCTTCAAGTGGTTAATATAAAAAAGGAGAAAACAAAGTTTCTATTACTCAAAGATTTGGCGGCCCCCCTGTAGTAACTCTAAGGACCCCCTAGGGGTCCCGGACCCCCTGTTGAAGACCCCTGGTGTAGATGGTTGCTAATCATATTATTTAGATAGATGCCAGGTTTAAGTTAATACATTTCGACATTTATCATCTACTGAATGCCAAAATGCACCATACAAGTATCTGGTCTTTCTCCTTACCTCCTCCTGCTGTCAACAGTTAGCTTGTTCAGGGGAGACAATTGGAGACAGCCGATTCAGGGATGGTGTAGTAGAACAGCCGATTCAGGGATGGATGGGGCAGTAGAACAGTTGAGGATGTGTCCGTTCTGCAGGGGTGTCACACCAAATTCTGGGCCCTGCGTGCTTTAACTATTGAAAAATAGCAGATATACAAGCTCACAGCGCGGCACCGAGTGCCGCGGTGCGAGCTGGTAGATCTGCTATTTTTGAGAAATCGTGAAAATGTGTGCATTTTTCAAAACTATCCTTCTAAGGTTTTTTGAAAAACCTATGTTTCTATGTCAGTGGTGCTCAAACTTTTTCATGTGAAGGAAGGACCCCCAAAATGATATGTATTTGGCCTCGGACCCCCATGTGAAAATAATTCGTTCCAGGGACCCCCCAGAAGCAAAATTTGAGTTACAAATGTTCGCCAAAAATACATATATTCAAAGATTTGCACACATTTTCACGATGTTTCAAAAAAATAGCGGATCTACAAGTTCACAGCGTGGCATAGCTAAAGTATTATAAAATAATTAAGGCCTCTCCACCTCGGGCCCTAGTAACTCAGTCCCACTTTTCCCCCCCCTTGTGACGCCCCTGGTCCCTTCTATGACGATGGGGTTTAAGGGCAATACCATTGTCATTTACAAACACGCTCCTCCATGCAGACGAGCAGACTGCTGAACAAAGCTCACTCCCCCCCACCCCCCAGGCCCCACGGTCTGCAACTCAATCTGTAAATGAAGCCATTGTCTGGGAGCGCTGCCCTAAAGCATATACCAGTCTAGGAATCCTATCAGTGTTGGAATTTTTCATCTGAGATGATAAGAGGGGTTCTAATAAGTTGACTGCTGTTTGAGATAGCCTGGAGTTGGGAGTCATATCTCTGCTTAGGGATTTCCCCTTGGCTTCCAGGGTCTAATTGTCTTCAACTACACATAAAGAAGGTAAAGAACTTGTGATGTATGGGTTTCCTCAGCTGTCAGAGCTGATTTTTCACCACGTCGGAACCAGTTGATGATTATCGTCACTGTCGGGCAGAAACCTTGTATCCCCAAGTTTCAAATGTGTACGTTTTTTCACCAAGTAAAGCCCTGCTTCATCATACAAGGCTGTTGCACAAAAGTAGTGAAAACAGCCGATCTACAAGCACACAACGACTCGCGGTGTGAGGCGTTGTGTGCTTGTAGATCTCTTATTTTCACTAGTTTAGTTCATTTTTAAAATGATAAATACAAAACGAACGGTCTTGGACATACAAGGTTTCCACCTGATCCACGTTTTCAAACCCACAAACGGGGACCCTTAAATGAATGTGCACATTCATGCGCTCGCACTGTACACTAGGGCATTAACGACTTGTGATTTTTGCAATACAAGTCGACTTGACTCAGTAAAAAGTTGAGTTGAAGTCGACTTTATCGTTTGATGACGTCATCACATCACACACGACCCCCCCAATTATTTTGAGGGGTCCCCAGATGATTAACTTAATGTGCAACACTGTTTTCTCACTCAACTGTAAACAAACCAACATAAAGTTTAAGTATATAGAGGGTATCTACACATTTCTAAAGTGCCAATTTAAGGACTTTTTAATACCTCTAAAATGACAAATTAAACATTGTCCAAATTGTCAAATATATAGAGGCAGAAATTGTGAAAATAGCCGATCTACATCCTCACAACGCCTCGCATTGCGAGGCGTTGTGAGCATGTAGATCTGCTGTTTTCACAATAGAACCATGTTATACCAAATGTAATGTAGCACTGTAATATTGGATCATTCCGTCCTTGACAATAAGCAATCCTACTGTTTAAATGCTGTACAGACGCACACATGGAGCAAAAATAATGATAGAAAAAAAATACAAACTTCGACATTTTCGACTTTCTCTGGTGGGAGTCGACTTGTGTAATGAAGTCGACTCAGTCGACTTGTCGACTTTTTCGTTAATGCCCTACTGCACACCCATTCACTTGCACATGTATGTGCATTGTGCACCACTAGAAACTCGCGCCGCTACGCGGCGCTCCTGTCTAGCCGCCCTCGCCACGTTGTTAACGGGAAAAGCTCTGAGAAATGCAATACAATAATTACCTTTTTTAGCTGAAGCAGCATTTAAGGTCGTCATTGCAGGATTGCAAAGGGAGTCCTCCCTCCTGTGTCTTGCTAGTCGCTCTCTCTCTCTCTCTCTCTCTCTCTCTCTCTCTCTCTCTCTCTCTCTCTCTCTCTCTCTCCCTCTCTCACACACGCACACCTCCCTCTGTTGTAATTCGATACACTGCTCCGCTCAGCTCCACTTCTCTCTCTCTCTCGCTTGCCCGCCCCCCCTCCCCTGTTGCCTCCTCTCTCTCGTGCTTAGCGAATGAGCGGACGGCATAGGGTTATGGGCGGTATTAGAGTTCTACCGACATACATCTGATCTAGCTACATCTGATCTAGCTATGAGTTGAAGTCGACGTGAAGTGGGCGTGAATGGGCTTGGAAGTGGGATGCGGCTCTTAAAGGAATGTATATATAAGATAGTTGTCTTCATGACTGAATTCAACTGGATACCGAAATGCATTCGCGTTTCCAGTTGAATCCAGTTGGTGCACAAACATTCAATAATATGCATTGTTCATGTTTTCTGATTGGTCCGGTAATAGTGTAGCTGTAGCCTGACACTCAGCCTGAATTGACATTTCGTTTCACTCCATTATTCAGTCTGAACGTGCTTTCATCCGCAGCCGTTTCTGGGATGGGCGTTGCCCAAGAGGCAGTCTTCTGCGATTGGTTCACCGCCTGACCAATCACAACAGTAGTATAATGTGCAATGACGTAGTGTTGTTATGTGGCTGGCTAGTGGCTAGGCTAGCCTGTTGCTTGCTTGCTACTTGCTAACCAAAGAAACAGGCAGAATAGGAGCGCTACGAACTAGTAATCAAACACAACAATGTCTGCTACTGATGCGACGCGATGTTTATGTTTGGGAATGCGCGGTACGGTCCGGCGGCGGCGCTGGACCGCACATGAGTTCTGGGAAAACCCCACCCACGCTGCTCACAAGCCCCGACGTCATCGAGTTGAAGCGACACTGATTCGCCGGACGGATTTCCAAACGAGGAAAACAGCTTCAATGAGATCACTCCCAGACCTGCATCGCCGAAACATATATTTAAAGGGGTGTGGCTAGCAATTCAGGCCTGGAACCAGGCAAGTAATAGTGTGCATGTAGGCCTAAATGAACAGAACATGCTGATTAAATATCTTCGCTGAAAACAACTATTATTTTTTGAACTGTGGTGAAAACCGGGACAATTTAGTGGTGAATGATAAAAACCAGGACATGTTGGAATCGGGATATATCCGGCCAAACCGGGACGTCTGATCAGTGATCACCCTACCCTTGATGTCGGCCAGAGCTACAACCTCATGCAGAAATTGATTTAGTTATTTTGTCTTAACTGTCCCTCCCCAGTGAAGTGGCACTGTTCCTGTTGAACCAGCGGACCGTTTGGGCCACTGAGGAGGACTGGCTGGTTTTTGACCTGACTGCCACCAGTAACCACTGGCTGGTCAACCCCGACCAGAACCTGGGCCTGCACCTTGTCCTGGAGAACAACAAGGGTGAGTCACTATCATGGAACCGGTCGACATGGGCCAGTTGTTAGAACACCAGTCGACATGGGCCAGTTGTTAGAACAGTCACTATCATGGAACCAGTAGACATGGGCCAGTTGTTAGAACAGTCACTATCATGGAACCAGTCGACATGGGCCAGTTGTTAGAACAGTCACTATCATGGAACCAGTCGACATGGGCCAGTTGTTAGAACAGTCACTATCATGGAACCAGTAGACATGGGCCAGTTGTTAGAACAGTCACTATCATGGAACCAGTCGACATGGGCCAGTTGTTAGAACAGTCACTATCATGGAACCAGTAGACATGGGCCAGTTGTTAGAACAGTCACTATCATGGAACCAGTCGACATGGGCCAGTTGTTAGAACAGTCACCATCATGGAACCAGTAGACATGGGCCAGTTGTTAGAACAGTCACTATCATGGAACCAGTCAACATGGGCCAGTTGTTAGAACAGTCACTATCATGGAACCAGTAGACATGGGCCAGTTGTTAGAACAGTCACTATCATGGAACCAGTAGACATGGGCCAGTTGTTAGAACAGTCACTATCATGGAACCAGTAGACATGGGCCAGTTGTTAGAACAGTCACCATCATGGAACCAGTCGACATGGGCCAGTTGTTAGAACAGTCACCATCATGGAACCAGTAGACATGGGCCAGTTGTTAGAACAGTCACTATCATGGAACCAGTAGACATGGGCCAGTTGTTAGAACAGTCACTATCATGGAACCAGTCGACATGGGCCAGTTGTTAGAACAGTCACTATCATGGAACCAGTCGACATGGGCCAGTTGTTAGAACAGTCACCATCATGGAACCAGTAGACATGGGCCAGTTGTTAGAACAGTCACTATCATGGAACCAGTCAACATGGGCCAGTTGTTAGAACAGTCACCATCATGGAACCAGTAGACATGGGCCAGTTGTTAGAACAGTCACTATCATGGAACCAGTCAACATGGGCCAGTTGTTAGAACAGTCACCATCATGGAACCAGTAGACATGGGCCAGTTGTTAGAACAGTCACTATCATGGAACCAGTAGACATGGGCCAGTTGTTAGAACAGTCACTATCATGGAACCGGTCGACATGATGGGCCAGTTGTTAGAACAGTCACTATCATGGAACCGGTCGACATGATGGGCCAGTTGTTAGAACAGTCACTATCATGGAACCAGTAGACATGGGCCAGTTGTTAGAACAGTCACTATCATGGAACCAGTCGACATGGGCCAGTTGTTAGAACAGCGCAACCAAAAGCAGAAAGTCCAAAGGCCTTAAAGGAGTAGTTCACCCCCAAAATGACTTTTTTTTCTAATGATTACTCACGCCATGGAGACTTGAGTTCAATAATATTTTTAGTTTTTTGTTCCATTACTAAGACAAAAATGTGATTACAATAAATGTACCCCCATTCGTTCCGGAAGTAGGGGACCCAAATCGATTCGGGTCCCCAACCGGAATCAATGGGGGGAAATCTCCATGGCGTGAGTAATCAATAGAAAAAAAGTCATTTTGGGGGTGAACTACTCCTTTAAAGGACAACTTTGTTTTTTTACAACAAGGGTTCAGATTTTAGATAGTCATTAGAGAAAAGAAAATATGAGTTTTAAAATGTTTTCATTTACTTCTTTCTATCGTTTTAGTGATTTTAACGATTTTGATTTGCATGCATGCCCCTGAGGTTGGGGGCATGCATGTAAGTGGCTAAATATGTATTTTTAGACACAATAAGCCCATTCCCAAGATGTACCACAATCTTTCATGGGCAGATGTGAGTTATGGGGGCTGGTGTAAATAGTAACAAAGAAATTGCCGGCTTATTGAGTCTAAAAAGACATATTTAGCCACTTGTTACGCATGGCCCCACCCACTGGAATCAAAATACTGAAATCGCTAAAACAATAGAAAGCAGTAAATGAAAACATTCATTCATTCATCTTTTCTTTCTCTAATTACAATCTAAAATATTGTTTGTAAAAAAACAAAGTTGGCCTTTAATCCACTGTTTCCCAAACACTGGGTCGGGACCCATTTGTGGTTCACAACTCAAGTAAAAATCCATTTCCGCTTCCCCCCAAAAAAAGAATTCTTTACAAATATATATTTTTAAATACATTTTGAAGCAAGCAAACACATGTAAGAAATGCCATGAATAAATAAAAAATCACACCCGTGTGAAGTGGAGCTGTGTGTGTGTGTGTGTGTGTGTGTGTGTGTGTGTGTGTGTGTGTGTGTGTGTGTGGATCATGTGTACCGATTTTTGTGACATTTGAAGAAAATATGTAGGAAAAGGAGCAAAAAGTGTGTTTTGGAGAAAATTCAAGATGGCGGAAAATCTATCATGACGCAAATGGGCGTGGCCTATATGGGGAGATGCGTCATGACCCAAGGAATCCAGGGAAAAAATATTTTTAATTTTCCGACCTACGGTTCAAGAGTTACAGGCCAAAACGTAAAGTGGGGTGTTATGGCGCCACCATGCGGCCAAATGACACAATTATTTTTTATTTAATCCTTGAAATCATTATGAACCTCCTCTCCAAGTCTTGAAACTCTAGCCCCTATGGTTTGCGAGAGACAAATAATTGAATGTGAGTTTTTGCGATTCCCATTATAAGTCAATGGGGAAAATTAATTCACTAATAAATTAATATCAATTAAACTATTGAACCTTTCTCTTAGCAAGTTACTAGCCCACGACTCCCGAGTAAGCCGGTCGATTTGACATATGGCGCGAGTGTGTGGTGGCAAAACTGTGGGACTAGTAGCGTGCCGAAGTTTAGGAAGTTCAGGCTACATACAGACACACACACAGACCCACAAAGCTACGTTTAGGGAGCCTGTGTTTCACACAGCTCCAAAAATATAATTAAGAAGTAGTGAAAATAGCCGATCTACAAGCTCATAACGGTAACGCGTTTTGTGCTTGTAGATCGGCTATTTTCACTAGTCCTGGGCAAAAGTCTTAATTTCTTGAGCTAAAAAGTTTGGGAGCCACTGGCTTTAATAGGCCTAGTACTACCCCCCCACATCCTGTGGTCACAATGCATTTCACATATTGAGCAATTCTTTAAAGGGGTCCGTAGCAGAGTTTTTCGTTATGATTGTGGTTATGGTGGTCACATTAGGATGAATAGAACCATGACAAACCCCGAGGACGCATACATTGTCATCTCTACAGGGGTGTCACACCAAATTATGGGCCCTGGGTTCACTCATATTTTGTGCTTTAACTATTGAAAAACAGCAGATATACAAGCTCACAGCGCTGCACCAAGTGCCGCGCTGCGAGCTTGTAGATCTGCTATTTTTAAAAAATCTGTCTGAATATTTCAAATCCTTCTAAGGTTTTTTGAAAACCCTATGTTTCTATGTCAGCGGTGCTCAAACCTTTTCATGTGAAGGACGCCCAAAATGATATGTATTTGGCCGCAGACCCCCATCTCAAAATATTTAGTTTCAGGGACCCCTCAGAAGCAAAATTTGAGGTACAAATGTTCGCTGAAAAAGTACATATATTCAAAGATTTGCACACATTTTCACGACTTTTTAAAAATAGCAAATCTACAAGCTCGCAGCGCGGCACCGAGTGCAGAGCTTGTATATCTGCTATTTTTCAATAGCTAAATAATGAAGGCCCCTCCACCTTGGGCCCTAGTAACTCAGTCCCACTTTCCTCCCCTTGTGACGCCCCTGCATGCATCTCTAAGAGTTGGTTTAACAGAAACTCTTGTCCTGCCCTCTCTTGTCCTCTGTCTCCCTCTGTAGGTCAAAGTGTGAACCCCAGGCTGGTAGGGCTGGCAGGTGGCAGTGGGCCCCAGGACAAGCAGCCCTTCATGGTTGCCTTCTTCAAAGCCACAGAGGTGCGCCTCCGCAGCGTTCGGTCAGCCCATGGTCACAAGGGCCGGCACTCCAACCGCAACAAAAGCCAGAGGACTGCTCAAGACGTGCTGAAGGCAGTAGAGGCTGCAACAGGTAGGCTAATGCCATTTTAGTTTTTATTTAAATAAATACGTTTTCTTGTTTTGCCCTATTGCTACAGTAGCCTACATTGTCATTTATGACACTTGACTACTTTACCTTTTCTCTTTTCTTTGTGATTGGTTCTCATAATATGCGAACAAGACTTGGTTTAATGTACCAGTATGCCCTGATAGTGTGGGGATTTAAGGGGAGCAAATGCTAATTTCGTGCAAATTTGTCTTAAAGCGCAACATTTTGCACAGATGTAGCCCAGGGCTTGCTCTAATGATTTAGCTAGGGCGCCCGAGCCGACGACCTTCGGGGTCGCCACAGCGGCCAAATCAAGTTGGCCTCCCATTGACTTTCTATACAGGAGGAAAATACCCAGAAAAACATTATTTTTTCTGGGTATTTAAGTAGGATCTGATGGGTCTAACTAGGGGTTTGTCATGATGCTGAATCCATTGCAGGCATTTGTTTTGCACAAAAAACATTCCTTGGGCTAGAAATGGCCTCAGAAAACGATGCATGTATGGGTGAGCATTCATGTTAGTCGGAGGCCTTAGGGTTTTTTTTCTCGTGCTAATCAGTCTAAAAGTGCAGAATTTTGCACAGATGTAGCCAGGGGCGTTTATCCGGTTTTGGGCGATTTTCATTGGGGTTTTGGGTGATTTTTCCCCACACAATGGTATAGCAAGCCAGGAGCAGCAAACAGCTCCATAGTTAGCACACACACACACACACACACACACACACACACACACACACACACACACACACACACACACACACACACACACACACACACACACACACACACACACACCAAAGATTGTTCTGTTCCCACGTTAGATTCAATAGGCTATTACTGACAGAAAAAAATGCACAGCGGTTTTGCAAATAAGTCATGCTTTTTGCATACACAGCGGCAGCATTGTAAGAAATATATGTCTCCAAGGGGGAAGGAGGGAGAGAGAGATACCTTTTTAAAACCCCCCTTTATCCGCACGAACTGTCATGATGTCAATGTTGCATGCAATGTTGTTTACATATGCCTGGAGCCTCGCGGTTCTGTATTGAAACTGGGAGACTGCTTCCGGAAGGAACGTAAGCACAATGGTGGGGGCCAGTGGGCCTGGCAATATTAATAACCCCATATTACTTACCGGTATGTCACTGTAGGCTAATGAATGTATGGAGACAGTGAGTCTATGGGAACCAAGCTGATAATCATTGGTCTGATATTCAAAGTCAGCCCGGCCAGCAAAAAAGGTGGGGGGGATGAGTTCACGTTTTTATGAAAGTGGGGGTGTTCCGTCGTGCTCACAATGAATGGTGGTGACGCCCCTGGATGTAGCTCAGGGCATGCTCTAACGATTCAGCTAGGGCGCCCGAGTCTGCGACCTTTCTAGCCCAAGGAATGTTTTTTGTGCAAAAAAAATGCTTGCAATGGATTCAGCATCATGACAAACCCCAAGTTAGACCCCTCAGATCCTACTTAAATACCCAGGGTATCTGGGTATTTTCCTCCTGTATAGAAAGTCAATGGGAGCCCAACTTGATTTGGCCGCTGTGGCGACCCCGAAGGTCGTCGGCTCGGGCGCCCTAGCTAAATCATTAGAGCAAGCACTGGGCTACATCTGTGCAAAAGTTTGCGCTTTAAGACAAATTTGCACGAAATTTGCATTTGCTCCCCTTAAATCCCCACACTATGAATCTCAAATAAACACAACTGTGAAAAAAAGAAAAAGAAAAAAGTTTCACGTGCCCTTATAGAAATCCATTTGCATTACGGTCACGTTTGCATGTTTTTCAATTCCAGATAACCTCGGCAACTCCAAACAGGGGTGCAAAAAGCATGAGCTCTATGTCAGTTTCAGAGATTTGGGATGGCAGGTACATACAATACAATACAATTCAATATCAATACATTTATAGTGTCATAGTTTTATCTGATTTCATTTCAATGAGAAACGGACGGACGATGATGTGCTGCTATGCTCTTCCTCCTGTCAGGACTGGATCATAGCACCAGAGGGCTATGCTGCGTATTACTGCGAGGGAGAGTGTGCCTTCCCTCTCAACTCCTACATGAATGCCACCAACCATGCTATTGTACAGACTCTGGTAAGTGAATGTCTCTGGTGGCAGCCACGCTCTATTCTTATAGATCAGGGGTCTTCAACAGGGGCTCCGGGACCCCAAGGGGGTCCTCAGAGTTACTACAGTGGGGCCGCCAAATCCTTGTGTGATAAGATAATCCCTTTTAAATCCTTGAATAACTTGAACCCTCGCATCCCTATACTCTTGAGGAGAACTTTAGACAAAAATAGCAGATCGAGGCGTTGAGAGCTTGTAGATCTGCTATTTTTGGCAAATAGGTTTGGTGTAGAGGTAAAGAAGAGCAGACCATGTACAGAGTGAAAGGTCACGTTTACTAAGTATCGGCGATTTAAGATTTTAAGTGGTTAAAGGAAGGGTAACATAACGGGCACTACTTTGTGTCAATAGAACAGTGACATAGTTGTGAATATATTTGCCAATGCAACTATACCCTGAAAGGGTTAATATTGGGAGCTGTAGGAAGAAGGAGGTCCCAACTCCCGAGGCACCGCCCAGCCGCCTCGGAATGTGACGAGCCAAAACAGTGCGTCATCTGTGGGACACGCTCACGTGACCCAGTGTTAAGTGGATGGGAAAAGGCTGTGGGAATTACGCTATTGTATACTTTAATAATAAAGATAAATACATAACATTGTTAATGACCATGACCAACGATCTGAATTCTGTCCCCTCGTATATTATTTTATTAATTTACGTGACTGATTTCGCTATATTCATATTGAAAACAAGTGCTTGCAGTCGCGAGGGGCGTGTCTTGACTCGCTCCAGGCTTGCTAGAGCGGCTACTGGAGCTCTGCCCGGCCCAGCGGCCGGGCTCATCCGTGGGTAGAACTAACAGAGGAGAGGGGACTCGGTGTTTGGTTATGGAGGTTTTTTCCTGTTTTTTTACGATGACCAACGATATGTATGCTATCACACGTTGTGTTATGTTTCGTAATTGATGGGACTGATTTCGCTGTATTCATGCTGAAGCACATGCAGCTCGCACGAGTCTACAGTCGCGAGGGGGGGGGGGGGGGTCTTGACTTCGCTCCAGGCTTTGTGGATAGCGGCTGCTGTTCGCTGTTCATGCCGCGATGAGAGGTTCATGTGCGGGATGAACAAGCCATTGTGACTCGGTGATTTTTATGGAGCTTTTCTTTCCCGGGCCGTTTCTGGGACAAATCATCATGACAAAATAAGATAAATAGGGGACAGCCGGACAGGGCGACTATTTGTGAGGATAAGTGAATAATAATTAGAAGATAGAGTTAAAATAAAACATTAAACCAAGCACTTTGGCCGAGGCTTGCGCTCGCATCTACGCTCGGGACTCGTGTGTAAAGTATAAGTAGCCAACATTTACTCAAGTACTAAACCAAGCACTTTGTACCGAGGCTTGTCATCATTGTGAGTGGATGAGAGCCGCTCGCCCGCTAAAGTAACTAAGTAGCCTACATTTACTGAAGTATTGATTGTACTTTGAGGTGGAGATAGCCTTCTTCTAATCGGCTCGCCTGCAGTCGGTAACTAAGTACGCTACATTTACTCAGATACTGTACTTACGTAGGGCCCTACACTTTTGAGGTATTTTTACTTTATTGGAGTGTTTTACATTTCAGTACTTTTATTTCTACTCCACTTCATCTCAAAATAAATCATTGTAGGCTACTTTTACTCCTCTGCAGTTATTTAAAAAAAAAAGTTATTAAAAATACTTTGTTTAATTATTATTACAAACCATTCATTAATTACTATATATACATCGGCCATTTGAAATTAGCCGATCTACAAGCTCACAGTGCGTGACAGACATTTTCTTGTAACGGTTTATTTCTACATTGTAGTATCGATACTGTTACTTGTTGATACTTTTACTTGAGTACAAAATATGAGTACTTCTTCCACCGCTGCGCTGTCAGTCCGTGCAGCCGTGCTGACAAGGAAACAGCAAGGGGGGCGTGTCCAGCTTGCATTTCACCGAGACAAGAGGGCAGGAGAGAGTCTCTTGTTTACGTCATTTTCACGCGACAACTTTATTTCCGAAGTTATTTCCCAAAATGGCCCCAGTTGGTCTTATTAATTTATAAACCTCAAATGTAACTATATATTTCCAAACTAATATGACTCAAATATATGTTAAAAATACTTAGGGGGACCTTTAGAGACATGTGTCACTGTCAACAGTTTTACAAGGCAAATTTCATGGTGCCTACACTTTAAGTGATCTCCATACCGGTATATGGCAATAAAGGGGATTTGGTTCCCATGACATCACAGTGATGTCAGAGCGTGAGAGTCAATCAACAAAAAAGACAAGCGTTACCCAGACAGACAGACAGACAGACAGACAGACAGACAGACAGACAGACAGACAGACAGACAGACAGACAGACAAACATACAGACTATCCCTTTTATGCCCATATATGGAGATCCCTGTGATGCCAGGGGTGTAATAATTGTGACAGGCCTATAACTGTATTATGGGATTGAATAAGTCTGAATACGGTTGCATTTATCTCTGCCATGACCTTCTCCTGCCACACAGGTGCACTTCATCAACCCCGAGACGGTGCCTAAGCCATGCTGTGCCCCTACCCAGCTCCACGGGATCTCGGTGCTCTACTTTGACGACAGCTCCAATGTGATTCTCAAGAAATACCGCAACATGGTAGTGAGAGCCTGCGGCTGCCACTGATTGACATTTTGTCTCCCATGCGTTGGGGCTGAGAGACTAGAAGTGGGGAAACCTGAGAGAAGAGGACTTCCTGCCTTGTCTAGAAAAAGCTGTTGCCACCAGCTTTAAGCTAGTGAACTGTGAATCAGGAATCATGATCTCTTTATTGCCGAGTATGTGGTCGACGCAGAACTACATAAAGGGTACGTGGACTTTCAGGAATCTTGTGAGCCATGGATAAACTATGCACTGTATACTGTTCATAAAGTACAGTATTTACTACTATCACAAGCTATTCCATAATGTCAAGTCTCCTTATACATGGACATAGAGATCAGCTGGGCACAGGACAAATCCCAGTGCTAGAAAGCATGCCTTCGACGCAGTGAGAAGACAATATCAAACTTCTCCTTTCCAAAAATGTGTAATGTGCCTGGTCAATAGACAAAACTATTTAACTTGAATTTGTACAGTGTGTGCATCCAGCACTTTGAGTAAAATATTGTCTGGGTGGAAGTGTGCATTTGACATTTGGATTTCATGGCACATACAAATGTATACATCTTCCTGTTGAAACACTTTGACTTTTCACTGCGCAATTGGATCAACTCAGGACCAACAAGAAAAAACAAACTCTCTTCTATCAACTTCACTGTTACCTTCAGAAGCCCAGGAACATCAAGTAAGACATGTGGCTGCCTTGGATATCGATGGGGTATGTCGTTGTTGTCGGGTGGAAACCTTATATGTCCAAGACCGTTTGTTTTGTATTTATCATTTTAAAAATCTACAAGCACACAACGCCTCGCACCGCGAGGCGTTGTGTGCTTGTAGATCGGCTGTTTTCACTACTTTTGTGCAACAGCCTTGTATGATGAAGCAGGGCTTTACTTGGTGAAAAAACATACAAATTTGAAACTTGGAGATACGAGGTTTCTGCCCGACAGTGACGATATGACAGTCTAGAATGTGTGGGAGTGATAGGAGTGGTTGTTGGGTCTAGTTTCCTTGAGGTGATACAGAGGTGATACATACAGTATCAGTAGTTCTGTCCACAGCAGGTGGCAGGTTGTGCACCAGCTCATTCTTGATGTCAGAACTCAGACCAAACCTGCTGGTAGGCAAAGGACATTTTATGTTTTGTTTGCGTCAAAAACAGTTTCAGTGTCACAATAAATTGAAACTAACAGATTTCTACATATTTTGTCTGTAATGCTTTTTCTTACACAGCCAAAACACAGCCTGGCTGTAATGTTAATTGCGACCGAAGGTCACAGTTTACCACGAGAAATGTCACAGCTTGTCTGTGTCCGTGTAGACGAGTGTACACATTTTGCAGCTCTGACATCATGCTCTGATGTCACTGTGATGTGTATGGGTATTCCCCAGAATCCCTTTTATGCCCATATATAGAGATGTCATCAATATTAAGCCCATATCTAACAGAACTTCATATGGGAATGCCCATATATGGACGGAGATCTCCATGTATGGGCATAAAAGGGATTGTATGTATGATGTCAGATGTGATAGACATAGGATTTTCACATAACGAATTACTGAGTAAGCATGTTTGGGGTCTCACAGCATATCTCCATCCCATATATGGGCATTCCCTGATCACACTTGCAAATTAATTACGTCCTTGTCCGTTTTATGCCCATATATGGAGATCCCTGTCCCAATGTAAACATCTGGGAATGCCCATATTTGGTAATACCCATATATGGGCATGTTCTGACATAACTTGTTGACTATCTCCATATATGGGTAACTGGTCTGATATACATCACTGGCCAGATGGCCAAGAGAGTTTTTATTTATTTCTACACACTAAGAAGTAAATCATATACATGGTACCACGTTTAAATGCCTTTATTTATCAACCAACTCCAATGTTTCCCTTAGTTGTCTGGATTGCACAAGCGGCGCTGCCACTCTTTGTATCCTACAGCAGTAGAAAATATATTTATTGACACTATAAATAACATCAGTGGAAAAGGCAAAGCAGCATTCCTCTACTTTATACAGCACACAGGGACACCGACATTCAGTGACAGGCTGTCTCAAACAGAGGTAGAAGATGTCTGATACATCCTAAAAACTACACCCTTCCTGTAAATACTAAGATTGTTTACAGTTCCCTCTGGCTTTGAAAACTTGTATTTAGGCAATGATTTTCCACCATTTTGAAGAATCTGACCAAAGCAATTATTATCAAGTTAAAAAATAATGGTCACTATGACTGAGACTAAGGACCTTATTGCGGCTACTGTAGTAGATATTGCTTATAAAACATTTTAGAGGATGTAATCATGCATTGGAAATTGCAAGCAATGAACATTAGGCCTATGTACGTTTTACGTACCACCTTTTTTGGAAAGAAACCCTCTTTTCTCCCCTTTAACCCATTTAGGCCTAGAATTATTGAATGCTTTAACCAGTGAAAAATAGCAGATATATAAGCTCACAGCGCGGCACCGAGTGCCACGCTGTGAGCTTGTAGATCTGCTATTTTTGAAAAAGTCGTAAAAAATGTGTGCAAATCTTTTAATATATGTATTTTCAAAGCGACCGTTTGTAACTCAAATTTTGCTTCTGGTTGGTCCCTGGAACTAGATATTTTGAGATGGTGGTCCGTGGCCAAATAAATATCAGTTTGGGGGTCCTTCACATGAAAAAGTTTGAGAACCACTGACATAGTAGTCTCTCAAGAACAGACTAACTGAGTGAAAAGGACCTTTTCTTTGACGATAGCTAGCCAAGCCATATTGCTGACATAGAAACATAGGTTTTTCCAAAAAACCTTAGAAGGATTCAAAAAAGACACTTATAGAATTGCGTCAAAATTCAAATTTTCACGATTTTTCAAAAATAGCAGATCTACAAGCTCGCAGCGCGGCACTCGGTGCCGCGCTGTGAGCCTGTATATCTGCAATTTTTGGAGCTGTGTGAAGCACAGGCTCCCTATACGTGGCTGTGTGGGTCTGTCTGTGTGTGTGTGTATGTAGCCTGAACTTCCTAAACTTCGGCACGCCACTAGTCCCACAGTTTTGCCACCACACACTCGCGCCATATGTCAAATCGACCGGCTTACTCGGGAATCGTGGGCTATTACTTTTCTAAGAGAAAGGTTCTATAGTTTAATTGATATTAATTTATTAGTGAATTAATTTTCCCCATTGACTTATAATGGGAATCGCAAAAACTCACATTCAATTATTTGTCTCTCGCAAACCATAGGGGCTAGAGTTTCAAGACTTGGAGAGGAGGTTCATAATGATTTCAAGGATTAAATAAAAAATAATTGTGTCATTTGGCCGCATGGTGGCGCCATAACACCCCACTTTACGTTTTGGCCTGTAACTCTTGAACCGTAGGTCGGAAAATTTAAAATATTTTTTCCCTGGATTCCTTGGGCCATGACGCATCTCCCCATATAGGCCACGCCCATTTGCGCCATGATAGATTTTCCGCCATCTTGAATTTTCTCCAAAACACACTTTTTGCTCCTTTTCCTACATATTTTCTTCAAATGTCACAAAAATCGGTACACATGATCCACACACACACACACACACACACACACACACACACACACACACACACACACACACACACTTCACACACTTCACACCCGTGTGAAGCTCCACTTCACACGGGTGTGATTTTCAATAGTTAAAGCATAATATAATAATAAACTATAATGTGTACCCGTTAATTGTTTCCACTTTTTTGTCCCCAATGTAGTTGTAAATGCCAATTCCCTACGTGTACCCCTGTCGTTAGCGAGTTGCCAGCTGCTTCTTTTCAGCTAGGGTGGAGTTTAATGGGGTTTAATGCACCTTCCCTGTTGAACAGGTTCCCTTGAAAACCATCAAGCAACAACCAACAAGCTACCCACAAGCACATGATCCTTTGCCCAGGACCGCTGCCCCCGGTCTCTACTGTGGTGGGCACCTTTTTTTATGCCTCCCAGACACCTGAACGCCTTAGAGCAGGGGTTCCCAAACTTTTTTGTCTCAGGTCACCCCATAAATATTTTTTTAATCCGAGGCACCCCTACATTATCATTTTCACTCCCAGCACCTTATATTTATAGCGTATCGTCGTTGTCAGGTGGAAACCGTGTATGTCCAAAACCGTTCGTTTTGTATTTATCCTCTATTAAATGATCTTGATGCGAGGCGTTGTGTGCTTGTAGATCTGCTGTTTTCACTAGTTTTGTGCGACAGTCTTGTATGATGAAGCAGGGCTTTGCTTTACCAAAAGACGTACACATTTGAAACTTGGAGATACGAGGTTTCTGCCCGACAGTGACGATATTTTAGTGATTATGTTGCAAGGGAAACGTTGAGATAAAAGCCATTTTGGTTAGAACTGACTGAAAATAACTTCGAGTACATCAAGTTTAAAATGATACTAAATATTTTTTCAAGTGTCCAAATAAATTCCAAATATTATCAATTTATCTCGAAAACCCCTGCCTTAGAGAAGATAGAAATGATTATCAATGGAGATCATGGGTGTTTGTCTTTCTGTCTTCTAAAGATCCATGTTTATCCTCTTTTTACCAAACATAGTGAGTCTCTAACAGTTGATAATGCCAGACAAATACGAACATCAATGACTATGCATAATGTAAATTATACAAAAGTTTCTCCTGAGAGCCAGTTGTCTCCCTACCCTAGATGTAATTCCTTTAATACAAAAGAAAACAACAACAACAACAGAGAAAGAACAGCAGAAAGCACAGAAAAAGACAGGCTTTACGAGGTAGAAGTACGGTACAGTACAACAGCTCTAGCTTTAATATCATTTGACTTGGTCCGTGTGCGTGTCTGTGGAACAGTGCGTTTTCAACTCAGGGGTTGACCAACTGTCAAGCGCCCTTTTCTGCACCCCAGTGGGCTGTCTGAGAAGTCCTGTGTGAGGGCATTGTGGCTTTAGAGATTCCCAACACACTTCCTCTAGTGCAGTGGGTCTCAAACTTCAAGGATCTCCATAGTTCTCAGAGTTACAGACCCATATGGGTCTTTTATTTGGATTCCCCCCCCCCTCCCCATCAGGGGCATCACAAGGGGGGGAAGTGGTACTGAGTTCCTAGGGCCCAAGGTGGAGGGGCCTTCATTATTTCATACTTTAGCTATTGAAAAATAGCAGATATACAAGCTCACAGCGCGGCACCGAGTGCCGCGCTTCGAGCTTGTAGATCTGCTATTTTTGAAAAGGCGTGAAAATGTGTGCAAATCTTTGAATATATGTATTTTTTTAAGCGAACATTTGTAACTCAAATTTTGCTTCTGGGGGGTCCCCGGAACTAAGTATTTTGAGATGGGGGTCCTTGGCCAAATACATATAATTTTGGGGGTTCTTCACTGACATAGAAACATGCTTTAGAAACGTTTTTTCAAAGACTTGCACAAATGTTCATGATTTTTCAAAAAATAGCAGGTCTACAAGCTTGCAGCGCGGCACTCGGTGCTGCGCTGTGAGCTTGTATATCTGCTATTTTTCAATAGTTAAAGCACAAAATAATGCGTAATTCCCAGTCTAAATGGGTTAAACCACCCCCAGAACATTCATGGGGGGCCCGCAGTGAATCCTTGTACCCAGGGCCCAGGATTTGGTGCGACACCCCTGGTCCCCATACCCCACTTAGCATCACTGCACACCGTGTGAGTGCGGCGTTGGGCTTTGGGGAACCTTGTGGCGGAGGCTGGGGTTAAGGAAATCCATTTGGTGACACAGGGGTGAGAGCCAAGCAGACGTCCCCCACACTGAGCTGACGGCACTGCAGGCCACACAGCCGGGCGGTCCCCTGGGGACAACAGGACGACCAGCCTTGCCCGCGCACGAAGAACGGGTACTCTGGGTACACATCCACTGATTCCTGTATGAATGGAAACGCAGGATAACGTAGATTAATGCCACAAATACAATAATCAATGTGTGTTCATTCATGCCCACTCATGACAATGCAGTTTGTCTACCATTTGTTATTTAGACTTTAGATCTGATTAGAAAAATATGCCTATATACCCAGTAATGGCGAGTGCCAAAGTGCGGCCGGCCCTCGGCCGCGGCGGCACTCGCCCTCTCTCTATATACCCTCCCAATGAGTACTATGGGGATTAGCAGGGATGGGTCTAGCGTACACTGTAAAATAATTCGCTGTAAATTTACAGTAAATTACTGGATACTAATTGCATTACTTTCACAGTAATTTTCACAGTAAATATTGAGCAGTAAATTACTGTAATTTCACAGCTGTGAAATGTTAGTAATTTACTGTGATTTAGCAGTATGTATTGCAGTTATTTACTGTAATATTACAGTAGTTGCCTGTATTTTTACACTATTACTGTGAATGTAAGGCTGCTCAGTAGCCAGTAATTTACTGTAAATTTACAGTAAATTGTATCTAATACAGTAAAATATAGTAAATTTGAATTCATAGGCCCATTCCCACTGGGCCAGATAACAGATTAAAAAAAGCTCTTTCTCCAGATATTTTTCCATTCAAAGTGGATGGTAGATACAGATAAAACATATCTGCCACAGATATTTCTTTTATCTGTGACAGATATTTTTTATCTGTATCTATCATCCACTTTGAATGGAAAAAATATCTGAAGAAAGAGATTTTTTTTTATCTGTTATCTGGCTCAGTGGGAATGGGCCTTAACTGTGATTTTACCATACATACACAAACATGCTAAAACAAAAACAAAAAAAATACAACTTCATTCATTTAAACTTTTTATTGTACAATTCCAACACAAAGTGCAACATTTCAAATGGACAAAGAAGAACCACACCAGTCTCTCTTAAAGCCTTTTACTCAGTAGATGTGTTAAGTCTACAAACACTCCTGGAGTTTGGTCTGGTGTCTGGAGGCACTCTTTTTTAACCAGTTTGAAAACTGGTTGTCATAGACTTTAGTTATTTAGGAGACTGCAACACAGTTTTCCTGTGAAACTCCAGGAGTGATGTTGTGGACTAAAAAACTTCACCTGACTTTGTATCAGCATGGTGGTGAGTAGATACAACATTTTCCCTTTTGGGTGAACTGTTCCTTTAACTGCAAAATAACTAATCTACTCACCCTCATGCCAGTTGGAACAGAGGTGAAATGTGTCCATATAACACAAATGGAGGTTGCCTTCACAACTTGGGGAGAAATGGAGACTGGTTCTCTCTGGCAACCCTCCTGTGTGTTATATGAACACACTTCAGCAGGCACGAAGTATGTGAAGTACACCTCAACATTGCACTCAGTCACATAAGTCCTGAAGGTATAAGGCAACACAGCAGTGTTAAAAACAAAGCTACCTAATGATTACAGTATGCACCTTGCTAACATGCAGGCCGAGACAGAAGAGACAAAAGTGAAAGGGCATCGGCAAAGAATATTGGCAATTTTACATATCCAGATAAGAATAATGGCTGGTGGAGTTGGACAAACAAGAGTAGGGCATCTGAAACACGTATGAGTGTGTCTCATATTGGAGTCCTGAATGCCATCGACCATTCAAAGTCCACAAGTTTTCTCAAATGCGTATGAGTGTGTCTCATATTGGAGTCCTGAATACCATCGACCATTCAAAGTCCACAAGTTGTCTCAAAAGTGTGCTCACGTGTGGGTTGATACCGCCACACTTCTTCGATTTGGAGCCTCTCTCCCATGAAGCACCTGTAAACAATAAGACAAGACAACAACTTTTAGTTTCACATAGATATATATTGCATCGTTTATACAAGGCACATGCAGCGGTTCCCCTTTCCCTTAAGTAAACGCTACACCAGGGGTTCCCAAACTTTTTTGTCTCAGGGTACCCCAAAAATATCTTTTTAATCCGAAGCACCCCTACATTATAATTTTCACTCCCAGCACCTTATATTTATAGCATATCTACGTTGTCGGGTGGAAACCTTGTCCAAAACCGTTAGTTTTGTATTTATCATCCATAAAATGTACTAAACTAGTGAAAAGTGATTATGTTGAGAGGATAACGTTGCGATAATAGCCATTTTGGTTAGAGCTGTACTTAAATGACACTAAATATTTGTCCAAATAAATACATTCCAAATATTATCAAATGATCTCGCGGCACCCCTGGACTGCCGTCGCAGCACCCCAGGGTGCCCCGTTACCCACTTTGAAAACCCCTGCCCTACACACCACAGAAAGAAAGTAGTACTGAGAGTAAGTAACATTCAAGTATCAATGTTGCAAGCAATCCAGTATAATGTTTCAGTACACACCATCCTCAGGAGCAGATTGAAGTTGTAGTAGATCGCGAAAACCACAGCTATCCAATAATGATCCCATCGTGTTGTCCCATCACCACTTGTTCTTCAATGGACAGCATCCAGGCCATAGACTTCATTAAATCACCTGAACAGAGATACCCATTATGTGATATTGTAGAGGTGAAATGCTAATTGAACAAGAGTAGAATTTCAATGATCAGCAACATCACAAACTGTGACACAACTCACTTTATTTTGATTTAACGGGCATTTAGGACAATTCTCAAATTAGGGTCAGATTCAGCAATGTTTTTTTGTCTGGGATTTTGAAGGGTAGGTAAAACAGAAATATAAGCCAGATTTAGTCACTTTACTTACACTATTTTTACAACCAGGTTGATGAATCGTCTGGGGACCCCCAGGGGTCCTTGAGGGAGTTCTAGGGGGTCCCCAGCTAAATGATAATTAGGAACTAAATGGACCCTTATTGGGTATGTAACTCAGAACCAAATGGACCCTAACATGTCAATTTTGTTCCCATTTGTACACTCAGAATTAAATTAACATAGATTTTACAATATACTGTAGATTGGGGTCTCAGAGATTGATATGCTATTAAATGGGGGGTCTGTAGCCTAATCTTCTCTTATGGGGGTCCCTGGCATTGCTTTTCAAATGGGGTCTACTGGCTTGTCAATTCGGGGGTCCTTGACACGAAAAGGTTTGAGAACCACTGCTGTAGATCAAGACACTGATCAGCTTATGTGAAAAGTAGCTTATGATCATGTAGATTATAATATAAAATCCAGATATCAACAGTACCTTGAACAATCAAGCAGGGGGTGCTTGGTAATTTCTCTGTCCTCTGCGCATCGGCGGCTGCGGCACACGCCTGTAAAATAAATAAGACAAGACAACAACCACCTCAATGACCATGCCCAAGAGATCTCAAGCTGACACCAAACTCTCTCCAGGACCTCTAAAACCTTATCTAGAACCTCAATCAATTTGTCAATCACATTAGATCTACTTTGTATTATTCTATGCCAAATTCTATTAACAATGTTAAATTCAGTATAATTAATTTTCATTAGCCTATAAGTATAATACCTTTGGATAAACTCCAGAGTGCACGTGCAATCCTCAGGATACTGCAGACATACTTGTTCTTCAATGGACAGCATCCTTCCAGGCCCAAGGTTTCATTGTATCACCTGAACAGAGATACCCATCGTGTGATATTGTTAAGAGGTGAAATGCTAAATGCATTCCACAATCCACACACACACACACACACACACACACACACACACACACACACACACACACACACACACACACACACACACAAACAATTTATTTATGCCCACAGAGTGGTGTATCACTCTGTGGCATGTACTGTTTTGGTACATTAAAAAAAAAAAAAATCTTTCCAAAATGTTCAGTTTATTTTACTTTAATATTATTTGATGAAGATAAAAAATAAAATCTCTATTCAGACACATTCCAGTATTTTCTGACTTACATTATTAGGTATGCTAGGTATGCTTACATTATGATATTAAGGGGGAAAAAATCACCCTATGTCACCCTAATGACCATAATGTCTCACATGTGGAGAAAAGGGGAGGGGCGAGGAGATTCCAACAAAGTCAAAACAAAGTTTTAATGTAGGCAATTAAATATATAGATGTAATCCATGCATAAGGATTTAAGGACATTATACTTATGATGGGATTTCTGACAGAAATTGAATTTATGCTCCTACTGCAGTGGACAGCACAACGTCAGGTATGCTAATAATCAATCATTAATCTGATGGTGTCACCCGTCGAATATAGACCAACTACAGCAGTGGTTCTCAAACTTTTTCACGTCAACAAACCCCAATTTAACACTTATCTGCCAGTGGACGTCCATTTGAAAAGATATACACGCCAGGGACCCCCATAAGAGAAGATTTTTAAGGCTCTGTAGTGATTCCATTTTAATTTCAAGGACCCCCAGGACACCCATTTAATGGCATTTCTATCTCTGAGATGATATATGTTAATTTAACTCTCAGAATGTACAAATAGAACAAATGGACCTGTTATCATTTAGCCAGGGACCCTCTGGAACTCCCTGAAGGACTCCTGAGGGGTCCCGGACCCCACTTTGAAAACCAATGATCTACAGACTCCTGTGTCGTGATGCTTGGCTTGTGTTGTGGATCGGTTGCTTTTACAACAGCAACTTTTAGCCACACTGGAGCATAAAACCTCCCCCGCGGTGCAAATATTATCATTGATATAGTTGAGAACCAAATGGACCCGGCGTAACGCGTAAGGATACAACAACTGACACAAGGATTGTCTGTGGTTCTCAAAGTGGTGTCCGGTCATTATCGCGTCTGGGTGATGAAGTTCCAGGTGGTCCACAGCTAAATGATAGGAACCAAATGGACCCGCATTCTTCCCCGCGCCGGCTGTATTGAACCGGCGGGGCGAACGTTCCCTACCGCTAGTAAGCAGCCAACATATGACACTAAGCCCCGCTGACGTGAGCCTGTGTCCACACCGAAACCACACAATGGACCCGCGTAACTCGTGCGTCGCGGGAGAGCTCCCCGCGCGTCGGTCGGCGAACATTGCGTAGCCGACTTACATAACACTAAAGCCCCATGGACGTGAGCCTGTGAGCGGCACAAACCACACACACACCGGCTTGGCTTACAAGCTCACAGCGCGGCACCGAGTGCCGCCGCTGTGAGCTTGTATATCTGTTATTTAGTTACTTATAACGGTGTGTGAGGGAAACACACATTTAAAATGTTATTACAGACATGAAAAACTTCGGCGGCAGTGCTGCACACAATTTGCTGGAGCAAGACTGATAGCACAACTATAAGGTGGAGGAGAGAAAACTGACTTACCTTAGCAGAGCACTGTTATGAACTTCACACGACTTCTGAAAGCTCCTTTGAATTGAAAATAATTTCATAATTCCATCTTCACCATCAGTTCACTGCTTCTCCCTCTCACAATGGATGAAAATTTGAAATGAAATCCCACAATGCAGCGCGGTTCAAGTCATTTGTTGTGATATCACAATAACATTCTGAACACAATATTTTATTGTGAGATATATTGTAAAGTGTTGTGTAATCCTGATAACAATTTAGAGTACAGTCATTCGTTGTGTTATCACAGAGGATGGTGTGATTACACAGTAATATTCAGAATACAGTATTATATTGTGAAATAATAATGTAAAGTATTGTGAGATCCTGGTAATAATTAACAGTGTAGAGTATGGGGAATGGAGGAATTGGCTTAACACTAAATTGGGTATAGGGGAGAAAATGTTTTCTTTTATTATCTTCTATGGGCAGGGTTTCTCTTCTTATACTGAATTTCTACGTAGGCCTACCGTGATGGCCTCAGATCTCGTGCTAATTTGTACCAATGATTACTGTGATGGGAATGGGACTTGGGGTGTCATCAATATATGTATGCACCTGCCTCATTATGACACTGACTGTACTTTAATAAAAAAGATTTGAAAAGAAAAGAAAAATATGCCTATATAGAGGGGTGCTGCAACTTTTGTGTGTGTTTCATAATGAAGTTAAAATAGTATTATAATACTATCCATTTAATATTACCAGGCTGATTCCCGTGGGAACTACTATGCCAGCAAGCCCCTGGGCATGAAAGGGAAGAAGACAGCGGGTATTCTAACAACGGATACAACAGATATAGCATAACTGGGCATAACTCCCTGCATTATTTTCCAACTTGCATCTTCCTGACTTGTATCATTCCCGAGTAGGCTGGTGCTCTGACTAGTACAATGATAAAAGCACAGGGATACAGTATGTGCAAAGGTCTTCCGGAGAGTTTACGTGCTATGGATATGAGCTGTGCGTATGCACATATACTATTCTCTCTCTCAGGGGTGTCGCTCCAAATTCTGGGCCCTGGGTACAAGGATTCACTCACATGTTGTGCTTTAACTATTGAAAAATAGCAGATATACAAGCTCCCAATATATAAATATATAAAAAAAAAATCCAAACAAGCATTTTCAAGCAACATAGTAAGTCTCTAATAGTTGATAATGCCAGACAAATACATTTTCAAGCAACTTATTATGTTGCTTGAAAATGCTTGTTTGGATTTTTTTATATATATATATTTATATATTGTGAGCTTGTATATCTGCTATTTTTCAAAAATATTTGTATATAAAAAATCAGATATACAAACTCATGCTGCGAGCTTGTAGATCTGCTATTTTTGAAAAATCGTGAAAAAAAAATCCTTCTAAGGTTTTTTGAAAAATCTATGTTTCTATCAGTGGTGCTCAAACTTTTTTATGTCAAGAATCCCCATCTCAAAATATTTAGTTCCAGGGACCCTCCAGAAGCAAAATTGGAGTTACAAATGTTCGCTTAAAAAGTATATTCTTAAAAAAAATAGCAGATCTAGAAGCTTGCAGATCTGCTATTTTTCAATAGCCAAAGTATAAAATAATTAAGGCCCCTGCACCTTGGGCCCTCGTAACTCAATCCCACTTTCCCTCCCCTTGTGACGCCCCTGCTCTCTACCTGGGAGTGCTGGTCATGGAGCAGGATCAGCAGGTGTGAGAATGCTGCGGAGGTGGCAGAAGGGGAGATGATGTCCTGCACCGTGCAGCAACTCAGGCGGAGTTGCGGACAGGCCAGCGAGCCGAGCAGGAAGTCCTCCGTCTTCAGGTCCTCCACCCTCCTCAGGCGGCCGTCTCTCAGCTCGATCAGAGATCCCACCGCAAAGTGAGGGAGCAGCCAGGGGACGGTGACCGGAGAGGAGGAGGAGGAGGAGGTGGCGGGAGACGCATGGGGGAGGAGGCGCTGGGAGAGCAGGATGGGAGGTTCTACATCCTCTGGCACCCCTGTGGAGGTGAATTCAGTATGGGACAGTATGAAACAGAGCTGCTACCTTTAAATGCATTTTGAGAAAAAAAGATCAAACCTCGGTTCGAAGTGAAGCGGTGAATTTGTATTCTATGTGTTCTAGAGCTATGAAATCTGTGTTCTAGATCTATGCATTCTGTGTTCTAGATCTATACTTTCTATGTGCTTTAGTTCTATATTTTTATGAATTCTGAAAGAATTAATGATTTTGGGGCCAAATTGGCATGTGAAGCTTGACCAATCCTCAATTCACTAGTTTGCAAATCCCGCCCCATTCTGCCCTGTTACTATGATGGGACATTTGACCCTGGGCAGATTGTTTTTATAGTGGCAGTGAATGGGATTTTTTTATTTTTTCATAGCCTCATTACAGCTATATAAAGTACCAAAGGAAAAACATCTAGGTGATATTAATAAAAAGGGAAGACAAAGGTACAGTAGTTACATTGCAAAACAGGGGGTTTCCCCGAAAATATATGTTTTAATTTGTTTAATCCCAGTGGGACAGAATCACCCATTGCAGATTCTTTTATAGTGGCAGTGAATGGGATTTTTTATTGTTTTCATAGCCTCATTACAGCTATATAAACTAAAGTACCAAAAAAAACACATCTACGTGATATTAATAAAAAGGGAAGAAAAAGGTACAGTAATTACATAGCAAAACAGTAGTTTTCCCCAAAAAATATATGTTTTAATTAGTTTAATCCTCTGGATCAGAGAGAGAATAGAAATAGAAAGAAAAAGCGCATTGCATCTTGGGTAGGAAGAGGACAGGCTGATTATAGTTCTCCTCACATAATAGGCTGGCTTTTCGTAATTCTGCCCATTTAAATTATATGTACCCAATCGTGACTCTTAGACCATTGATAAGGTCCATGTGAACTAGTTTGTTGAAGCTTATTCGTTATGATGAGCGAGATCGCTTGCCGTCGCTATCACCTCCCGCGGCCGTACCGGGCGAACTCCGTGTCGCGCAGTGCGGACAGTTCTTGAAAGCCACATTCAACATTCTCCACTGCACAAACTCCACCCCCGATAGCAAAAAGTGAATGGTTTTTTCTGGTTGGCCAGTCAGGGAGTCTCAGGGACCAATCAGAAGGCTGACAAACGGTGAATTCTGCATTCATGGGACATGTACAGGACAGATAAGGCCACTCCTTGGGAATCTATGGGAATCCTCAAAAAAACATGTACGGGACAGACAAAGCCACACCTTGGAAGCAGCTTTCACCGCTTCAATAATGCTGATATTTGTTCCAAATGCTTTACACCCTGTATACCAGTAAGACTCCCTAATCAGGAGATAAGCGACCGTCACGTCGTAAACACAAACTTTAGAAGGCAATCGTAGCCAATCAGGAGGGAATATGGGAAATGGGACAGATCCATGTTGATGACATGACTTTAGAGATAGTGTGTAACGCTTTGAGTGATTTTAGGCCAAAATCTGTAGGAGAAGTGTCCAAAAATATGTTTTGCAAAAATCGGCCTGATGGTGGCGCTAGAAGAGGGCCATATGATAAATCAGGGCTGGAGGTTGTGATTTGCCATCCAAGGAGTGTGTGTGCAAAGTGTGATGTGACGGACAGACATACAGACAGACAGACAGACGGACAGACAGCCGGTGGAGCTTTTCATAGTAACTTGCGACCTGACGGTCGCAATAAAATGTCACAATGCGACCAACCCCAACCCCGTCCAACTGTATATATTATGTTCCCGATTTTCAACTGTTTTATTTTATTTGCGACACTTTCTTTGACAACGTAAACGTATGTTTTCTCATGCCAATAAAGCTCCTTGGAATTGAATTGAAAATTGAATTCACCATTCAAGGAATCTCCTAAGGATGGCGGGGAGCGCAGTAGGGAACTGCGTCTGGAAAACGGATGCTCGGCCGCAACCCCTGTGGTCGAGTGCTTGTACATCAGTCCAGCTTGGCGTCCTCCACGGTCCTCTGTGTGCAAATGAGATCTGAGCCTGTGTGTGTTGAAGGAAACACGGCCCGTATGGGAATAGCTGACCTGCTTGTCTCTCCTCTTCATATACAGACCTCTGTGCCTCCCAATGCTCAGCCTCTCTCCGTTCAGACTCAACTGTTCCCTTAACATGGGCGCTTCCCACCTGTGTCTTATACCCGCCCCATAGTCGCCCTCAGTCTCTGGGGGAGGGGCAGGTCTCAACTTCAACAGGTAGTGGAGATGGTCCGGGTGGATGCCGGGGGGATAACCGGCCCTGCGGTGGTTCCCAGGGAACGGGCTGTGGTAATGGGGATTGTCCCATCCGAAGTACAGGGGGTTCCATTCTCTCTGCTCCTCCCAGGCACGGTGCTCTCTGAAGGCAGAACATGTCTGAGGCTTGGTCCAGGTGGATGTTTGGGTCTGGAGCCAGGGTTGGTAGAGGGCCGGCACTCGTCTAGGTACGGGCTGGAAGAGGCCAGTGTGCGACGTGGCCTTCAAAGCTTTATGGCTCTTGCAAGGGTACGGCACCTTGAAGGTGGCGTCGGGTGACTGCACCGGCTTTGGGTCCCCGCTCGTGGGCAGGAGGCAGTCCCCGTCCGGGTCCAGCATCAGGTCAGTTGGGATGCTCATTGGTTCGACTATCTGTCGCTCACACTGGGTTCTTATCACATGACTCAGATCCCGCCATTCCCTCGACAAACATGATGGTTCACCGGTTGTCACAGTCCTGAAAAGTAACAAAATGAAATGTTTTAAATATAGTATTTCAAAACTTGGAACATTGTTCTATTTTCTACCCAGAGTATCCAAACAAGCATTTTCTCTGTCTATATTGCTCTTCTGCTCTCTCCCTCTCCCTCTCTGTTTATATAATCTTAAGAATAGAGCCTTTCTCTCCCCTTCATATTATCTGCCATGTGTTCATATGACTTCATATGAGTACAAATACTGTCCATCGTCTCTATCTGTTGTGCTTGTGCTGTGTGATTCTCTCTTGTTGCATGGAGGGGTCTCAACATATACACAGCACATAAACAAATGCAAACAATGCAGATTTTGTCACACGAACAAATTAAAATTCGTGATTATAATGTATTTGTCTATTTTACATACTGTGGTGGCACTCACTGTGTGAGTGTGATTTTGAGACTTGTTTCACCGTACAGTGAGTGTGACTTCTGAGATTGTTACTTCTCGGTTCTCGTTCACAGAGCACTGAAGCCAACCACCCACTGAAGCCAATAGAACTTCATGGCACATGTAGACAGTTATTTTAATCAGCTATTTTATGTTATGTGCACGTGTCATTTGGCATGCCGCCTTTTGGTCAATTGGCATGAAAGATTTATCGGTTCTTCTGTAGTCCAGGACCAACAAGTTTTGTTCAAATCTGTCGCTAACTACTTGAGATATCCTGCCAACATCCAGACAGACAGACAGACAGACAGACAGACAGACAGACAGACAGGCAGGTGAAAACATTGATGGAGGTAATAATAATGATTGACTAATGACTTGCTCCAAGTCTACGAATGGACTAATAGGCCTACATTTAGCCTCAGATTATAAACGGTTACACACCTCTATTCAGAAGATTGACTTCCATTATTCTAAATAGAGGTGTCACCTAACCCTAACCTAAACCCTAACCTCAGTGGGGGTGTTTCTGAATAGGGGTGTTTCTAAGTAGGGGTGTTTCTGAATAGAGGGCTGCCCCCATTATAAACAGCAGGCCTATTCTATACACACACACACACACACACACACACACACACACACACACACACACACACACACACACACACACACACACACCTGCCAAGCATACACTGTATCTGAGACATGACTGTCTGGGGATGTGAAAGAGCTTGGTTCAGTGGCAGTGCTGGGTGCACTGGCATGGGGATGACATAATGTCAGTGCTGGAGATTAGCTTTGCACTGGCCATAAAAGCCACTGCTGTCACCTCCCCGGCCCCGCGGCCTCGACCGGTTGGTTTAAATAATGACCGTGGGGACATTTGAATAGGTACATACTACAACTGTTTTTATAACTGTGTGTGTGTGTGTGTCTGTGTATCAAGGAGACAGACAGACAGTACACTGTGATTACTGAGACATGGCAGACATGGAGATGATTACAGGCAAAAAGGCGGACAAGTATAAGAGGATATGTTGATAGACAGATGACTAATGGGAACATAGAGCTCGTTTCAAGTATGGATGCTGAATGACCTTATGTGGTGATCATGACATGCCTCTAATCTATGGAAATGAGGCATACACACACAACACTGCTATAAGTGTTTTTGGTGCCATCATGATATAGTTCAATAAAATGTAATTGCAATATTCACTGACGTAAAGTTTCTTTTTTGCATACATACAAACCCACAGCCACAGCTCTCACTGCACACTATTCTATATATAGCTCTTTAATGTGAAAACACAAATGTTAACGTCAAATACAGTCTTGCAGACTTGCGAATTGTTCTTGTGTTAATAATATTTTGCATCTTATTCTTTCTTTTTATACATTTTGGTAGAGTAAAGGTGTTGCATCATTGCTATTACTTTGCGTTCCTACACAGACTGTTATGCATTCTAATCATTAGACATTCACTAAACAAAACACACTCATGGACGTTAGACTTTTTTCCTCTGGTTGGAAAGAGAAAACGTGTGAATGCTGAGTGCTGAACCGCATTGGTAGATGAACAAAGACTAACAAACTCGAAGTACCACCACCATTCTGGACTCGCATGATCCTTGTCTGTACATCCACCCTGCAGCCCACTCACCCAAACCCTGTCATCCATACATCCATTCAAAAATAGCTGTAATAACTGCCAGTCTACAAGGCAAGCTCACAACGATCTGCTATTTTCTCTATATTTTCGAAATAGTTGTTAAGAATGTGTGCTAGACTATACTACCCACCTGTCTAGTCTGTCTGTCCTCTCCAGGGCTGGTAGATACCGCAGGGTTCCTCAGTAGGACATGACACCACGTAGCAGAGTCAATGGAAGCATCCAAGCTCAATAGACTGTCTAGTCAGATGCATTCACTCTCTTCTCCTCTCCTCTCTCTCTCTCTCTCTCTCTCTCTCTCCTCCCTCCTACTTGCTTTTATATTTGACACCCCCTCTCTGCTCATCCAGTCCTCTCAAACTGTCTCAAACAGATTTCATGTTTCTGTTTCTCATCCTCTTTCTCACTGTCTTTGAATCTGTCACAGCTTTCATCTTTTTCGCTCCTATATGTTAATAGCTCTTATCATCAGCAGAGTAAGAGTTACCAGGCACGTGCACACATTAGACATCAAAGGGGGCTTGAGCCCCTGCCCTTTTATCTTTCTGTAAAAAGTGCCCTCCCTAGACCATGAATGCAGTTTTCAGTATGGTGAAAGAAATGCAAATGCCCCCTTTCCATGCCATACCCAAAGGCAGCATTCAAGAGAATTGCCTTGTCCAAACTCTCCTGAACTTGAATGCAGCAATTGCCCTCACTGTCCAGAAAGCCACACCACATTTCCACTATCGCCTTTTTTGTGCTTAGTTTAGTGTGTTATGAAGTACCGAAAATAGCCGACCTCCAAGCTCACAACGCGTCGCGCTCGCGCTGCGACGCGTTGCGAGCTTGGAGGTCGGCTATTTTTGATATTTTCACCAAAAGGCCCTTTAAGAAATGTCAGCCCCTGCCTCTCTAACATTCTCTGCACGTCCCTGAGAGTTATATCCTCCACTTGTAATCACCCTCCTCCTCCTCTTCCTCTCCTCTCTCCCTGGCTCTCTCCCTCTCTTTAGCTGGGTGTATAATTAGACATGATGCTCTCTGCTGTGCGACTCCTCAGCTGATAGTAGGCGTATGACACTATGGCTCTCTGCCTGCATGTACTGTACTGAGGGCGGGAAGGGAATGCTATGCACCAGTATGGCCACACTTGTTTGATTATGTGTGTGCGTGCATGTAAACACACACAGGCACGCACGCACGCACGCACGCACGCAGGGGTGTTGCACCAAATTCTGGGCCCTTTAACTATTGAAAAATAGCAGATATACAAGCTTAAAGTGCCGCACTGCGAGCTTGTAGATCTGATATTTTTTTTAAATCGTGAAAAGGTATTTGAAAATACTATGTCAGTGGTGCTCAAATTTTTCATGTGAAGGACCCCCAAAATGATATCTATTTAGCCACGGACCCTCATCTCAAAATATTTAGTTCCAGGGACCCCCCCAGAAGCAAAATTTGAGTTACAAATGTTCGCTTGTGTTGGCTTGCGTGTGTGTTAGCACACACGCTGGTATATGTGCGTCCGTGACCAAATACATTTTTTTATTTACAATTTTGAGAACCACTGACCACAGTGCTTTTGCTGTTAACTGTGATACTGTATCAGGATATTGCTCACATGACAAGCTCAGCATTAAAACTCAGCCTTAAAACCTAATGTAAGCTCCATCGTACAATGGGGTTGCTTGCTTGCCCAAAACAATAGATTTCGCATCACTTTACATAAAGTGCAACATTGCTTCGAAAGAAACGGGCCTGTGTAATTTAATTACACCCAACTGAAGGGCTAAAAGGTCACAACGTCCACTTTCTGCACCTGAGTTCCATTGTGTTTCACCTTTAGCCCATTTCTTCCACCTGTTGCCCTTTAGCTCAGTTTAACGTATACAGAGAGAGAGATCCTGGCTTCTATAGCAGCTTGCCTCAGCAGCAGTCTTTAGCCTGTCCTCTATTGATTGATTCTGCAGGCCTCAGCAGGTGAAAGCGTCACGGTGTGGCCCACGCACACATTAGACAGAGGTGAGAGGACTTCTCATTTTGAGTCACATCATGCTTCCTCTGCCCACACAGACAGACAGACAAACACACTGGCAGACAGCATGGAGCAGCAGTAGACATAGAAGCAAAGAAGTCTTCACTGCACCCCAGCAACCTTTACACCACCACATCCATCACATGACATTTCAAAACCGTTTCATTTGTTGGCATTGAACTCCCTCATCCCACACTCCCACTTCCATACCGCTTGTTATGTTGCAATGTAAACGGTTTCAGTCTGCACACACTGGCCCAGTTGACAATTGTGAGTTTTAATATAGGCCTAATTAGATATCATACCTTTACACATGAAGACAAAGAGGCCAAAGAAGCAGCAGTGTCCTTTCACTCTTCTTTTGCAGTATGTACAGTATATTATTACGACCGTATACAGCATATATCATTGCGACCGTAGGTCGCAGATTAGTATGTAAACGGTCACAGCTTGTCCGTATATATGTACGTATGCATCTCTATATATCTCTGTCACGGCTGACACTGTGGTTCTATGGGTTTGTCGCTCTGACATCATGCTCCGATGTCACTGTGATGTCAGGGGAACCACTCTTAACAGAATGGGTTTGCCGCTCTGACATCACGCTCTGGCTTCATTGTGATGTCACACTAACATAATCACTTTTATACCCATATATGGAGTTCTGTGATGTCATCAATATTAAGCGCATATCTAACAGGACTTCGGGAATGCCCATATATGTAGGCCACATCGGACAAATAGGCCTACCACAATAACGGCTGGTTCTACAGACAGGGATCTCCATGTATGGGCATAAAAGGGTATGATGTCAGACATCATAGGACACTGAGGACACTGAGTAAGCATGTTTGGGCTCTCCCAGCATATCTCCATATACAGTACATGGAGTCTCCATATATGGGTACCAGGGGTCTCCATATATGGGTAACTGGTCCGATATACATCACTGTGGCCCTTTAGGGCGAGGTTGCAGGTCGCCCTGAGGCGTCTTACTAGTATAGGCCTACTAGAGGTTCAGGCAACTATGCGGCCCTCACAATACTTTGCACCGCTGATCCGACCAATATGCCCATAAATGGAGATCTCTGTTTCTGTCAGTCTGTGTCCATTTTATGCCCATAGTTGCCCAAATATGTGTGTGTGTGTGTGTGTGTGTGTGTGTGTGTGTGTGTGTGTGTGTGTGTGTGTGTATGTGTGTGTGTGTGTGTGTGTGTGTGTGTGTGTGTGTGTGTGTTTCCTTGTCTTGACTCTACATCTATGGGCATAAAAGAGACACAGAAAGACAGACAGGTAAAATGCGTAGCCTAACCATGTTTGTGGGACATGAGTAGGCTGATATTAAATGGAAGAGGTTGGGCTAAATGGAATAGAGAAGAATGACACAATGTTATTGTTATTGCGACCGTAGGTCGCACTTACTACAGAAAGCTGCTCGAGGTGTCCGTCTGTCCGTCCGTCCGTCCGTCACACACGTCACACGTCACACTTTTGCCCTGCTCATATCTCCGCAACCGTTGCCCCGATCCATGCCAGATTTTGCACACACACTCCTTACCTGCCAAACTACAACCTCCAAGGACCCCCGGAGCTCCAGGGACCCCCAGCTCCCTCGGGGACCCCCAAGTGTAAAAAATGAGCACATGTGCAAAAATTACCAAATGACCACCCCAACGGGGCTGCTCACGGGGCATTCCCGGGGACCACCCACTCCTGGTGCTCCAGAACGGATGCAAAAGTGGTGGCGCCCCCAGTGGAGGACCCCCTGCCACTGCAGCTCACATAAAATGCCGTAACTCGGGCTAGGAGCGACCGGGAGAGCCGGGGCCGGTACCTATTCGTCCGCCTTGGCGGCGCGGAGACCCCACCCCTCATTTCTCACATGGCCCTCTAGCGCCACCATGAGGCCGATTAAGATTTTGCCCTAAAATCACGAAAATCACTACACAGTATGTCTACACTCATGTCATCAACATGGATCAGGAAGATTTTGGAAAAACACATTTTTGCTCTATTTGTGGAGATAAGTGACCTACGGTCGCTTATCTCCCGATTAGGGAGTCTTACTGGTTAAAATGCAGTTTTAGCAGCCTAAACTGCATGCTAAATGTCATGATGACATATTATCTAATAATTATCTAATACATTATCTAATATTTTTCTAAATAGGGAATGGTAGACATGCAGTCATTGTGCTTGAATTAATTAGAGGTTTAATAAATTATAGAAAAACTTACTTCACATAACTTTTATAATACTAGGCCTACTAACACCAACAACAGCAACAACAACAACAACAACAATAATAATATCATCATCATCATCATCATCATCATCATCGAAATCATAATAATACCTCATTCTTTTACCGCATTACTTGATGTAGTTTACAAAGGGTGGGGTTTTACAACTTTTACACACAATTGTTTTCATAAAGGATCCTACACTTCACTCACGTGACCATGAATGCACTTACTCACATCCTCTCGATGCGGTTTGCTAGAGTCTATTTTGAAAGAATATGCCTATTCACCACTAGGTGGTACTAAGTACATACATATTATTATGTTGTAACAACCTGCCACTACTACATGATAGATTGGTTCAAGTGGTTGTCTGTAGCTACTGAATTTTAGACTTGGATCAAGACTAATCAAGTAGGCCTATTTCATAGATTTTGACATTTGTAGGTCTATATCTATCCAATACTAAAAGTCAGACTCATCAAAATACCTCTTGATCCAATAATGAATGTAGGCCTACTTCAATATTTCATTCTCTTCAAATGTAACCATGAATATAAAAGTAAATGTCATCTCATAATGATGAGCCTACTCTACTCTACATAATCTGTCATTGTTGTGTATGACAAATAAGAATACCCCAAATGTACAGAAAGAAAGAAAGAAAGAAAGAAAGAAAGAAAGAAAGAAAGGGAGATAAACTCACTTGGTATCTTCTGCTATTAATCTACTTAATTACCATACATAAAATCCTCCTTTTCATTTCCCCATAATCCCTCACATCATGCTCCTCCCCCCTGTCCAGTGGCCAGATGGTATGCTCCACAAAGCCCTAAACTTGCTCTAGCCTTTTCCCAAGTAGCTGAGCTGTCAGCAGACTGAGCAGAGTGAGTCCACTGTGGGAATCAGGCTAAGCAGAGTATTTGTGTGCACACACTGGAGGAGGAACACAGTCAACGACAACCGGTTTGGACTGCTACAAGCTTGAGTCCATTAGAGGAGAGGAGGAGGGAGCTGTCTCCAGGAAGAGCTAAACTGACCTGTGGGCACTGTAAAGGCACTCTGCATCTGTATTTGTGAATAAAGCTTCATCCTAGTGTGACTCTGGGCTGGAGCAAGTATGACTTCCCCAGCAGCCAGCCTCCACAACCAACGTGGTGAGTAAATGGACCATCAAAACCTGCTGCTCTTAAAAATGCTATTATTAGGGAAATATGTGTGTGTGTGTGTGTGTGTGTGTGTGTGTGTGTGTGTGTGTGTGTGTGTGTGTGTGTGTGTGTGTGTGTGTGTGTGTGTGTGTGTGTGTGTGTGTGTCTGCTGTAGAAGTGGATGGTGAAGAATATATTGGGTACCTGAAGTTAATTGCATATACAGACCCATGCATTAAATATTTAATGGAAACAAAACCCAGGACACAATTAGATGCTATTGAAGTGATTACTGGTGATTCATTCCCTTTCAGACTGACTGTTATAGTGTGTGTGTGTGTGTGTGTGTGTGTGTGTGTGTGTGTGTGTGTGTGTGTGTGTGTGTGTGTGTGTGTGTGTGTGTGTGTGTGTGTGTGTGTGTGTGTGTGTGTGTGAGAGTGTGAGTGTGAGAGAGAGAGAGAGAGAGAGAGAGAGAGAGAACATCATAGATGTATTTGATCGATTTTGGCATTTCTAAGAAAGTAAAAGTCAGATTTGATAATGCCAGGCATGCCACTGTCCATATAATCTAAACTGTGCAACAACGCAATACAATGTGTTCATATTGGATAGAGAGCCAGTGTGGAACCTGACATGCAGCTCAATGTGTTAAATAGCTTCTGTGGACGCTGCCCTGAGTGACATGTGGTGCTGGAAGTGCTGCGCAAGCCAAAATCAGACAGGAATGTTGAATCATCACCATGAGTAATGTCCGCTAATACTAATGCTGAATGGGTCTCACACACACACACACACACACACACACACACACACACACACACACACACACACACACACACACACACACACACACACACACACACACACACACACACACACACACACACACTGCATGAGCAGATGGATACATAAACAAAAGTGATGAATGCACACATGCACACACACTAACAAATAGGTGGGGACTGTGGGAGCCACAGAGTGCCAGACAAAGATCTCTTTACTCTTAATGGGATTGTGCCTGTTGATCTCATTGGGTCAGATGGACTGCAGCGACTGGGAATGGTGGTCTGGACTGGAGGCTGTCCTACAGGCACCACGACCCAGTTACACCACCTGGAAATGGAATTAGGCCAAGCGAGATCAGTGATCGATTGTGTATGTATGGCAAAGTAGGATCAGACCCCGGGTTGTGTTGTGAGAAGACTGCCTCCAATGTCAACATTGATTGAATGATTGAGTGTTTTATTAGACAAAATGGAGAACATAACAAGTATAGTCAATACATTGAAATAATGTAGTACAGTACAAGTACAGTTAAACACCCTGCCTAAAAGGAGCATCCCAAATAAGTCCTTTTATGGTCTTTTTTACGTCGAAAGTCCTAGGTATTCAACTCATGGATAAAACAAATAGCAAAAAACAAAACAAAAAAAACATTCAAATATTCATCACATACTCATCGTTGCTGTCGGGCAGAAACATTTATCTGTCTCTTTTATCTCCATATTTTAACTTATGTTTCTTCATAAATGAATGTCCCACTTCATCAGTGTCACACGAAAGTAGCAGAACATTGCAGATCAGATCTGAGCTTAGCTTGTATAGAGCGAATCTGAATACCGAAAAGTAACAGTTTTGGACATATGAGGTTTCCACCGAGAGCTACATCATGCATGTGAGCAGGCATGTGCACTACATAGACACCATCTGTAAAAAGTGCCCTCTCCAGACCATGAATGCAGTTCTTTGAAGAAATGCAAATGCCCCCTTTCCACGCGTTGCATTCAAGAGAATTGCCTTGTTCAAACTCTCCTGAACTTGAATGCAGCATCTTATGTTGAAAGAATTGCCCTCTCTGTGTATAAATTCATGCCGTTACGCCACAACTACAGTATTCACTTGATTATGATTTGTTCAGTGTGGTATCACGCACCAAAAACAGCCGACCTCCAAGCTAACCCCTAACCCTAACCCATTTCCACCAAAAGGCCCTTTAAGAAATGTCAGCCCCTCAGGGTTCCCACGGTCATGAAATTCCTGGAAATATTTTGAAATTAGAAAAATATTTTTCCAGTATTGGAAAAGTTTTGGAATTTATCAAGGGTCCTGGAAGGTCCTGGAAAAAATACCTATGCATTGTCTTTGGTTATTGATTTTGTTAATACCTCTGAAATGACAAATTAAACATGGGCCAAATTGTCAAATATTAGAGGCAGAAATTGTGAAAATAGCCGATCTACATGCTCACAACGCCTCGCAACGCGAGGCGTTGTGAGCATGTGGATCAGCTATTTTCACAATAGAACCGTGTTATACAAAATTCCTCAACTCTTAGTGCTCGTCAGGGTGGGGGTCCCCAGTTAAAATATGATTATTTCGGGGGCCACGGCCTGAAAAGGTTGAGAACCACTGGCATACACTACCTGTCTTTGGGCATTGCGCATAGGAGTAAGCGACCTGTTATTGAGCTGAATTATTGTTATTATAGTCCTGGAAATTGGGTTAAATATTCTGGAAAAGTTTTGGAAAGGTTTTTGAAATGAATTGGTAAAAATGTGTGGGAACCCTGGCCCCTGCCTCTCTAACATTCTCTGCACGTCCCTGACGTCATGCATGTGAGGGTTTGATTGCATGGGGACTCGTGCCAAGGAGCGACGTACTGGTGGCTGTGGCATGAAGGATTGACCAGCTGTTGTCAGTATTTAAAGTTAGATGGAGGGCAGGAAGCTGGAAAGTGAAGGGGATCTTTGTATTTGTCGTGTTCTCCACTCAGCTCACTTTGGATGGATGACCCAGATAAGATGAAAGGGAATCGATGAGGTTTAACAAGTAAAATGAATTACATTCTGTATCTTTAATTCAGTGCACTATGCTCCCCACAGAGGAGCAAAGAGCTTAAAGGAGTCATCCAGACCAAAACACATATAGGGTTAAATCTGTCTTTTATCATACCCCTTTATACCTGCTTTAGTCCATTTTTTTCATAGCTGCCCCTGTTGCTAGATTTCGGCTGCCCCTGTTGCTAGATTTCGCAGGCCCTCTCATAACTAACAGAGTAGATAGACTTTATACTAGTGCGGTTATTTCTTCAGCTTCAAAGTTAGTATTTTTTTATTGGATTGTGTTTACACAACGTCCTGAGACCAACCACACCACTGTTTTGACCTCACAGGCACCCTTACTTGTCAAACCAACCCCTCCCTCCCCTCCCTTTCTAGCCTCTCCTCTCCCTGCTCTGGTGCAGAGCAGAAGCCGTTTGACAAGTAAGGGTGCCTCGTGCCTGTGAGGTCAAAACAGCGGTTTGGTTGGTCTCAGGACGTTGTGTAAACACAATCCAATAAAAAAATACTAACTTTGAAGCTGAAGAAATTACAGCACTTGTATAAAGTCTATCTACTCTGTTAGTTATGAGAGGGCCAGCAAAATCTAGCAACAGGGGCAGCCGAAATCTAGCAACAGGGGCAGCTATGAAAAAAATGGACTAAAGCAGGTATAAAGGGGTATGATAAAAGGCAGATTTAACCCTATATGTGTTTTGGTCTGGATGACTCCTTTAAGTCAGACTCTACACTGCCAAATCCTGAATGATAATTTAATTCATTTACATGAACAGATTTGACTGTACATGAATGTTTTCTCATTTATCGGCTCCAGTTGGATAACTCTATATTCGTGAGCCTTATGATGCCTAATTGCCTAATGACACCCAGGACTCCTTTAATTACTTCGATTTTGATCCCTAAATATTGCTGGGAAAATAAATAGGTTCATAAATATTTTGTGCGTGTTTGTAAAGCTCTGAGACAGAAGGAACTGTTGTATACACATGTCTGGATAACTATGGACACAAGAAGGACTTGATACTGCATACCCATCGTAAAAAGAGCGTATAACAGCACGTGACCAGCTGAAATATATTTGTTGCCAGTGTAACAATCACTGCTGCTGCTATTTATGACTGCTGTTTCCATGGGTTGGAAATATGTAAGAAGCAATAGGAAGAATGATGACTTTTAACGAAAGACCAATGTGAAACTGTTTGTGTTACAATCAATGTGTGTCACAGCCGCAGGGTGTTTAACATTTGAAGAGAATGGGTGTGTGTGTGAGAGAGTGAGAGTTAGGGAGCTTATATTAAATGTTGACCTTGACTAACAGTCTCAGTCAGGGGTCTTCAACAGGGGGTCCTCAGAGTTACTACAGTTTGTGTGATAGAAACTGTTTTTCTTCTTTTTTATATTAACCACTTGAAACCTAGTGTCCTTATTCTGAGAACTTTAGCCAAAAATAGCAGCTCTACAAGCTCACAACGCCTCGCACTGCGAGGCGTTGTGAGCTTGTAAATCGTCTATTTTTGGCAAAGAGCTTTGGTGTAGAGGGGAAAAAGAGCAACTAAGTACAGAGTGAAAGGTCAAGTTTATTAATTATTGACGGTTCAAGTGGTTAAATATCTGAAAACACAAATCGACATGAATCCAAAATACACTGATGATCGATCGTGCTGTCAAACAACAATGAAACTATATGGAATCTATGAAAAGGTTGTGGGGGTCCCTGCTTCATCTCTCTCTCAACTAAGGGGTCCTTGGCCTGAAATGTTGAAGACCCTGATCTCAGTCATGGTTTCCATCTAGTCTTCTTGTCTAAATGTTCGAAGAAGTTGCACAGACCGGGGCCTTTCTTTGGTTTCCTAACAAATCATTTCTTTGCTGTTAACAACATAGACAGAGTTAAATGCCTCCAGCTAAACGTTACCTGTTAAGGGTCATATCAGAGAAAAGCAGAGTTGATTTATTTTGTACAATTGCACCCCCCAAAAAGTAATGTTTGTCATACAATCAATCATAGGCTAATTTGGTTGGAGAGTAGGCTAAATCACGACTTGCCCCAGAGGTATTAAAGGTGAAATGCCCCTTTGATGAATGAAATCGCCTCCACAACTCCACAATCCAAGTGCTCATAGCAGAAACTCCATGGTAAGCTTACAAAACATAGTGTTTGTCCCAATCATTTTTACTGTATCTGTCTCACAGCCAACCAGCAGTATTTATTCTGTATTTCTGTCAGGCGAAAGCGTTGTGCAATTATAAATTAGCCCTTAGACTCAACAAAAAGTGTGAGCAATGCCAGAGGTATTTCGTTGAGTTTGGCCAGCATTCCAGTGGCTGTCCGTGCTTAACTGAAAATAGCATTCATCTTCCCTCCCAGATATGAGGAGTCATAACAGTCTTCCAGAAACACTAGAGAGCAACACAACGTGGTGTTTAATTTCATTTCATGTCATCATCATGTGAGTAGACTGAGTAATAGAATAGGATTGTGAACTTTAATCATCTGTGAGAAATGTGAAGGGCGTCTGTTCAGCTAATCGTACCCTATGACATTCACTTCCTTGAGGTGAACATACCCCGAGCAAAATCCTTGAATGTTGCTTCCGTCTCTCCTCCTAATAGTTCTGTGTTGTTTTTCCCATTGATTGGGAATAATAATTCATAATATATATGAATTACTCTCTTAAAGGTGATACACCATGCATTTAAAAAGTATTTATGTCATATTGTGTATGTCCCAAAAACGTTTTTCAAAAGGTTTGAGGCTAAATTACCACTCCTAAATAGAGAGCCTCTCTCATTTTTGAATGGCTCTCAGAGCATTTTCAGCTGCAGTACCACCTTTGGCCTGAACTTCTTTTTTTTAAACATTTTTTTTATGATTATTTTTGTGATGATGTCACAATCGGCAGATGACGTCACAATCGGCAGCAAATCTGGACAGCCTGTTTTGAGAACCCGTGGGATACTTTTAACCTTCGCCTTCTCAAAACCAGAGAAAGACACAACGGTCAGAAATGGGACTTTGTGAGGATAGAAGGTGCTAGTGGGACCCCCAAAAAAGGTTTTAAAATAGGAAAGGTGAAATTTCATGGTGTATCACCTTTAACATTCTGAAATACATGCTGCTTGAAATACAGTAATTATAAGAAGTTAATCTCATTCTACTTTTTACTTAAAGGGGCACTCCACCGCTTTTCAACCTATGTTCATATAATTGGTCCTCACTCAAAAATAGCTTTTCTTTTTTTTTTTCTTTTTTTTTCTCAGAGGAGGGCTGTGGGCAGGTCAGAAACCCATAGTCTTGTGACATCATCGATTGCCAATCCAGCTTATAGAAACTGCAGGCTTTCTATTCCTGAAAAGTTGCAATTTTAAAGTGGAAGCCATTGTTCTCGCAATAATAAAAATCTAAATATTTTTTTCAAAAATATTGATTAATTTTTTTTTTTGGAAAATGATGATGTCACAAGACTATGGATTCTGAACTTCCCACAGCTCTCCTAGGAGACTTGGACGGAGTAGAAAAAAATGGTGATATTTTATCATGAACATTAGTGAGGACCTATTATATGAAGACAGGTTGAAAAGTGGTGAACTACTCCTTTAAGTTTTGATTCAAGTTTGCCTGGACAAGACAAATACATGTATAACATGTAAACGTATAAAACAGAGCTGAAGATAAATGTTGTGTGGAACAGAATTCCCAGTAGTTTATGTTTACAATTTGAATTTGAAGAGTCTTCTGCTTATGGAGGGCCATAAGCAGGGCGCTGACGTTGCATATTGCCAGTGAGTCTGTGGTCAAATCTAGGCAGGGAGGGGAGAGAGTTAACCATGATGTCACAGTTGAGCTTAGCGATGATGGTGCTGGGCACTGCTTCACCCCACTGAAAACATATACTCCCATCTTGGACTTTGTAAGTCACTCTGGATAGGAGTGTCTGTTAAATGCTTACATCATACTTTTAAAACAGTCACACACAGTGAAACACAACACTGCAAGTGACTGCATATACAGACATGGACATAGACACAGTTGCACACACACACTCACGCACGCACACACACTTAGAGCTTGACCTAGACAGGGTTTAAGACAAAAACAGTGAATGAGAGACACCTAAACTAAAAGTGACAGCACAGCTCCCAGATATATTTTATTCGCTTCATCACAAGAGTGAAGTTGCTCTCTGTTCCACACAGTGTTCAAGCTAATAGCCTATGTTTTTCTGTCAATGTCTAATGGATAGGTCATAGGTGCAGATGATTGATGATTGATTTATTGACATATTGATTGATGATAGATTCCTAGCTCTGCAAGTAATTCTAGATGTAAAAAAAAAAAAGAAAAAAAAAAAAGAAAGAAAAAAAAAACTTCTACCACTTTTTCGAGTCACGTGTTCAAATACTGGATTCTGATTGGCTAAATTCCGGAGGTTATGAGAGGACAACTGCCGCAAAGTTGTGTGCGGACTTGTCCGAGATCAATGCGCCTCAGTGTACATCCGGGGACTTCAGGAGGTAGTCGGAACACCTTTCCCCCAACCAACAAATGAAGGTCGCAGCGGTCCTATGTTTACTAACGTGCGTACTATCGTCGCCGATTTATTTGGATCCAATGCAATCCGCCAACTTTAAAGCCCCTTTTCTCTGAACCTATGCCTTTCTGGAAGCGAACAGCCTCTATTTACGGCCGGAACGGTGCTTTTAACTGACGTTAGCTTAGCTGTAAGCTAGACGCATGGATTAGTATGGAGTTGGCGCCATCTGTTGGTGAGTAGAAGATGTTGTTGGTGGAACTATCTGCTGTCTCGCGGAAGTTTTATAGGCAATAATGATTGTAACTTAAGATCCTTGCAAGTTACAACTATGTGTTTTCTTTCATGTATAAGGGAAAAAGTGGTAGAAAAGCTATTTACCACTCGGGGTCGGCTTCGCCTCGTCCGATAACACCCTAACACAGGACATTATCAGAGCATAATGTCCTCTCACTCGGGATAAATTGCTTACACTGTCATCGCTAGCCACCCAGGGTGGCCTTTCTGGTCTGTCTTTCTTTCTAATGTTTCAGAAACTAAATTGTTGCACTTCTGCTCCTGTATGTTATGGCAGGATGTTTCTTCTTCCTATACAACATTTTGACCAGTGTCTAGTGACCCACTACTAGATACTGTTGTGTCAGTGACCTACTAGCCACTAGACACTGTTATGTCAGTAGTTGTGTCATAGAAAATCCCTGGCCAACAGATTGACCTGTCTGGTAGAGGCCAGCCTGTCAGTAGTTTTATGCAGACGGTCCTATGCTGCAAAACATGGGAGAGTCAAGTCAGTAAAAAAGAATCAACATTTCCAGAATTCCCTTTCTCTATAGCCTCTCCCTCCACGTCTTTTTTCCACTTTGGCTCTCCCTCTCTCAAGCATTATTAGACAAATTGCTCTCATCATACTCATCGTTCTCTGCTCTCACCAGAGTCCCTTTCCGTCCTGACCTCTCCTCCTCCTACACTCGAGTCCTCACTACTTTCATGCTGCACCACTCCCCTGTCTTGTCACAGCTGGGAGCAGTGTTGTTTTTGACATCAAATTTTGATTTAGTTTTAGTCATAGTCTTTTGAATAAAATGTCTTTTAGTTTTAGTCATAATTTAGTCACCTGAAAAGTTTTAGTTTTAGTCTAATTTTAGTCGACTAAATATCATAAGATGTATTTTGGCAGGCCTTGATGGCATCGCAATGACTGATTTTACACTTGGTTGCGTGCTGAAAATCGCCAATCTACAAGCTCACAATGCGTCGCAGCGCGACACGTTGTGAGCTTGTAGATCTGCGATTTTTAGTATGCAACACCGGAGACCAACCAAACATAAAATTACTCTCTTCTCCACTAGTCCCTCCCTAACGTTTTACTCTAGTTTTTATTTTGTTGACGAAATTGTCAATATATTTAGTCTTAGTTTTAGTCACCATAGCTTATTTTTCATTTAGTTTTTATTTAGTTTTCGTCAGTGAAAAAAACGTAGTCGACAAACATTTTTCGTCGTTGTTTTAGTCGACGAAATCAACACTGGCTGGGAGCTGGCCCTTGTGAAACAGAATCTCTCCTCTCTGACCGGCCATTATGCCTGGAATGGATAGAAAGGACAGAGCTAGGGCTGTCACAATTATTACATAATCGTCTAATCGTGATTATTTGACATTATCGCAATTATTTTGTCATAATCGTCATAGTCGTGAATGTTGAAAAATTACCGAAATAGTGGAAATAGCAGATCTACAAGCTCACAACGAGCTTGTAGATCGGCTATTTCCACTATCAAAGTTATTTTTTAAGTAGTAAGTTGTCAAATATGTCAGTCATTTCTTTGTATATTTAGATTATGTGTCATATCTACCATGTACAACTTCAAAGCCTAAAAGCCAAACAGAAATGTAATTATCAACGACAAAAACACAATTAAATCGTTAATCGCCAATTATTTGAGTGACAATTAATCGTCATGTAAAATGTCATATCGTGACAGCCCTAGACAGAGAGAGAGTCCTGCTATCTCACCCTCCAGCCCAAACAAAAGTTATGTCAATGTTATGGATCTCGTTGATGGGCAGTTGAAGCCGCTGGCTGGCCCAGTACAAAATGAAGATTTGTGTGCTTTATCTCCAGTATCACGCATAGACAAGTCGAGAGAAAGAGAGAGAGACCGACAGATTGGAAAGAGGGGAAGGATGCTAGCCTGGCTTGGCCAGACTATATACTAATGCAGCTAACTAACCCATGTTAAAACTCCTTGTTTTAACATGGGTGGGTTGTCTAGCTGCGCTAGGCTAGAAGGACGCAAGTGTGCGACAATTATGAGTTTATTATGGCATTGGCTCTTCACAATACTTCATTTGATATGATCTATTAATCTACATGATGAGAGTCGAGTGGAAATAAGTGTAGTCTTCCTCACATTGGAGGTTCTAACCGTGATGACCACATCAGTTCCTTCTTGGAAACCTTTTCGTAACCACCTCAACATGGTTTGCGCAGAAACCTTCAGAATGAGGCTCTCTGGCAAAGTAATCTACAATCTGTCTAGGTGAGGGATGGTTCCTATGGGGATTTCTGTTTGACTGCTGCGTACCAGCAGACTGTAGCCAGGGTCACTCAGCTAAGCAGCACATCTATAAACAACTGGATCTTCTGGAAAGGCCATCCTGTCTGCTCTGTTCCCAAAACGCCTGTCCTGAAGTCCTCTCTTCCTGCAGTCACAGTGGCATTTGCCATAAAGCAAAGTCCTCTGTGTTAAATTAACTGACAATTTTACTATTGTGCCAAGCTCCGACTTTCATTTATCATGGTGATGGGCTGTAATATCCACATGTCTGGACCTGGTATCGGCCCCCAGAGCGATTCCTCACCACTACCGCACATGCATTAATTATAATATAATGCGCTGTCTGAGAAAATGTGAGTGCAAAAAGACTTGGTTGTTATGTAATATTCCCAAGGCAAATCTGCTAACACAATGCTGCGTAATTCAGACGTATTACAGAAAATAGTCTCTTTACTCTTATTTGTTGCACTTTGGAAAGTGTGTGGTGGTACTTGTTGAAATTATCACCATGTCAAGATGAATGTGTTTTTTTACACTTTGTTATACAGTATGTGTGAACATGTGCCTTGGTTGTTCCCATTAGGTTTATCATACTAAGGCAGTACTACACAACTCATAGTTATACAGTACATATTTTCTTCAAACATTCACAGCTGATAGTGTGAGTAATATGCACACTGAGCTATACTTTATATGACTTACTATAACTTACTAAGACTTTAATTACCAATTCCTCCACAAACAACCATTTTCCACTACTAATGCAAAGACCGGTTTTAATGCCAGTTGGGTTGCATACAAATAGGTACAGAGACTTGTTTTAGTGCTTTTGTTGTTTGTTTTCAGTTCAGTTTCAGTTCAGGCATAACTAATGCACCTTTTGAATATTTTTCCAGTAACATTGTAAAATCACTGGGTTTTTGTTAAGGTTCACTGGCTATACAGAAACTCCTACGCCAGTTTGGCTGCCAAAGAATGAGAGCCAGGGTTTTTAGCTTTTATAAAATTGTTTTATCGACTCCATGCATAACTTACTTACTTACTTACTTATAACCTTATATGGACATATAACCATGGAGTACCAGACAGCATGCAGTGCAACATCTTCACCCTTCTGATAAAGTTGATCTGACACTCTACCATGTATAGACCCAGGTAGGGTTAGGCTAAAACCAGACTCCACTCACCACTGAGTATGATTAGAACCACCAGTATCCAACTCCACCCACTCCAAGCCAGAGAGAGGGGATTTTGTGCAACATGTTTTTAAACCCCTAGAGGCTGGTCTGCCTCTAGGGGACCCAGCCGGACCAAAGTGGTTTGATCTGACCACTTTGCTATAGATTTTACATTCACTGAATGATTAAACACAACAACAGCAAAGGGACTAAAGCAGGGGTCTTCAACAGGGGGTCCGGGACCCCTAGGGGGTCCTCAGAGTTACTACAGGGGGGCCGCCAAATCTTTGTGATAACAACTTTAACCGCATCCTTATGAGGATAACTTTAGCCAAAAATATCAGATCTAAAAGCTCTCAACGCCTATATGTCCACAGCAAATTCCATGGCAAATCCAGCCAGTAGTTGTCTTAAGATATGGTGGTTTGGACCGTAGTGTTGGATGGACGGATGGACATTGGGTTTACCCTCCTCAACACTAAAATGACTTCCTGTCACTGGCGTCATGTCTAGGGCGTCCAGGCCGTGTGTATCTATTCTGCATCTAGCTTGAGGCATGACCCAAATTCAGAGTGAACATTTTTAACTCAAATCTTTGCTTCTGGGGGTCCCCGGGACAAAATATTTTGAGATGGTTGTCTGCGGCTAAATACATATCATTTTGGTGGTCCTTGACAATGACAAAGTCTGAGAACCGCTGATATAGGCCGATTCTACAAATGTTTTCTAAATCCTAAGAGCTTTCTGAAAAACTTATGTTGCTATATCAGTGGTTCTCAAAATTCGTCATGTCAAAATGATTATGTATTTGGCCGCGGACCCCCATCTAAAAAAATCTGTTCCGGGGACCCCCAGAAGCAAATATTTGAGTTAAAAATGTTCACTCTGAATTTTGGTCTTGCCTCAAGCTAGATGCAGAATAGATGTACGCGTCCAGGCGAGTCCCTCTCCTCCTCCTCTCTGCTTTTGTCTGCCACTGAATGGATCCTTTCTGTTTCTGCCCTCAGAACAGTGGATCTGGGTTTGTCTCTTTGTGTGTGTGTGTGTGTGTGTGTGTGTGTGTGTGTGTGTGTGTGTGTGTGTGTGTGTGTGTGTGTGTGTGTGTGTGTGTGTGTGTGTGTGTGTGTGTGTGTGTGTGTGTGTGTGTGTGTGTGTGTGTGTGTGTGTGTGTGCGTGCGTGTTGGGCAGACAGACACTTCCGGCCCTCTCTGTGCGTCAAGTCTTTCCAGTCATTCTACATGATCATCTGGGTCAGAGCCCTGATGTAGAATTATGTTCGATGAAGCCTACTTTATACTCCGTACTGTTCACCGAAAATACATTTTGTCAAGTGAAACGTCAAGTTATGAATTATAAATTTAGCCACTGATGGATATGGATTATGAATATGATACATAAATATATGATCCATGTATGAGGCTATGACCATGAAGTTATATTCTGTGAACTACTGTCTGACTTACAGGTCATTGCGACTGTGGTTACCCTGACTACGAGATCATGTTTGGGTTATAATGTAGGTTCTGGCGTGTGGAAAGTTACTAGTGAAGAACCTATTGTCTCTGTCATGTTGTTATGATCTGTGAACCAATCAAAGACTTGCACAGTTATACTGTATTCTTTTATATATTTGATGTCTAACCTCCATCTTGGGAGAGAGAGAGAAAGCTGCCACTAGGGGATGGTATGCTCACTGTTATGTCCTCTTCTCTGCTCTCTTCAAATACAACAATTTAAGATATAGTCCTTTGGGTGTCTCTGAGTCTTATTTGGTTATGGATTTATTCACTTATAGCAACAAGCAATGACAATGATGTAAGAAAGAAAGTAAGAAAAACTGTCAGGGTACTAGAAAGAAAGGGTAGATGGCAATGCATTAAAAAAGGGTGACCCCTCTCCTGCAGGATGTTAGGTCAGTTAGGTCACTCAAAACCCAATCTGGCAAGCCATTATCAAAGAAAGGGGAACGCCCACTCGGTCTGTCCCTCTAGCTACAGACTCTGTCTCGAGTAGCCTGGGATCGCTTCCAATTTCGGGCTTTTGATCCAGTCGGGAGCGGATGACGTCTTACGTCATTTTGTATTCAAAACTGACTACACTTTGGCCGGAACTACCAACCGGAATCAGTTTTAACCATAGAGTTGGTTTTAGTTAGCGCCAGTTTTGCGCATACGCTAACTGGGTTAAAACTGATTCCGGTTGGTAGTTCCGGCCAAATGTAGTCCGTTTTGGATACAAAATGACGTAACATGTCGTCCGCTCCCAACCGGATCAACCAACCTGTTTAGTAAACGAATACCAGGCTTTCTCCCTGAAAGCCTGGTGAGGTGAGGTTAGTCTCGAGAGACTGCTCAAAACCTAAAGATGTTTGGTCAGAACTGGACACGTCATGTGCTTTTTTAGCTTGTTTCTGCTCATCATTTCAAATGCCTCCCTCATTTTCCCTCTGGTCTTGAATAGCCACTCTGTGCAGCCTGCTGGCTGGCACACTGGATGCCCTGTGGTGTGAAACTATGGCTTTTAGGTCTGAGGCATGACTGACCGGAGATGTGATCTCATCAGCGCGGGACATCGTGACCCTATTTATTTTTTCATGTGTCTGAGCATTTTCCCCCGTGACCACCAGCTGCACTAATCAGGGGTCACCGGGGTTACTTGCGGTGCACAGGGAAAAGCCTTATTGATCGAGATGATTCGATGGTAAGCGAATTGGATAGGGTAACAAAATCAATTTGAGCACATGCATCTTTAACTTTCAGGTCTCAGCGGTGCTGAGACTCAAGGTAAAAACAATCAATACCACAATCGATCTGTGTTCAATGGTATGGAAAATTCACTTCATAAGGATTAGAAAATGAACAAGCTGACATCTGATTTGAGACTGTACTGTGTATAACCTGACCACGAGATCTTTAACGTGTTCTAATGCCTTGTTATCAAAACAAAGAACTGTTTACAACCAAACACACTCATCAAATTAGTCAACCCCAATTAATACTGACATCCCCCTTTGTCAGTGCGGCTCCCATAGTTCCTTATGAGTCTATGCACAATGGCATCTCTGATTGTGTAAGAGAATGAGGAGAGGAAAGACACACACACACACACACACACACACACACACACACACACACACACACACACACACACACACACACACACACACACACACACACACACACACACACACACACACAGTTCCAATAGGCACACAATCTGCTCCAATCACATAGACACAGTCCAATATGAAGTGCCCTCTATATTCCTTAAGGCCATGCGGTACAGTGACCGTAGACTACCATTCTGACATCACTATCATGCCTATAGTGCCATGGCAACAAATAAACACTGGCATTCATTCTTCCAGGGTCCAGATGGTAAAAATAGGAGTATTCCCTGAAGTGTGTCCGAGTGAACTCTGTTCAGCTCCTTTGTTATATAATCTCATCTCCTCCCCATTGCTCACATCACAATTGCTGCAGTGCCACTGAAAGTGGCACCTGCTTCACATGATTTAATCTCTTAGAAAAGCCATGGTAGTAGTGCTAGAAATGTGATCACCTGGGGTGAGTAGGGCTGACATGCATGAGAGGACGGAAATAGCTACAGTATTCAACCATTGAATCCAGGATTCATTTGACTAAAGATCACATGACAGAAAGGTCTTACAGTAAATGATCTTCCCTCTCAAGACTGGTTGCTCACACCAATCCATTTCAAAATAAAGGTTCCTGTTTCAATTAAATACCAGTAAGACTCCCTAATCGGGAGATAAGCGACCGTCAGGTCGCATACACAAACTTTAGAAGGCAATGGTAGCCAATCAGGAGGGAATATGGGAAATGGGGCAGATCCATGTTGATGACATGACTTTAGAGATACTGTGTACCGCTTTGGGTGATTGTATGGCAAGATCTGTAGGAACGTCCAAAAATGTGTTTTGCAAGAATCTGCCTCTTGGTGGCGCTAGAAGAGGGCCATGTGAGTGGGTGGAGGTTGTGGTTTGGCAGCCAAGGAGTGTGTGTGCAAAGTTTGGCATGGATAGGGGCAACGGTGGCAGAGATATGAGCAGGGCAAAAGTGTGACGTGTGACGGACAGACCAAATACAACTTACGTTACACTCACATCTTTGAGAATTTGTTGTTGTGTGCCTGCTGTGTTACACCCACCACATTATGCCCCCGAAGGACATTGCTGTCAGCCAGACAGAACCATGTCACTCTATCTTGTCCCAGAGACAGCCAGTACCCAGTGCTTAGGAGGCAGGCTGTCAAAGGAAGAGAGAGCAGAGCTACTGTGACAGCTCTGTGTCCAGTCAACGTGGGCAAGTGCCCGGGCAGGACTCAAGGGCGTGGGCGATGGCCCGGCACTGACCCAGCAATGTAGAAAAGGCAACCTGTTGCCCTTTTTCAGTTCTCAACATATTTCTAAACATTCACAATGATGGCAGTTTTTATGGAGAGTTGTTGTCGTAACTACATGGCTATTATTGATACTATCAATATTAATATTATGTCGATTTTTTTTTGCAAGTTCATGTTATTGTGAATTTTCTTGGAAATTTGTGTTATTGTTAGAGGAATAAAGAGGAGGAATTAGACGCATGCATATGCATAACCTGTGAGAAAATGGATAGCCCTGGTATTTTTAGTCTTCCTTGGTATTGTAGCTATTTTTAAGGTGTTCTAGTTCTATTACTCTGTTCTGTTTATAGACCCTTATGAAACAGGCCAGATCATCTTCTTTACAATAATCCAAATTCAGGCAGGGCTTAAAAGCCTCATCCAATTAGTTCAGGCCCTGCCTTTGGCTTCGAATTATGCTTCACGCTACAGACCTTTGTCTGAGGGAACATTCAATATTATAGATTTTAGGTAGAGGGGAAAACAAAGGGGGGGATGCACTTTAGTAGTTGTGTGTTAAAAGGCAAAAAAAATAAGTTAATCCTCCTCATTGTGTTTCATGAAGGCCATGAGTCTTGCCAACAGCAAAATTAAGTGAATCCATCGTTCATTTGATGTGATTTTCATGTTACTCTCAGACATTTTAAAGGCTAGTTCTGACTGAGTGCATGTTGATTTATATTTGTCGCTAAAAGGCAATCTTAGACTGAAATGAAAAATATCACTCAGGATTTATAGTGTTTATGTCTGCAGTTTATAGAATGACAACAAGGTGTGTTTTATATTCTCTGAGAACGCCATAAAAGGCAATGGAAGATGCTGTGGCAACTGAAGAGACTAGGATCACTTCTAGTAAGGTCAACCCAGACACTTTAAAGAGTATATATAGCAGGGGTCTTCAACAGGGGGTCCGGGACCCCAAGGGGGTCCTCGGAGTTACTACAGAGGGTCCTCCAAATCTTTGTGAGATAGAAACCTTTTTCTCCTTTTTTATAATAACTAAACTTTGCCAAACTTTAGCCAAAAATAGCAGATCTACAAGCTCAAAAGCTTGTAGATCGGCTATTTTCGGCAAAGAGGTTTGGTGTAGAGGGGGAAAAAGAGCAGACTAAGTACAGAGTGAACGGTCAAGTTTATTACGTTTTGACGGTTCAAGTGGTTAAATATCTGAAAACACAAATTGAAACTATATGGAATCCACAAGGTTGTGGGGGTCATCTCTCTCTAAAATAAGGGGTCCTTGGCCTGAAAATGTTGAAGACTATTTTGAAAGACATTTAAAAATACTTAAAAAAGCCAATCTACATTGACATGTTGTGAGCTATTTGAACTAAATGTTACAAATAGTAAAAAAAAAAAAAAAAAAAAGGCAAAGCAGTTTAGGAATAAGGGGTAAGGCATGGACAAAAACAGGGCCTTTTGTTTGTTTTATCTACTTCTGTCTGTCTGTTCCTGCATAACATTCAGACAGATGGCTCATGTGCCGAAGCATTCAAAGCCTCATTTCAAACATTGTCTCCTCTCTATGGTGACCATAGCCTGATGTTTACAATGTGGCACTTAAACCGAGAGCAGCCTGAATGTGTAGCTATTGAGATAGAGCCTGGCTGGCCAGCCCTACGAGAAGGGGTGTCACAAGGGGGGGAAAAGTGGGACTGGGTTACTAGGGCCCAAGGTGGAGGGGCCTTAATTATTTTATACTTTAACTATTGAAAAATAGCAGATATACAAGCTCACAGCGCGGCACCGAGTGCCGCGCTGCGAGCTTGTAGATCTGCTATTTTTGAAAAGTCATGAAAATGTGTACAAATCTTTGAATACATTGATTTTTTAAGCGAACATTTTTGTAACTCAAACTTTGCCCCTGGAACTAAATATTTTGAGATGGAGCTCCGGGGCCAAATACATATCATTTTGGGGGTCCTTCACATGAAAAAGTTTGAGCACCACTGACATAGAAACATAGGTTTTTCAAAAAAGCCTTCAAAGACTTGTACACATTTTCAAGATTTTTCAATAGTTAAAGCACAACATAACGCAGTGAATCCTTGTACCCAGGGCCCAGAATTTGGTGGGACACCCCTGCCTATACGAGCAGCCTTTTGCCTTCTTCTCATCCTTCTTTTCACACCCACACACTACGCTAGCATGTGCACTTTGCTTTATTGCAATGATGCTGATGACACAGAAAAGGGGATTGCATGTTAAAGGTAAACAAGATTAACCCAGAGAATTGATGACTCACCTGCGGACTCCATGGGTATTTGGACATTACAGCCAACGAGCCCAGTATTAGTGAGGCCATTTATAACCTGCTGTGCAGCGGCGGCAGCAAAGGCAAGGCAATGTGTGACAATTAATGTCATGATACTGTATGTTAGTTGCACCGATGTAAGCAAGAAAAAAAGTTTCAAATTAGAGGCCATGGTTGTTGAAGATAGCAGACAGTGGCGGAAGTAGAGTTCAATATAGAAGAGGGAAAAAAAACAGTGGTGGAAAAGGTTCTCTGATGTTTTACTTAAGTAAAAGTCAGAAATTCAAAATGTAGTTGAGTAAAAGTATGAAATTGTAAGCACCAAAATGTACTTAAAGTACAAAAGTAAAAGTACAAAATGTTTGAAAATAGCATATCTACAAGCTCACAACGCGTCGCATATCTTCAAGCTCACAACGCGTCACGATGCGAGGCCTTGTGAGCTTGTAGATCGGCTATTTTCAAATAGCCAGGTATAAAATAGTGCCAAAGTGGTTAATTTATGTTTTATAATATAATCATAATCATGTATATCTGCAAAGTAACTAGTAATTAAAAATGTCAAATAATTGTAGTGGAGTAAAAGTACAATATTTGGATCCCAGACGTAGTGGAGTAGAAGTAAAAGTATTGGAAATTGGAAATACTAAGTAAAGTACAAATACCTCAAAGCTGTACTTAAGTACAGTACTTAAGTAAATGTACTTAGTTACTTTACACCACTGCAAATTAAAGGCCATGGTTGTTGAAGATAGCAGACAGTGGCGGAAGTAGAGTTCAATACAGAAGAGGGGAAAAAAAAGCCCAACTGGCTAAAAAAATCCAATAATCCCTGGTTTATTTCACTCGTAGCTCAATGGCGCCCCCTTTTGTTTACAAGCAACTGGACCTGCATCTATTGCAGTGTTGTTTTTGACAGCAAATTTTGATTTAGTTTTAGTCAGTCTTTTGAATAAAATGTCATTTAGTTGTAGTCATAATTTAGTCACCTGAATTTTTTTAGTTTTAGTCTTGTTTTAGTCGACTAAATATCATAAGATTTTAGTCGACTAAATCTAAAGTTGATTTAGTCAACTAAAATGTGTTTTGGCAGGCCTTGATGGCATCGTAATGATTGATTTTACACTTGGTTGCGTGCTGAAAATAGCCGATCAACAAGCTCACAACGCATTGTGAGCTTGTAGATCTGCTATTTTCAGCACCAGAGAGCAACCAAACATAAAACGACTCTCTTCTCCACTAGTCCCTCCCTAACGTTTTAGTCTAGTTTTTATTTTGTTGAGGAAATTGTCAATATATTTAGTCTTAGTTTTAGTCATCACAGCTTAGTTTTTATTTAGTTTTCGTCAGTGAAAAAAAACACATCGACAAACATTTTTCGTCGTACATTTAGTCGAAGAAATCAACACTGCTCTACTGTAGTCCAACTCCAGTATTTTGTGTCACCAGCAGAGTCAGAGCACAGCCAGAGGGTTCCAGACGTCGACTCTGCCCAGCAGATGAAACTGAAGGAGAGACAGCGCTTCTTTGAGGAGGTCTTCCAGCATGATGTGGATCATCTGTATCACTCCTCGTCTCACCTCACTATCAGAGACTACAGGAGACGTGAGTTCAACTGCAGTGAAAACACCTTCACATCTTTATTTTGCATTGTATTATTGCACTTGTATAGTGTTGTTTCTCTATCATGTTTGTAGCCTACTGTTGGTTTGCTGCTGTATTGCTGCTAAAGCAGGGGACTTCAAACAGGGGGTCCGGGACCCCTATAGGGGGTCCTCAGAGTTACTACAGGGGGACCCTCCAAATCTTTGTGTCATAGAAACTTTTTTTTCTCCTCCTTTTTCATATTAACCACTTGAACCTTAGCGTTCATATTCAGAGAACTTTAGCCAAAAATAGCAGATCTACAAGCTCACAACGCCTCGCAGCGCGAGGCGTTGTGAACTTGTAGATCGGCTATTTCCGGCAAAGAGGTTTGGTCTAGTACAGAGTACAGACTAAGTACAGAGTGAAAAGTCAAGTTTATTAAGTATACGTTTATTAAGTAATGACAGTTCAAGTGGTTAAATATCTAATATATGAAAACACAAATTGACATGAATCCAAAATACACTGACGATTGTGCTGTCAAACGATGAAACTATATGGAATCTATGTATGATAAGGTCGTGGGGGGTCCCTGCTTCATCTCTCTCTCAACTAAGGGGTCCTTGGCCTGAAAACGTTGAAGACCCCTGATCTAAAGCATTTGAGGAGAGTATCTATTTAGACACACACACACACACACACACACACACACACACACACACACACACACACACACACACACACACACACACACACACACACACACACACACACACACACACCCATGACTATCATTTCACTTTGCCTTCCATGCCCATGGCAGCTCCCATTGGCAGCATCTCATCCATGGAGGTGAATGTGGACATGCTGGAGCAGATGGAGCTGTTCGATATCCCCGACCACGAAACTCTGGATGTGTTCTTCAGCTCCGGGGCAGAAGAAGGGATGACCTCCCCAGTGCCAGGTACGGAGGGTTGAGCTGGGATGGAGCTTAATGGTAAAGACCAGGGGTGTCGCACCAAATTCTGGGCCCTGGGTACAAGGATTAGATTCAGTGCGGGCCCCCCATGAATGTTCTTCAGGGGGTTTAACCCATTTAGACTGGGAAGGCATTATTTTGTGCTTTAACTATTGAAAAATAGCAGATATACAAGCTCACAGTGGTGCCGCGCTGCGAGCTTGTAGATGAAAAATCGTGGAGATTTGTGCAAGTCTTTGAATATTTCAAATCCTTCTAGGTCTTTTGAAAAACCTATGTTTCCCATCTCAAAGTATTTAGTTCCAGGGACCCCCCCAGAAGCAAAATTTGAGTTACAAATGTTCGCTTAAAAATTACATATATTCAAAGATTTGCACACATTTTCACGACTTTTCAAAAATAGTAGATCTACAAGCTCGCAGCGCTGTGAGCTTGTAGATCTGCTATTTTTCAATAGCCTAAATAATTAAGGCCCCTCCACCTTGGGCCCTAGTGACTCAGTCCCACCCAGCCCCTCCCCCCCTTGTGACGCCCCTGGTAAAGACAATGGAAGGCGTTGATGTATAGCAGTGGTTCTCAAACCTTTTTTATTTCAAGTTCCCCCATAACTCTGAGCGGGTACAAACGGAACCAAATGAGACAGACCTATAAGAGTCCAGTAAGAACTGCAGTAAGGAACCCTGAGGTGCCCCTGGACACCACTTTAGCCCCTTTTCCACTGACATGGCCCAACACCACACCACTCCACTCCGCCCACTTGTGCCAGGTTTTCCACTACAAGGACCTGGGTACTGGTGTGAAAGTGGTACTAAACGTGGTACCAAAGGGTATCCAAACTAGAGTAGGTCTGAGCTAGGCCAAACAGGGCCAAACACGTCATAATGACATATTCACTCACTGACTTTTCATTTAGACCACCATGATATAGTATAATACATGATTCTATTGTGTTATAACCGCTATTATAATCTATTATAGTGTATTATAGTTATCATAGTAATACATTAATACTTTATAGTGAATTATAATCACAGTTATAATCCATTATAGTGTATTGTAATTAGGATAGTTGTAATACAAAGATTGTATTATAATAACAGTTAAAAGGGTAGATTTGTTTCTTACCGATAGGGGTACTTTTGTGTAATGGAAAATGTAGACATTTTTATGTGGTGTGGTGTGGTGCGGTGTAGTGTTGTGTAGTGTAATGCTAAAGCTGCAGTCGAAAAGTGGCTAAAATTGTGATCCATTGATGCGGTATAACCTTAAGTAGATGTACAAGCTCGAAGCGCGGCACGAAGTGACGCACTGGGAGCTTGTATATCTGCTATTTTTGAGAGCTACTGTTCTAAACCATTGTTCTAAAGAGTTTTCTGAAAAACGTATGTTGCTAAAATCTAAAATGACATGGTTTTAATGGGTTATGCATGGTCACCCTGCGTCCAGAAGGAAACAACGTAAGAGTGTTTCAGGACCATAGACAGTGCCTTTAATTTACCCAGACAAAGGCGGTCTGTATAAGCCTATTTTCCAAATAAACTTGTAAAATTAATTCAGCTACATTAAATGGTGCAAAAGGCATTCACACCCATGATGAGAATGCAGCTTATTTACTTCTACATTTATGATCTATTTTAGTCGTCTTTATGTTTCATTTTTTGTTACTATTATTATTATTATTATTATTATTATTATTATTATGTTGTGCCTTTTGCCATTTAGGGTGGGGGAAGGGAGCAGGTAAAAGTTTAAAGAAAGGAGTGATAAACTGTATATCTCTGCTGCCGGGCTGAAACCTCCTAACTCCAAAATGTTCATTTTCGGGAAAATGAGCTCAAGTGGAGTTAGGAGGTTTTGAACGAAGGGCTTTTCACTACTTTTCATTGGTTCAATATTATTTTAGCCAACACACAGATGTAAATGTTGTTCAGTAGCACATATAGAGAGGGCCAATCGGGTGGAGTTAGCTGGTTTGGCAGAAAGCGTGGAGTTAGGAGGTTTTGTCCCAAGCACCTTTTACTACTTTCCATTGGTTCAATATTACTTTAACCAACACTCAGATGTAAAGGGTGTTCAATAGCCCTGATTTATGCCAAAAAATCTAAAACCTCAGAAATGGAGTTAAGAGGTTTTGGCCATACAGCGACAAAATGTATGTTAGAACTACCAAATGTTCTATTTGTATGCAAACATTTGTGCTGTAGAAATGCCTGTCTGATCCTCCAGCAAGGTTCTTTTTTTCTGTTAATTTTCCAATACAACAAATAGGACATCAGACAAACATAAAACATTAGACAGACATCCTCCAGCAAGGTTCATATAAAAAAAAGAAAATGATGAGAATGCTGTGTCAGCTGGGGAGTCAGTGTCTGACTGTCTGTAATCTACCCTACAGCACAAGGAAACGACAACAACAACAACGACGGCGAGGAAGAAGTCATCGGCAACAACGGACTCCTCCGACACGTCCTGGAGGGCTGGGACGCCAAGTACCGCATGTCCTCCACCTCCTCCAACTCTTCCTCCAACAGCGACAACACCACCCACAACATGGAGGGAGGAGACACTCCGGTCATCCAGTCGGATGAAGACGAGGAGGAGGAAGCAGCACACGCCAGCGCAGGCCTGCACAATGCTTCGTCCATGGACAGAGAGAAGGGGAAGCAGTCTCCGTCATCAGGGGCGTCACAAGGGGGGGAAAAGTGGGACTGAGTTACTAGGGCCCAAGGTGGAGGGGGCCTTAATTATTTTATACTTTAGCTATTGAAAAATAGCAGATATACAAGCTCGCAGCGAGCTTGTAGATCTGCTATTTTTTGAAAAGTCATGAAAATGTGTGCAAATCTTTGAATATATGTATTTTTTAAGCGAACATTTGTAACTCAAATTTTGCTTCTGGGGGGTCCCTGGAACTAAATATTTTGAGATGGGGGTCTGTGGCCAAATACCTATCATTTTGGGGGTCCTTCACAAGAAAAGGTTTGAGCACCACTGACATAGAAACCGATTTTTCAAAAAACCTTGGAAGGATTTTTCAAAAATAGCAGATCTACAAGCTCACAGCGCGGCACTCGGTGCCACGCTGTGAGCTTGTATATCTGCTATTTCTCAATAGTTAAAGCACAACATGTGAGTGAATCCTTGTACCCAGAGCCCAGAATTTGGTGTGACACCCCTGTAGAGCACCCTGCACTCCCCAAGACCTTCAGCGTCAGTAGGAATAGACCGGCGGGGAGAGGACATTGGAATGGGTGATATTGTATGTGGACTCTCAAATGCAAAAAAACTTGTTCCATAGACTGTGCTCCTATAATATAACTCGCCCTCTCAAGTGTGTGTGTGTGTGTGTGTGTGTGTGTGTGTGTGTGTGGTGGTGACATGTTTGGACTGTATATAAAGAGAAATGTACACAAGGCATCCATATTTCTTCTTTGTAGTTTTGGCATGTTTTAAAGGATATCATATTTTCCCTGTTTTCTGCTTTATAGAGAGTTGAAATGCGAGATAATTATTGAAGTTGTGACATTGTATATTTTACTGAGCTTTGTACAGTGTAAACACGGCCCGGAGGAAAGTGTATGAATCACAATAAATTGTGAATGAAAATATACCATAATTGCATTAGCCTGCTATTATTAGACTATTATTTAGAACCGGGGGTTTCAACTGATTTTGAACCAGGGACCACCGAGAACCACTGATCTATGGTTGCCCTTATTCTGTGATCTTAACCATCCATATTAAACTCTTGTCAACTGATAATTGCAACTTATGTGAGTCAGCAGACACATGCATTTGATTGTGCACATTTCCTAATGACTGACTCAAACTCTGGGACTCTTTCATTTTGAGATTCGTTTTGAGAATCTGGGCCCTATTATGATCCAGGTCTTATGCCTTATGCCTTAACTTCTTTGCCTTTTTTTTTACTATTTTGTTTTTGTTTTTTAAATATTTCAAATAGCTGATCTGCAAGTTCACAACGTGCAAATGTAGATCAGCATTTGAAGTATTTAAAAATGTTTTTCAAAATAGTGAAAAAAAGGTAAAGAAGTTAAGGCATAAGGCATAAGACCTGGATCATAATAGGGCCCCTATCTCATTTTCTGTGGAAGTTCTTGACTAGACATTGATGCGTCATCATACGTCAACCGATACCAGTGATTTACTGTTTCTCAAGGAGTGGTCGAAAAAAAGAAGAAGAAAAAATCTTTACTGCATTACTAAATGCATGGTTAGGGACCACTAGTGGTCCATGGACCACCAGTTGAAAACCCCTGATTTAGAACTATAATATTACACCAACAAATGAAGTTTCTCTTTCCTCTTTTGTGTTTGATTTCAACACACTGTCCTGACATTGATTATTTGGTTGCACATTGTTAAAATCAAAGAAAATATCTACTTTACTTTGGCAAACCATATTGTTTGACTAATGACCTGTTGAAGCCTATGACTGTACTTTTACATTTGTAAATTTGTACCCCTGTGTACGGGGGAAGAGACATTAAAAGTAGATGAAGTGATATTTTATGGTCAAATCTTTTTTTGTTGAAAAGCTAAAGCTCTATATTGTGATAGCAATCATTGCTTTATAGAATGTTTGTTCAGTAACAGAGTGTTTCACTGTCTCTCTACATCTTTAATAAACATGAAATACATTTTCGGGTGCAGGGTTGCCAATTTCAGCCAATAGAGTAGCCATATATCAGCTTCAAATTTAAAGTGTTTAGATTTTGTCTGCTCTCTTCTTTGTGTCATCATTTCCAGTTTCACCTGTTTGCATGTATCCTGTATGAGTTCTCTCCTCTGATTGGATAACATTGGTATCCTGACCTGAAAATGTTTGCTAAAGACAGCAGGACAAACACTTCACTGAACAAACACTTTATAGCAATGATTACTATCAGAAGCAGAGCTATTTCACACAAAAACTATCTCACTTATACTCTACCTTAAACGTGTTTTCAGCACGAGTTGGCTTCAGTTTCCCAGATATTTATTTAGGACACTGCTCTCAAGATTATAGGTGTGCTCTAAAGCAGCCACCTTTCATCTCAAACATTGCATGTAGAATCATTAAATTGGGTTAGAAAAGGAATCCAGACATCCACATCTTCTCTTCATAAATCCACGTCAAAGTCCACAGTCATTTTGTGTCATTATTCCATTATGTGTCTTAGTTACTAGTTACTAGCCTACACAGCATAACAACATTCTCCTCAAACATTGCAAACAAAGCATTTAATTCATGCAAGGAATGATCTCTCCATACCCAAGAATGCAGCTCAACTCCATTCAATTCATACATCAAAACGCAATGAGCAGGACAGGTAATGTGTTGAATGTTTGAATCCATCACCTCTGTAATGTGCTGCATGTGTAGTGTGGGGGTGTGTGTGGGGTGTGTGTGCGCGCGCGCGTGCTGGAGAAAGTGATAAAGGGTTGAGTCTCTTGGCTGCCACTTGCTCATAGCTAACAGAAAGGCAGGTCACAGATTGAGATCAACACCACAATGCTTCTGCTCTACCTACTGGTAAGTAAAGAGAGGATTATCCTTTGTTGTTGCATATATTATTGATGTTTTGTTTACGAGATCATAGTTTATTTAAACCAAATTTTCTTAAACAAAGTTTTCTTAAATGTCTGTCAATATTTACTTTGTGTTTTGTGTATGACACAACTGTCACACTACTGTGAAACAATGCTGTTTTCTTTTGTAGACCAGGTCGCTTCGCTACTTTAAGTACTAAGTAGCATAGGTTACTATTGTGAGCACATTTATGTTATTGTATTACCTATTGCAACATGTGTGTAGCAGTCAGTCTAATTATTAGACTCTAATATGTGATAATAGATTTAAATTCAGCATTTTTATTGATGACACATCAATGTCAAGAACTTCCACAGAAAGACCTTTATTAGGAAATGTGCACCATCAATTGCACAAGTCTGCTGACTCACATAAGTTGCAATTATCAGCTGACATGAGTTTAATATGGACGGGTAAGAGAACAGAATAAGGACAACCATAGATCAGTGGTTCTCAATAGTTTTTGAGCTCGGGACCACTAGCATATCTCAAAATCTATAGTCAGGCAATACCTTGTAAACAAGTGTACAAACCTGTTCTCATTCCAGATAAACACTGGGTCTGTAGGACTATGGTCAAACATGCGGAGCATTTCTGACATTTTAAGTACTACTCTTCACCTCAAGAACCAGTTTAACAACTACAGTGGCTCTTGAACAAGTAGAAATTCTCAGACATAAAACATGTACTGCTAACCACTGTCAAAAATGTTGTGTTGTTATGCAGGCACGTGCACACATAGACATGAAAGGGGGCTTGAGCCCCTGCCCTTTTATCCGTCTGTAAAAAAGTGCCCTCTCCAGACCATGAATGCAGTTTTTACTATGGTGAAAGAAATGCAAATGCCCACTTTCCATGCCATACCCGAAGGCAGCATTCAAGAGAATTGCCTTGTCCAAACACTCCTGAACATGAATGCATCATCTTATGTTGAAATAATTGCCCTCACTGTGTAGAAATCCATGCCGTTACGCCACATCTCCAGTATTGCCTAGTATAGTAGTTTAGTGTGTTATCAAGTACTGAAAATAGCCGACTTCCAAGCTCACGACGCGCCGCGCCGCATTGTGAGCTTGGAGGTCTGCTATTTTCAATATTTTCACCAAAAGGCCCTTTTAGAAATTTCAGCCCCTGCCTCTCTAACATTCTCTGCACATCCCTGTTTTTATGGCTTATAGATCTTCTGTAGTGCTGCCAGTTCAGAGCAGCTAAGACGGGAAAAAAGGGCTTGGATCATTGACTCCTTTAGCATTGTGGAGGAGCACCCTGGGCCCTTTCCATACGAGCTGGGAAACGTAAGCAAGCTATTGAAGAGAGAACGTTTAAGGGTTCTTTAAAATTATACCTGTTATTTTCAGAAATGTCATATTTAGATCAGTGGTTCTCAACCTTTTCAGGCCGCCACCCCCAAAATAATCATATTTTAACTGGGGACCCCCCCACCCTGACGAGCACTAAGAGTTGAGACATTACATTTTGTATAAAATGGTTCTGTTGTGAAAATAGCAGATCTATACATACTCACAAAACCTCGCGTTGCGAGGCGTTGTGAGCATGTAGATCACAATTTATGCCTCTAATTATTTTACAATTTGGCCAATGTTTAATTTGTCATTTTAGAGATATTAAAAAGTCCTTAAATTGTCAAATGTGCAGATGCCCTCTACTCAAACTTTATGTTGGTTTGTTTACTGTTGAGTGAGAAGACAATGTTGCACATTATTAAGTTAATCATCTGGGGACCCCCCAAAATAATTTGGGGACCCCCCTGGGGTATCCCAGACCCACAGGTCGAGAACCACTGATTTAGATAACAATTACTAATTTAGCTATTTTTTGTGATTTGATTCAACCAAACATTTTCAGATGTTATTTCCATTCAAACGCATTTGATGTGTTTTTTTTTCAAAGGTAATTCACATTTTTGAGGTTATATAAAGTGTGTAAAATATGAGTGCTCTGATATTGCAGATCGACATCGAGCGCAAGTACCGTGTATATTTTGGTCTCTATGGAGCAGGGGTGGACGAGGAGCCAAAGGGAGTCCTCTCCATAGATAAAGAATCTGGCATCGTGTACGTCCACAAGGCTGTCGATTACGAGGAGATCCAAGTCCTCAAGGTTTGGACCTGCACATATTACGACTTACGTACATATCATGACGCTATGGGCCATATTTTCATCCATGCCATCTCTAAACACTTTTGCCATTTTTTTACTTTTTTCTTTTTCTTTTTTAATAGTTAAAATAGCTGATCTACAAGCTCACAACATGTCGATGTAGATCGTCTATTCAAAATATTTTAAAATATGTTTCAAAAGGGCAAAGACGTTAGGTAGGTAGGTAGGTACGTAGGTAGGTACGTACGTAGGTACTTTATTGATCCCCAAGGGGAAAGCAGCTCATATAGACATCAATGAAAACATGTCATGATAATAAATAAATATCTAAAAAAGTGTCTAAGTGTCTATCTAAGCAAGTGTCTATCTAAGCAAGCTAAACTATACAATAAATAACTGACAAACCAAACCAAACCAAACCAAACATTACTAATAGAGATCTGAAAGCTTGTATCCCACATCCCCCATCCTAACTGGCCTGGTCAAGCCAACCAGATGAGGAGTTGTACAGTCTTATTGCTGTGGGGGGATAAGGGGTAGTTTAGGGATAAGGGGTAAGGCATGGATGAAATATAGGGCGCATGTTTTTTTTTACCCCATATATATCTGCTTTCCTAAAAGCAATGTGTACATTTCAATGATTTCAAATGGGTGCTGTCTTATATTCTGTATAGCTGAGATTCGAGGCACTAAAGGAAGACCTATCATTGGACACCCAGTTGGGGGTTGAAGTTACCATACAAGACATCAACGATAACCCACCACGCTTTCAGAGAGACTTATATGAGTTAACCATCCGTGAAGAAGAGGTACAAGGTAAAGAATACAGATATACAATGTACATTTGTGAAATGACACTGTGACTGCATTTATCATAGTTTTAACGATTGAAAAATAGCATATATACAAGCTCACCGTGCGGCACCGAGTGCCGGGCTGCAAGCTTGTAGATCTACTATTTTTGAAAAAAAAAACATGAAAGTTTGTGGTAGTCTTTGAATATTTCAATAAAGGTTTTTGAAAAACCTATGTTTCTGTGTCAGTGATGCTCAAACCTTTTCATGTGAAGGACCCCCAAAATGATATGTATTTGGCCACGGTCCCCCATCTCAAAATATTTAGGTCCAGGGACCCCCCCAGAAGCAACATTTGAGTTACAAATGTTTTGCTTAAAAAATACATATATTCAAAGATTTGCACACATTTTCACGACTTAAAAAATAGCAGCTCTACAAGCTTGCAGCGCGGCACGTGGTGCCGCGCTGCGAGCTTGTATATCTGCTATTTTTCAATAGCTAAAGTATAAATTAATTAAGGCCTCTCCACCTTGGGCCCTAGTAACTCAGTCCCACTCCCCCCCCCCCCCCTTGTGACGCCCCTGTGTTTCCCCTCCAATAGGCTCCTTCCTCCTATCTGTGCTAGCCCATGACAGAGACAAGCGAGGAACACCAGCGTCAACCTTCCACTATGAAATCAAATCTGTGTCTCCAACACCACCGAACGCTGAGTTCTTTATTAATGATGTTGGCAGGATCTCATTTAAAGGATGTTTGGATTATGAGGCAGGTGACACATTTAACACCTAATATCTCAAAATTGTTTGAAATGTGTGAGTGAAGATAACTGAGCAGTAGGTCTATACATTTACCCAGTTTGTACTTTGAAACCTATCCACCTGTTTCCGCGGGAGTTTACTGGAGATTATTTGGACCACACTTCCGGTTTAACATGCAGCAGACATACAAGCTCACGTCGCGTTGCAGATGCAACCCGTTGTGAGCTTGTAAATCACACTCGGCTGCGGTGCCGGAAGCTCGGTACAACATCTGCGCAATGCACTATGGGCGTTGGAAACCTGTGGATACTTTGTTTTACAAGTCCATGCTTTTCATGCTGAAAAAAAAACACTCCAAAAACAAAAAAAATTGATTAAACACTATACATTATTTTAATGCCCCGACTTACTTACAGAACATAACCGTAAAGGCCTGTTTTATTGTTAATGCAAGAAATACGTAAAGACACCCTTTTCTTGAAAAAATAAACAATTGATGATCCTTCTTTTAATCCATTTAGGCCTATTAGTTAGGCCTAAATCAGAAATTAGCCTACAAAAACAAATATGTTGCTACATACTGTACATGTACTGTAAGCCCCTCCCATACACTAAAATGTGTTCCCAGCCTGAATTAAGTAACATGCCATGCATCCGTATTTACGTTGAGTAACCCTCCATCCCCCAACATTCACAAAAACGATGTGGTTGTTCCAGTTTTCTTACCTCACCTTAACTTTTATTGGGACAGAAGGATGCTACTGCAAATTATGAACGTCATTGTGCAATAATATAGGCATGAAACCTCTGTGTAGAATGTAATGTATGTAGGACAGATACATTCAACACAATCCATACAATAAATAAAGATTTACAGATTAATTTACAATTTAGGCATTTACAATAAGGTAATCACATACATAGAATGCAGAGAGATAGAAACTATAGGATCCCAGGTACAACAAGAACCCAGCACCCGTCTAAACAATATACAGATACAAAAAATGACCTGTTTGTTTATCCGTACTCTGTATTCAGGTGAGTGACAGTTACACAGTGCTTGTGGAGGCCATGGACCATGGAGAGGTGGTCCAACTGTCAAGTTCAACCACGGTGCTAATTCATATCCAGGATGGCAACAACCATCTGCCGACTATCAGCGGACAAACAGTACGTATTCACGTTATCAACGCTTTAACACCAAATTTAGGAACAAATACAAAATGTCAGATAGTCAGGCATCGATTGTTGTAGTTCAGGAGACGATCACTTGGGTTAAGATATACTTTATTGACCAGAATGAAGCAGAAAGCAAGCATCACACAACATGGCATATTGAGCACCCTACTATAGAGACAGCATAGAATCTAAGCCTATATCTAAGCGCATAGTATTGGCAGCCTACCTTAGCTCTACTATAAGACAGCATAGAATCTATAGCCTAAGTTAGCATGGTTTGGCATGGGGTTCTGCCTCGGGCCATGGCTCGCTGAACCCACGATCCTCATGTTACCATGAGCATCGAGGGCATAATCTAATTACAGCGAGCCCTGGCCCGATACCCCCCGAGGGGGATCTAAGGCAGAACCTGAAGGTGGCGCTGGGGTGGTGGCGGGGCAGTGCTATGCAACGAGACTGAGTCCCACCATCTGACTTCCCTAAGAACTATGGGTAAGGGGGGGGCAGGACCTAATGACCCACCCCCCTCCGCGCGCGCGCTCCCTTGGGACCGCCCCCTGAACTCGCTTTGATCCTTACGAATCGTCGCACTATTTCAGGAGACGATCACTTGGGTTAAGATATACTTTATTGACCAGAATGAAGCAGAAAGCAAGCATCACACAACATGGCATATTGAGCACCCTACTATAGAGACAGCATAGAATCTAAGCCTATATCTAAGCGCATAGTATTGGCAGCCTACCTTAGCTCTACTATAAGACAGCATAGAATCTATAGCCTAAGTTAGCATGGTTTGGCATGGGGTTCTGCCTCGGGCCATGGCTCGCTGAACCCACGATCCTCATGTTACCATGAGCATCGAGGGCATAATCTAATTACAGCGAGCCCTGGCCCGATACCCCCCAAAACTACAAACCCCCAAAGCACGCCAAAATCTCAGAATCCCATGCCAGTGCTAGCCAATATTACTAAGCAAAATATTAAGCAATGATATTGGCAGCTTGCCAAAACGCTATAAGTACTGCTAAAGCAATTTAATAATTAAGAATGTTAGCAGCTGCAGACCGAAACCAACGGTGAGGAAGGTGGTACTGCTGACTATAACGATATACTGCAATCTGACTGAAGCCATACTAAACACCCTAGAGAAAGCGGAAGCAGCAACATGGACGTATATATATATAGACAGCAGAACCAAAAGCAGCGATGAAACCTTTAATTCATATAACTACAGCGTCATACAGCTTCACATCCTACCTAACTAACACCCCAGCAACCACCTAGCTTTTGCATGATAGAATATTGGAGCGCGCAGCGATGCAATTAACCTAGAACGAGCAACCTATCAGCAACACAGTGGCCTACTATAGTGCGGCAGCACTGACATATCTAACTTGCAGCAATACTGAAACTATCTAACTTGCAGTACTGCTAAACGGCCCAAGTGAATAACGGGAGCAGCATCACTGAAAACTATATAACTGACAGCAGAACCAGAAGCAGTGGTGAGCACCGTTTATTCAGAATAATAATCTTATGCCAGTGCTAGCCAACGGCGAAGGAGGCAGCTTGGCTGTAATCTAAGCAAAACCTTTTAACCTTACTGCGGAGCGGGGGGCAACTAAACTATGTACCGCCTAACCTAATGCTTTAGAGCGCTATGGAATACTAAAGGCAACAGCGAATGAATGCGCGATTACTGCTGAGCCGGAGGCAATTACACTATACCTACTGACCGACTCTAGAGCGCTATTGTATACTAGAATGAGCCAGCAAAGAAAAAGCACAGTAGTACCGAATGTATTAATACTAGCAGCTTCCCTAAAGCCAACCAGCGATAAGAAGGTAGCTCTACTTTTAGCGATGCTAGTGGGCAGGAGCCACTAAGTATAACACTAATTAAAGACCTGTGGAGCGCAGCAGAGAGGCAGCACGAAAAACACACAAATATATCAGGTATACGCCGAAGCAGAGCAGCAAACTGTACTGGTGTAACCTTGAAGGACACCTTGCCTTGCATTTTACATACATGTGCAACACAGCAATAAACCTATGCAGGTGAGAGGCAGCAATAGAACACACAACCTTAACAGGTATACACTGAAGCAGAACCGCATAATGTAACCTTCTAAACCTGTGCTAATGGTGCGGCCGCTTCAGTCCTGAGTTGCGTGGTCTTGATGCTCATGACAGCTGGGCGTGCTGGACTTCATATGCAGAGTGTGATGAACGGACACGGCTGCCGATGCCCGATGGCTAAAGGATTTCATGGTTGATGACGGCACCCGGAGCACTGCTGTTGTCGCTGCACCGGTCCAGAGAGAGAGCTGTGCGAAGGTTTGGGAGACAGGCTGTCGGGCGGGGGGGCCGGCGTGCAGGCAGCCAGCTGGGTGGGCAGGCTGCAGCTCTCGGTTTTATGCCGAACCAGGTGCGTGTCATGGGTGCCCGGCGTCGGGAGCAGACATCAGGCGGATGACCAGGTGTTTCGGCATGGAAATAAAGGACGGAAAAGTGGGTTAGTTCTGCTGCAGAGTCCGCTGAAGCACATATAAGAACTCAACCCAAACCACATCTTGACTTTTAAAGTCAAGCAATGCAAGAGAGCGGCTAAAACCCAACAAACAGAACAAGCGAATGTGCTGCTATTTAACTATGGCTACCCTTTATTTCCCAGCTTAGAGAGCGACTGACACCCCAACAGAACCGACCAAGCAAATGCGCCGCTATTTACCTGCTAGAGTCTGGCTCCGCAATGCTTCCGGGATAGCCGTCGCTGGTGAGAGGAATGGAGTTCCCGCCGCTGGTGCTGGAACTGCCGTTCCCGGGTTCCTTCGCGGCATGATGGCGGCGTGACCGGCGTCGGCGTGTTACAGCATGACAACGCCCCCGGAAAAGGGGCCTGCGCCCCACAAGCTTCCAGCACGATGCGGCGGGTTGGCGGGCATGCCGACCGCCTTGCTTGCGTTAGCTGATGCTGTAGTAGCAGAGCCCTTTGCCATGCCAATCGACTCCTGACTGGCTTCATGGTATTATACAGCCGTGGACGAAGCTATAGAGATGACATGTTAATAGAAAAAACGCAGCGGCTGCGGCATGACGCTGCAATGCCATACATGCAGCCGCTCCGGCCTGAAACTGAAAAACATGATGTTAGCAGGCATGTAGCAGCCGCAGCACGAAGCTATGAAGAAAACACACTGTTAGCGGAACATGTAGCAGCTTAGCCTGCAGCTGCCATGATAACATGATGCTGTAGTAGATGCCTGCCGCCGCTCCGGCATGGATCTGTAGAGACATAATAGTGTTAGCAACAGACCTGTAGCACTTTAGCCTGAAGCTGCCATGATAACATGATGCTGTAGTAGCGGGCCTGCCACAGCTCCGGCATGGATCTGTAGTGATAAAGTAATGTTAGCAGCCGACATGTAGCACTTTAGCCTGAAGCTGAAAAGAAAGCATGTCGTTAGCAGCCTTTATCCTGGAGCTGCAATGGTGAACATGATAGCAACAGTCCTGTGGCCGCTTTAATGTGCTTGTAAAGATAAACAACTCGTCATTTTTCACTAGCAGTAGCCTTAGCTGTAATTATTAGCTCGAGTGCCGCAGCTACGGAAACACCACAAGGACATACAGCTCGATACGCGGTGACCCAGAACTATAACCTTAGATAAAAACGAATACGGCAGCTCGATAGTGGATAGTATCCAAATACTTCACCTCATGAACAAACACTAGTTATAGGGCTTGTCAAACCCTAAAAACTGAGAGGAAAGCCTGCCGATCTGCAGCTTGTCAAAATGCCTTTAGAATAAACAAGCTGCAAACGAAGCCTGAATGAATGACTTCCACTGGCCCGACGTGACCACGATTCTTACTACTAACACGACCTAGCTTGTATAGTAGCATGAGTGAAGCATAGACATGCTAGTACGTGCGCATCCCTGCCATATTAAACTGCGCGTGCACATAAATAATATAACGAAAAGAATCGTAACGGACCTATTGACAAGTGACAAGGAGGTTGAATGCTAGGCTACATTACCCGTTGTGCTCGGTATGCGCAGAACGTGCGCAACCCTTCGCTTCGTGACGTTACCCTCTGCTAGCCTGTATGCTAGGTAGATGCTGACTACGGACACACGCAACTCCCAAGGAATAGACAGCTTGAAGAGTCATTACAGTTCGATAGCCAACATCTTTAGCTACATGCGTCCTGAGTTGTAAGCTAGCCGACTATCAACAAACAGCTCATGGCTGGAATGAACCATAGCTCATACAGTAGCAGAACGGACAACATCATCGATAATAAAATATGTGGAACAAATGAGGGCAGCTAGACGTTAGGTAGATGCTGTTTACAGACACATGCAACCTACATAAACAACCCTCCTGAATTGGGCCATCGACATAATAACTAAAACATACACATGGAAACCGAGGAGAGGCAGCCTTCTCCTGGCCCGCCATGCCTGTAGTTCATACGCCTCTTACTTCTAACACGGCACCGCGGCTTGAAATGATAGATAACTACACTTCCCACCCACCGTGCTTAGTTATGCACCGACGGGCGCAACCCTCCGCTTGATGACGTAACTCTGTTAGCGTGGACGCCAGGTATATGCTGTTTACATACACACGCAACCTACGTAAAATAATATCATCCTGAATTAGTCATTGCTGTTCATAGGGGCAACGATTTAACACGGGCCATTACTTGTGCTTTGGATATGAATAGCAAGCTGTTTTAGCAGCTAATAGCTACTATTAAAGAAGTTATAGCTAGCCAGCTAACAACAGCACAAAACTACCCCCTGGCTGACTGTCTGAATGGAGAAAACGCTTGCCCAACAACTAGCAGATAAGGCCAGCGCCATCAACAACAACACGGCCACTGTTACCAGCACCGCACCTGGGTTTACCTTAGCGAACGGTAGCAGAGCAATGGCCCGCAAAGGCACAATAAGAATAGCTTGGCAACAACAACAATGGCCCAAACATATTTAAATTAGCTTAGCAACAACAACTGCTGCATTGGATCAGCAGCACTGCACTGCGGATATCAGCTGGGAATCAGCAACATCCGCTGAGACCACAACTTGTTGAAACAGTACTAGAACCCTTCTACAGTCTATGACTAGAATACAGCAGTGTCCACCCGAATCCACGATCCCAGAGTTTTTCCATACAACCTTGCCTTGATCCCAGCATAGACAGCAGCGAAAAACACGATCCAAGCAGAAGTCAGCAGCACAAACAACCAGTAACCCCTTCGAGACAGCCATGCGTAGCAGCAGCAGCAGTGCTATGCAACGAGACTGAGTCCCACCATCTGACTTCCCTAAGAACTATGGGTAAGGGGGGGGCAGGACCTAATGACCCACCCCCCTCCGCGCGCGCGCTCCCTTGGGACCGCCCCCTGAACTCGCTTTGATCCTTACGAATCGTCGCACTATTTTTGAGTTTTTGCAGTGGACTTTGATGACACTGTGCTATAGGGCATGGGTCTTCAACAGGGAGTCCTGGACCACTAGGGGGTCCTCAGAGTTACTACAGAGGGTCCTCCAAATCTTTGAGCGACAGAAAGTTTTTTTCTCCTTTTTTATATTAACCGCTTGAACCCTAGTGTCCATATTCTGAGAACTTTAGCCAAAAATAGCAGATCTACAAGCGCACAACGCCTCGCGCTGCGAGGCGTTGTGAACTTGTAGATCAGCTATTTTCGGCAAAGAACTTTGGTGTAGAGCGGAAAAGGAGCAGACTATGTACAGAGTGAAAGGTCAAATTTATTAAGTATTTACGGTTCGAGTGGTTAAATATCTGAAAACACACATTGACATGCATTCAAAATACACTGATGATTGACTGATGAATCTATGATAAGGTTGTGGGGGTCCCTGCTTCATCTCTCTCTCAACTAAGGGGTCCTTGGCCTGAAAACGTTCAAGACCCCTGCTATAGGGCCATGGAAATCAGTCACTATAGACACCTTCCATTCATGAAAGAAGAAATGACTAACACTACCACAGTGAAATATAGGCTTATATAACTTGGATTGTTTGTTTTGACCTCTCTGTCTTTGCTGCATATGGCAGGGCACTGGAAACGTGACAGAAGGAGAGACGGGGTCGTCTCCTCTCAGACTACACACCACTGATAGGGACAGCAAGAACAGCCCGGCATGGAGGGCCACATACAGCATCAGCGGTGACAAGGGCGGGCATTTCATGATTCAGACCGAAAGAGACACCAACGATGGAATCCTGACTGTTGTAAAAGTGAGTTCTGTTTGACTGCATACTTTGCATTTTATTGGCGAACCCCTCCAGTCTTAGAACATTGTAATTACCATATGTTTTTTTGCTGTGCAAACGTACAGCCTCCTGTGTGCTAGACTCAAATGTATAAATTTAGTTTTCATTCATAAACACATCAATAATAAATAATATTAATGGCAATAATAAACGCTATTAACGATTCTAATTATCTATTCAAAACATCATCACAATAGATGAAGAATGGAAGTTCTTCAGTGAAGAAGAGGCACTGCATGATATATTTTTTGATAAAAACATTGTTTTTGTTGGACCTAACAATCAATGTTTTTTTCCCCTCCATGCCTTCTAATGCAAGTTGTCAAAATACTTCAGGCTCCGCTCCCTAAACCCTTGCCAGATTTGTTGAAACACCTGAGGACCTACACAATCTGACCATGATTCCCACTGATGTACTATGGCAGATTTTCCAGCACAAGTTTACGTCTAACCGTACTTCGGCTAAATGGCGATTATTATACTCTGTAAATCAGGAGTCTTCAACAGGGGGTCCTCAGAGTTACTACAGGGGGTCTTCCAAATCTTCCAATATTTTTTATATTAACAACTTGAACCCTGGTGTCCATATTCTGAGAACTGTAGCCAAAAATAGCAGATCTACAAGCTCACAACGCCTCGCGCTACGAGGCGTTGTGAGCTTGTAGATCGGCTATTTTCGGCAAAGAGGTTTGGTGTAGAGGGGAAAAAGAGCGGACTAAGTACAGAGTAAAAGGTCAAGTTCATTAGGTAATGACGGCTCAAGTGGTTAAATATCTGAAAACACAAATTGACATGAATCTAAAATACACTGATGATTGTGCTGTCAAACGATGAAACAATATGGCATCTATGAGAAGGCTGTGGGGGTCCCTGCTTCATCACTCTCTCAACTAAGGGGTCCTTGGCCTGAAAACGTTGCAGACCCCTGCTGTAAATCCATCCAAAACAACGAGGGCAACCTTATAATGGTATTCATAGTTGAGCTGCTAGAGTGGGATGTTTACTGCGCTCTCAGTAAAATAGAATAGAATAGACTTGATAAACAGGTTGCTGCAGCCTGCAGGGGAATGTAGTCAGTGGACTTAAGTATAGGTGCGGTCAGGTCAGGTCAGGTTAGGTCAGGTCAGGTCAGGTTAGGTTAGGTCAGTTCAGGTCAGGGAAGTGGACCTCAGACTGCACCAGGATATCAGCAACAAATATCTTGAATCCAACCATTGTGCAAAACAATTAGAATGTGCAAAGAAGTGTGGGATGGGTGAATTAAAACAAGATAGCAGGTTTCAGTTACATGCTCTATTCAGTGCTCATTGTAGAGCCATCCATTTACAATGATTTATTTATTATCTTAACATCATCTAGGAAACTTAATGCAGGGAGGTTGTAGTGTAGGCTATAAAACACATCAGCCTTCTCCTTTGGAATTGCATTACGGAACATACACGTTGTTACATTTTATGGGTTTATTTCGTCATATAACGCAACATATGGTGAAGTATTGTAGTGTAGGTGATTGCAACAACGCACAATGTAGTGAAAGTTGAAAACGAATTGAAAGCCAAATATTTGAAACCTTCCGCAATTCTGCCAATAATATATCCTTTGAGACACACATCCGATTTTTTTCCCCAGGCCAAATAAGGGAATCGCGTGAGGTTGATCCGCTTGCCCAATTCGCTCATTCTAGGACATGGCGTGAGTGTAATCAGAAGAATAGATCAGAAGTTATGACAATGTGTTGGTTGTTAGTTTTGTCCCAACAGGTTGCAGCTTGTGCCTCTGGTATACATGAATTATACATAACATGGACTACATGGTGTGGTGTGTACATGGTGGTATATAGTCAATTCTAAAATGGCTAGTTCCATTCCTTGATTCTGATTGGCTGGTTTCTCTTTAATTGCTGTGGTATATGAGACTATAATCCACACCTTGAATCAGTTTATATCAAACCCAGGTGCGTTATTTCTTTCCACAGTGTTCCACTGTGCACCAATTATCTGCATCTGTGTTGTTGGCAAAAAAGCTGGGAACTACTTTCTTGTAGCTGGGAACTACTTTCTTGCAGACCTTGTAGTGAATTATTAGTGAAATAGAACAGCGGCCGGAATGAGGATCAGCATCTCTAAATCTGAGGCCATGGTTCTCAGCAGGAAACCGATGGATTGTGCAGTCCAAGTAGGGAATGAGGCTTTACTCCAGGTGAAGGAGATGAAGTATCTCGGGGTCTTGTTCACGAATGAGAGAAAGGGGAAGACGGAGAAGGAGATCAGCCGGAGAATCGGAGCAGCAGGAGCGGTTTTGCAGTCGCTAAATCGCACTGTGGTGAAGAAAAAAGAGTTGAGCCGGAAGGCAAAGCTCTCTGTCTACCAAGCAATCTTCGTTCCTACTCTCACCTATGGTCATGAAGTGTGGGTCATGACCGAAAGTATAAGGTCGCGGGTGCAAGCGGCCGAAATGGGTTTCCTCAGACGGGTGGCTGGTATCTCCCTTAGAGATAGGGTAAATCTGGAGGTCTCAGTTGGAACTGTTACCCCCGCGACCCGATTCCGGATAAGTGGTTGAAGATGGATGGATGGATGGATAGAACAGTTTTAATTGGTACATGTCTATGATTTATCATGTTGCCATTGCCATATTGTAACCGTTTTATAAAAGCAATAAGCCATGCGAGGCATGTGGTTACCTGTATTATAACGGCTGAGAGGGTTTGGTTTCGCCTCGTGTCTCACCACGCCTCTCGGCCATTATAAATACCAGGTATGCTTCTTGTGGCTTATTGCTTCATCCTTGCACAATAGAGGCACTGATTCATATAATTTTATTTGGAAGAAGAAGCAAGTGTTACGTGTGTCAATCCACATGTTTAATTATATTGTTTATGGATCTCGTTTTCATGTCTTAGGGGTTTCTGGCGGTACGGACTGACAATGTAAACTGGCAAACAAATCAGTCAGCTTTAAAGGACAACTTTGTTTTTTTATAACAAGGGTTAATATTTTAGATTGTAATTAGAGAAAAGAAAAAGTGAGTGTTAAAATGTTTTCATTTGCTTCGTTCTATTGTTTTATCGCGTTTACCGTGCTAAAATGTGGGGCATGCTTACTCATGGGGGCAAGCGTACAAGTGGCTAAATATGTCTTTTTAGACACAATAAGCCAGCAGTTTCTTTATTGCTATTTACAGTAACTCTTCTAGCCCCCATAAGTCACATCCAACAAGGTTGCGTTGTATCTTGGGAATGGGCTTATTTTGTGTAAAACAAGATATTTAGCCACTTGTACGCATGCCCCCATCCACTGAAATAAGAATACAATAGATAGAAAACAATAGAAAGAAGTACATGAAATCAATTTAACACTCATCTTTTATGTTCTTTAACCCATTCAGAATTTAGCCATCAGAATTTAGCCTACAAAAACAAATATGTTGCAACATACTACATAGTACATGTACTGTAAGCCCCTCCCATACACTAAAATGTGTACCCGGCCTGAATGGGTTAATTACAATCTAAAATATGAACCCTTGTTGTAAAAAACTAAAGTTGTCCTTTAAATAATAATTTGGCTCCTTACATTTGGGTGCACTGTGTCATTTCAGGCCTTGGACTTTGAAGAGGGTGCAGAGAGAGAACTATCCATCTCAGTGGAGAACGAGGTGCCATATTTCTCGTGTAAAGTGACGGAGAGGACCTCCTCTGGCCTCTGGAAGGTTGAGACCACCAGGGGAGGCAGAACTAGTTCAGCTCGAACAGTGTCAGAGTCACAATCTGTGACGGTCATCATTCAAGTCGAGGACGCCAATGACGCCCCGATGTTTACCGTGGCTGTCACAGAGGTGGTGGTGGAGGAGAATGCAGCCATTGGAACAGATGTGGGGGGCGTAACAGCTGTCGATCCTGACAACAGTCATGCTAAAGATTTTGTGTAAGTAAAAAAAACAAAAAACACTTTCTTTCTTTTTTTTTACCAGGGGTCTTCAACAGGGGGTCCCCAGAGTTACTACAGGGGGTCCTCCAAATCTTTGAGTGATAGAAATATTTTTGTCCTTTTTTATATTAACCACTTGAACCCTAGCGTCCATATTCGGAGAACTTTAGCCACAAATAGCAGATCTACAAGCTTGTAGATCAGCTATTTTTGGCAAAGAGCTTTGGTGTAGAGGGGAAAAAGAGCAGACTAAGTACAGAGTGAAAGAGAGTTTATTAAGTATTGACAGTTCTAGTGGTTAAATATCTGAAAACACAAATTGACATGAATCCAAAATACACTGATGATTGTGCTGTCAAACAATGAAACTGTATGGAATCTATGAACAGGTTGTAGGGGTCCCTGCTTCGTCTCTCTCTCAGCTAAGGGGTCCTTGGCCTGAAAACATTGAAGACCCCTGTTTTATACAAATTGATAATTCATTTGGAACTGAATTATGGGCTCAGACGATAGGATATCAAATATCTTCTATGTATCAACAGGTATATGATAGCAGATGATCCTGATGGTTGGGTGAAAGTGGATCCTCACACAGGCAACATCACTACAGCCAAGATGTTGGACAGAGAATCTCCTCATGCCAACAATGGCACCTATACCGTCATACTGCATGCGGTTGACAATGGTAAAGCACCAAAGTCTGACGTCATTTACGTACACATCCTACCTGGGTCCTGTTTTTTCCCATTTCGTCATATAAGAACTGTTTTCCAAAAACAAATTATTTTGGCGGTTTGACTCATGTGGATATGAAGAATCAACTGACTGCGAGAAAGCGCTAATGTTACTCCCACTGAATTTGTTATTTTTTTGTCAGAAACAGACTATTATCTATTATCAACCGGCTCCCAGGCGACCCTGTGGGGGTCCCCGGAGTATCAAAAATGAGTGACTTACCATCGTAAACGATGCAGAGCCAACTCCCGACAATATCGCAGAGACAGTTTGTTTATTTTTGGACCACGATTCTTATCTACCTGTTTCCAACGTCCCATTGTGCATTGCACAGAAGGCATGCAGATTTCCAGCGTCGCAGCCGAGTGTGATCTACAAGCTCACATCGGTTGCATCTGTGACGCGGCGTGAGCTTAGATAGATACCTTTATTATCCCAAGGGGGAAAATCAGTTGCCCAGAGGCAGCACAGCAGTATAAAAAGCTTGTACGGCTGCTGTTAACCGGATGTGTCCCACAAATAATTCTACCGTAAATTCTGCCGGAAACAGGTGGATATGAGAATATTTTAAGATGACCCAAAGTTAAGGCCTATGCATACTAGGGTGAAGTTAGTAGCGCCTCACCTTTTTAGGTGAGGAGCTTGTTCTGTTCTGGAGTATGAATGAAACTTTATTCTCCATAGAGAAATTAGAGAAGTCAGTACTTCACTACTCTATGCCATGATATGGACAACATTTATTTATTTCATATTTTCACAACCATGCAATTTATTTCAATTGCGCTTTTCCCTGCACTTGTAACACAAGTTTGTGTTTGTCACAGGTAACCCGCCTATGACAGGTACAGCTACTCTGCTGATTCATGTGAAGGATCAGAATGACAATTTGCCCCAGCTGACCGTGAACCATGTGGACATGTGCGTGTCTGACGGCCCCACCACCAGCACAATAACAGCCGTTGACCTGGACAGTGAGCCTTTTGGAGGACCCTTTACATTTGAACTGCTGGGGGACGTAATGGGAAAATGGAAATTAGATCCTTTACATGGTAACACATTTATTATTTTTTGTTTGAAGCGCTGTTGAACCTTGCTAGAACCTTGGCTTGTAATAGCTACCTGGCATTGAATAATTCTAAATATTGTCCATCATCTATCATCTATCTGTCACTTCTATGCTCCTGGATGGAGTACAGAAGAAGTGATTCCATTAACACTCACTGCCAAAACAGGTCTCAGAATCGCACTTTTAGGACATAAACTAAATGTATTTATGTTAATGCAAACAAAGAGGACTTGTAATACATTAAATAAAATATACTGGTATTGGGTAAGGTGAGATAGCTGTATTTCTGTCATAATTACCCTTCAAGGCTCAATGCAAAGTTCAATATCGCTTATTGCATGACCAGAGAAGCACAAAATCACAATATTACAAATATTTAATGCAATTTACCATTCATTCCCTCAGGCTACACTGTGAACCTGGTGAGAGATTCAAGTGTATTTGCTGGTCCACACACCGTCGAGCTGAAGATATCAGACCTGCAGGGCCAGAGTGGCATCTACAACCTCTCTGTGACAGTGTGTGACTGCTCTGTGACGCCCAACTGCCACATCAGGAGGACCACAGGCTCCAATGTCAGCTATGGCGCCGTCATGGCTGTGTTTGCTGCCTTGCTCCTGCTCCTGTGTAAGAACATCTGCTCCATTTGTTTTGGTGGCTGAACGTTGTAATTTTGAGAACCCCCAGTTTTGGTATGGATTAGGCCAGGGGTCTTCAACAGGGGGTCCGGGACCCCTAGGGGGTCCGTAGAGCAGGGGGTCCTCCAACTCTTTGTGTGATAGAAACTTGTTTTTTTCCCTTTTTTATATTAACAACTTGAACTCTAGTTTCCATATTCTGAGAACTTTAGCCAAACATAGCCGATCTACAAGCTACAAAAGAAATAGCCGATCTACAACGCCTCGCGCTGCGAGGCATTGTGAGCTTGTAGATCGGCTATTTTCGGCAAAGAGGTTTGGTGTAGAGGGGACAAATTTAACAAAAGAATGTTTAAGTGGTTAAACACAAATTGACATGAACCCAAAATATACTGATGATCGTGCTGTCAAACAATGAAACTATATGGAATCTATGAGAAGGTTGTGGGGGTCCCTGCCTCATCTCTCTCTCAACTAAGGGGTCCTTGGCCTGAAAACATTGAAGACCCCTGGATTAGGCCACAGACCCATCCATTTATTTTTACACTGTCAGAGTTACAAACATTCAAGTGTCCATTTATGTTTGATTCTCATTCAGGTAACATTTTGTTCATGGGAGATGCCTTACATATTCTTGTTTATCCTTGCAGGTTGGCCAAGCAAGGGGCAGTAACTAGGGGGAAAAAGACTATTTTATAACATTTGTATTCAATGTTTTTTTTTTCACCAGGCAGATTATTAAGAGCTAAATATAATTTACAATCATGGCCTGGGGAACTCCTGGCAATACAACTGTAATGGGTTTGTAGGTTCAGGGCCCTGTTGTCATCCATGCCTTACCCCTTATCCCTAAACTCTTTTGCCATCTATACTATAATTTAGCGAATGTCTGAGTGTCTGTCTGAGTGAGTGTCTGTCTGTCTCAGCGTTTCTCCTCGGTGGCTGGAGCAATTGATCTGAAATCGCATCACCATCAGCATATGAACACACCTGACATAACTGTGAAGCCCGTTTGTCACTTTCACGAATCGTATGCTGTATAATAGCATTTTTATGGTGTATCTATATCTATTTAGCCTACAGTACCTTTTGTGACCACACCATGTTAAGGGAGGGGCGCTGTTGTTCAGGCCATGCACAATCACACACAAACCCACACACACACACACACACACACACACACACACACACAGGGGGGGTGCAGGCGGGCAGGCGGGCGGGCGGGCGGGGGGGGTTCTGGCCCTGTTACAGATGTTGTCCAAAATCATGCAGATCGGTACACAGTATCTCTGTAGCCGTTAAATGGAACGGGTATTTACATTGATGCTCACATCCCATAATCCACACACTGCACATCATTTCGGAGCTCATATCTTTGAACGGGTAAGGGCTAGTTTTTTACTATTTTGAAAAACGTTTTTAAATGTTTCAAATAGCTGATCTACAAGCTCACAACATTTCGATGTAGACCAGCTATTTGAAGTATTTTAAAATGTTTTTCAAAATAGTAGTAAAAAAGGCAAAGAGGTTTAGTGATAAGGCATGGACAAAGATATAGCTCACAGTGTTAAGTGTATCTACCCATTGGAATAGAATGGAGGAATCAGGAAAAATTACAATGGTATGGTACAGTACAATATATTCATTATTTAAAATGCATTTCCCTATACTGACAGGTTTCCTGCTGCTGGCGATGTTCATCTCATGTAAAAAGGAGTTCTCCACTATGCAGATTGACAATACTTGCGGAGAAACTCTGCTTTCATCGAACATTGAGAATCCAGGAACAGACTGCAAGGTCATACATACTGTACATCCCTCGGCAAAATTACAAACAAAACAACAATATTCTCTCTCTCTCTCTTTCCCTCCCCAGAAATAGCTATTGCGTCATATTCTTTTCCTCTTTGAATTCCAGGTACCATTTATAACAGGAGAAGAAAATAATGAGCAAAAGCACCAATCCCACTGGCAAAAGGGTGGTAAAGGAAAACACCGAACACATGTACTCATAAACGTAAGCATTCATTATTAACAGTTTCCATAATTGATACTTTGAGAATAGTATGAAGCTAAAGATGAAGCTATAACTTCTATCTCATTCATTCTTGCAGGTTAATGATCAATCTTCCTTTTCCCAAGATGTCACACATACAGGAAATCAATACTTTTATTATGTTAATGGCAACTCAATGAAACAGGTATTTGCATCTCTTAATTTATCTAACGCACACTCACACGCACCCACCCACCCACGCACGCACACACACACCAAGATATTCTTGAACACAAATAATGGTAGATGCACAAACTTGGGAAACTCAACAACAATATTTCATGGTACAGATCATGGGTATACAGGAAGCATCGCCTCCTCTATGGTGACTGCCAATTATCACAGACACCGAACAGAATTTTGCCAATACCTTAGCTCTTGGCTTGGGCATTCCTGCAATCTGCAGGACCCCCACAAGTCACAACTGATTTATGGACATTACCGAGGCTTCCAAATATGAACACAAGCAGTTTACATTTTTAACCAAGCAGTATAATAGCATCCTCACACTCACACACACACACACACACACACACACACACACACACACACACACACACACATCCATTTAAAAACATTTGAATATTGTGGAAAGGTTAAACAAATCGTAATGTTATTTAAAAAGTGAAACTAACTATATTCTACATTTATTGCACATAAAGTGAAATATTTCAAGCCTTGAAACTTGAAAAATCCAGTTATTCAAATATTACATAAGACCAATCAAAAGAAGGATTTATTATAAGAACATAATGAACAAAAGCACCTATTCCACTGACACAGAGGAGATACATGAAAAAAACAAACACATTGCCATTGGAAAACAACAAACACGTTTCTCATAAGAGCCACATTGTTGTTTCGTAAAGGTAGCATTATTTATTAACAGTTTACATAATTCATACTTTGAGAGCAGTGTAGCCCAAAATGAAGCTATAACTTCTGTCATTCATGCTTACAGGTTCATGATAAAGCTTCGATGGATGTCACAGGAAATCAATACTTTCATGTTCTTAATGGCAACTCAGTGAAACAGGTACTGTATATGCATCTCCAACACACACACACACGCACGCACGCACACACGCACACTCATGTGCATCTCAAAACATTTTAATATCATGGAAAAGTGAAATGAAAATTAAAAATCCAGTAGCTCAAAAAGAAGTATTTATAATACAGAACTTCTGAAAAGTATCCATTTATGGACACCATACTTGGTTTTTTTGGTGAGGTGCTATGGAAGCCCCTTGTTATTTGTTTTGGTTTTTTTTAGAGGATAGAGGAATAGATAGCGGAATAGAGTCTGGGAGTGACAAATGCCAACGCGCTCAAATCGAACCCAGGTCACGTCTACGTACCAGTCTACAGCTTGATATTTCTGTATTATTAAGTCCTTTCTTTAATTGGTCTTATGTAATATTCTAATATTTTTAGATTTTTTATTTTACAGGAAAAAATAAAATTTCCCACGATGTTCAGTTTCTTTTATATATGCACCTGTATATATAAATCTGGTCAATAACAATTACCAGAGCGTCACACTAAAATATATTGTTTTCTAATCTCTATAATTATTTCCCATAATTCAGAGGACTTCTACTGTTGTGGACTATGACCATCGTTGCCACCAGGTACAGTAATAGCTGTATAGCTTGTGCTCATTGAAATATCTGTTGGAGAAAAACGACTGATTTGTCTGCATGGCTGTGTACAGGTGGAGGACGGGAAAAGGACACAGTCCTTACACAATTTGGACACACGCTATGGCTATATCTCAGACAGATCATTCATCTCCTTTCTTCATCAGGTTGGTAGTGTACACATACTGTAGGACCTCTCATGCACTTGACTTTCAATCATCTATTAGTTTATCTTGTCACTATCAGCTGCAAGTATGTTTTGATACAAATATTTTGAGAACAAGCATGAATAAACAGTCTTTTAATGATTGCCACTTCCACCTGCATCGTTTCAGGAAAATAAGACATCACATTTCTGGTCTCGCCTTTTTCGATGTGCACTCTATTGCCATGTTCACACTGGCACCCCAAATCAGTTTTGGCTAATCCAGATGGGAACAGAAACAGTCCAAACAGAAACATCCACAAACTGATTTTTGCCAATCACATTTCTTAGCCTTGTTCAGACTGCATAAAACCAATTGAAGCCAATCTGGATAGGAAATCAAATTTGGTCTGCATTTGCCAAGGGGCTGCCAATCTGAACAAGGCCTTGAGGAGTAGTTCACCCACAAAATGACTTTTTCCTATTGATTACTCACGCCATGGAGACTTGAGTTCAATATTTTTCCTTTTGTCGCATTCCTAAGACAAATTTGATAATACATTGATTCCGGATGGGGTCACCATCCAGAGGGGTAAATTTGCTATAATCGAACTATTGAACTCGAGTCTACATGGCATAGGTAATCAATAGAAAGTCATTTTGGGGGTGAACTACTCCTTAAGAGTGCATTTCTGACTAGGTTTCTGTCTAGCCTGAAAACCCAAATCTGCCAGAACGAACACTGCCCAATCAGGAACTAGCATGCACATCAAAAATAGATCAGAAATAGTAAGGTTTCATTTTCCTGAACCAATCTGAGAAAGTCAATTAAAAATGGTGTTACAAGTACTGTAAGGTTTGCCTTCCCTGTCCTTTCCAGAGGCTGCTTTCTGTCAAGGCCACAGAGATGGATCTGGGGGACGACAAGCCTCACATCTATGCTGATGAGGGCAACTCTTTTGACACCATCTCAGACCTGGAGAACATCATCCCTGAAGACCATTTAGATTTTACTTTAAGCGAGCTGGATGACCTAGACCCCAAGTTTGGCGAATTGGCCGCCATTTGCAATACAACCGCATGCAAACCCGATTGCCTATAACCAAGATAATTGGCAGTGAAAACCGATAGTTGTAAATATGCGCCACATTCTTACTGCACATTTAGAATACCTCCTTACCCAAATGTACAATAAATAAAAAAAGGCTCTTGAATCAAGTCACTCATTTATTTATTATTGGTTGTTTAAGAACCAAGCCCACAGTATTGATGGAAAAGAAAAGATCTATAGTAATTCATGTCCATCTCAGTTGTGGAAAATAAATAGCATTCAGAAGGGCTTACATCTGGGCAGTCAAACATGCCTCTAAAATATTTACAAAACGAAAAAGAAAAAAAGAAAAAGTAACCATTGCTGGTCAAACCTCAAGTGAAAGTTCATATTTAAATAGTTAATTATTTAAACAAATATGGTTTAGTCAAGAGGTAGAAACCCAACTTTCATGCCTCTGAATTGATTGCCAACTAATACTCTTTAGACAACGCCACTTCCGATCATGATATTTCAATAATTTCGCAACTACAAAGTACAATATTCCCAAGGAGACATTGGGATGAATTTAGAAAAAAGAAATCTTTGCTTCAAATTTCCCCCAAAAGAAAAGTGCATTTTCAAGTAAATTCACACCCTCCCACTACCAATTTTAGGAAGGGATCGCTGGTCAGCGTTGCCTTGTCCTCTGCGTCCACGATAACCCCTGAATCCCCTGGCCCTCAGGAAGCGGCCTGGTACACCAAACGTCTCCATGTTCAACTTTTTCTCCTCTGCCCAGGTAGTTCTCCTATAAGGACACAAATAAAACCTGTTACATAACATACTTTAACCGATTTAGACCTAAGGCCGATTCTAAAAACGCCTTCTAAAACCTAACCTAAGGTTTTTGAAAACCATCAAATTCTCATTCAAAAAATGTCAAATAAATGTTGCTGCTATATGTAAAGCAAATACTAATGTGACAGAGGTCGCTCCCGGCCTTAAAGGTAAAACAACGTATAGGTAGCGCCAGCTCTAAATGGGTTAATAGCATTAAAGACAAAGTGAAAATATGGATTTAATAGAAGCACATCTATGTGATGAAAGGAACAAATGAACATTCACCTGGGCTTCAAGTCTGATGAGATGTTGTCAAAGAAGCATTTGGCTTTGTCATAGAATTTGTCCCCAGGAAACTCCATCTCCTCTATATCCTGGCTGTTCTGAGTTTCCACCCCAGAATCCACTTTGGCTTCTCCCTCAGCTGCAAGAAAGGCTAACAGTTTACCACCTTAACAAAAACTTAAGTAAACACAACAAAAATATGTCACTTTAATGGACCAGCTGACCTTGAGACTCCTTTGTGAGATCATCTTTGAACTGAGCATTTGCCGTTTCAAAATCAAAATCTGACTCAAATTGCAAGGTAGCGTTTGAGTTTTCCACAAGAAGCTGGCCTCTGCCACGGTTCCTAGTCCTGCGACTGCCTGCATGCCAAGTACCACAATCAAATCATGCACTACAACGATACCCATGTGTTTTTAATATGTATGTATATAAATGTATGTATTTAAATGTTTTATACCTTGCCTTCGTCTTGGCCTCTTGTTTTCCTCATTACTTTGTCCTGGGACCTTGGGTGCGGCATTCTGAGATTTCACCTGACCTAGAACAGAAAGATGTCCAATTATATACCTGTAGCTGCATGAGTGACAAGTCGAGGATTGCATGTTTCCATTCCGACATGTCTCCTTTCCGACACCAACCCTCTCTCTTACCCTAACCTCTATGGAAGTGTTGCCACTCCGACAATAAGAAGTCAATGTCGGAATGGAGACATGTCGGAATGGAGAGAGCCCCCCAAGTCGAGGCCCAAAAGGTCTATTGAACCCCATTTACAGTTCAGCATGAGCTGCTGCTTTTTTTTAATCCAAATAAGTGTCAAGTGTGATTTTTTAGTGTGAACTAAGGGATATTCCACTTTCAAAAGAACTTGGACATTTTATCGTCTAATCAGGCTTTTGGGAACACCCTGAACAGTTTTTAGTTTGCTTCATTCAGTATTTAGATAGGCCTATTTGATGTAAATGTTATCAGGCCCTCCTCCTCCAGGACCTTTCCCCATACACACCCATTGTAACTTCAAACTCCATTTTAACCACGATAAGATTCATTAAAAACACCCATCATTTTGTCTGGTGACTCATAATACCATCCCAATACGTGAGCAGGCCGTGTTCTTTCAATAACTGTTTTCAATTCTTTTTAATCATTTTGGGAAAAATGGAAAAATACAATAAAATATAAAAGATAATTGAAAAAGGTTAGTGAAAAAACACAGCCTGCTCAAGTATTAGGATGGTATTATGAGTCATCAGAAAAAACAATGGGTGTTTTTAATGAATCCATCATGGTTAAAATAGAGTTTGAAGTTACAATGGGTGTGTATAGGGAAAGGTCCTGGAGGAGGGCCTGGTAACATGTACATCAAATATCTAAATACTCAATGAAGCAAATTAAAATCTGTTCAGGGTGTTAATAAAAGCCTGATTAGACGATAAAATTACCAAAGTTTTTTTTTAAAGTGGAATATCCCTTTAAAGGGGAAGACCACCCATTTTCAACATTGAACTATGTCATTAATATACCTTAGAGTTGTGTGGAAATAGAAAAAAAAGTTCCCCCTCTTCTGTGTTGCCTAGAACTGGAGGATTGATTTTGGGGTTTCACACATTGTACTTTACAATACAAACCCCAAAATCAATCCTCCAGTTCTAGGCAACACAGAAGAGGGGGAACCTTTTTTCTATTTCCACACAACCCCTCCAAGTTATATTAATGACATAGTTCAATATTGAAAATGGGTGGTCTACCCCTTTAAGACCAATTTCCCCCATCTGCTTACTCTGCGGTACATTCTTCTTGGGAGTCTGGAAGCCATCTTGTCCAGAGCGCTGGGATGAACGAGCAGACCCCCTGTTCTGCGGCTGGGATGCAGTTTGGCCCCGTTTCTGGCCGGTATTGGCCATTGGAACCGTCTGGACAGCCTGCTCTACCATGGGGCTTCTTTGTTGTACCGGAATGCCATGGAGTCCTGCTCCTAAAAGATGAGAATAAGCACTATACGGTTTAAATAGGCCTAGATCTAGGCAGGTTGAGACTCAAAGAAATGTGGTAGGCCAAGTGTTCCAAATTTGGCTTCAACATGTCAACCACACTTATCAAAGAGCAGTGCTTACCAAGGCCCAGCGCTGCTGCATACCGCTGGTTGAGCAGAGAACTAGCAGCCAGCTGGTCATAGGATGGCATTGGATCTCTATATGGACTCCAGCGTTGGTGGTATGGGTTCGGTGCACTGCCAATGGAGGACTGCACAATAATATAGTTAAATGCATAATAGTAGTTGTGGTTATGGGGTCATTATGCACCTAGCAGGTAATTGGAAGCAGTTACCTGTACAATGGCAGGGTCATGAGGCAATCCATGATGAGTTTTTGGTGGCTCGGAAACGGTGATATCCTTGATATCACTCCCTCTGAAAATTATGTATTCATAAATTTCATCTTTGGGTGGGACTGGTCTATCTGATGGTCGGCCCTCGGTCCCATATGATTTAACTGTTGGAGAAGGTTAAAAATACTATCAGATGCAGCAACTCAAGTCATGTTTATGAGATATGGTTAATTTATATGAAGATACAGCATGAGTGCTTTACATAACTGAAGACAATGATCTACAAGACAGTGAAAATATAAAGTGCAGTGTGGATAAGGGAATAAAACAAGATTGCACAAGTTGTAGGCCTATTTTATAATGACAAGACCAAAGTAGGGTTTAAAGTGGTTAAGAAGCTATCCAAAAGGTGTTGCTAATGATTTAATAATCTCGTGGTTCCAGAGCATCCAGAGCTGATGAAGGGAGAAGCACACATTAGAAAAATGCCAGCTTACCTTTGGCCAAAGCAACAGTGGACTTTTCTGTGTCAACAGAGGACAAAATCCCCTCATAACGAATCTGGGCCTTGGATATCAGACTTATCTTGCTACCAATGTAAGGAGTTCCTCCTCCTGTACTCATGTTTGCTCTAGTTAGGCTACAGGCAAACGGACGCCGTGTGCTCACACCTACACCTAATAAACTGGAGAGGTCCAATTAAGCATCAGCTGTGTGCCCTTTATAAGAACGCGGTGACGCACCTCCTTTGTTTGGTCATGGCCATGGGGGTTGCTTATTTGGGCTAGTTTTGATTGATTGAAGATTGATTGATTGAAGACTTTATTAGAAGTTTGCAGGGGAAAAGGTACAGTTTCATGACGGTATACAGTTCACTGGTACAAGGTCTACTAAAAGGAGATCCATGAAAAGACTAAGCTTATTTCCACAGGAAACCATTAAAGTATCTCATATAACATTGAATGACAGACGAATAGAACACAGTACTATGCAGTAGATATGTAAATAAAAATAAAAATGAGAGAACAAAAAAAAAAAAAGGAAAACAGTAATTCAAAACAAACAGTAAGTATATACAAAGAAGGGGCAGGGCAGGGTAGGGTTGGGCTAGTTTAGTTTTTTTTACCAGTTGCGAACGGCTGCTGCCTGTAAAGTGGTTTTTCAGGGCAATTTTAAAGGATGCTAGTGATCCACACTCCTTTATGGCCTTCGGTAAGGCTTTCCACATTTTGGTGATATAGCAGAAAAAAATAGTTTGACCCTTTGTTGGGTCAAAGTTGGTCAAAGTTGTTGGGTCATAGTTCCGCTCATTTAAAGGGATATTTCACTTTCCAAAAAACGTTTGGTCATTTTATCGTCTAATCAGGCTTTTATGAACACCCTGAACAGTTTTTATTTTGCTTCATTCAGTATTTAAACATTTGATGTAAATATTATCAGGCCTTCCTCCTGCAGGAGGGACACCTCCCCATGCACACCCATTGTAACTTCAAACTCCATTAGATTCATTAAAAAAACACCCATATTTTTTTTAGTGACTCATAATACCCTCCTATTACGTGAGCATGCCGTGTATTTTTGATAACTTTTTTCATTTATTTTTAATAATCTTTTATTGTATTTAATTTTTCCATTTTACCAAAGAATTATTAAAAATAAATGAAAAATACTCACGTAAAATGACCAAAAGTTTATTTGAAAGTTAAATACCCCATTTATAGTTACACCCAGTTTGGTGGACTGGAGATAAAAATCAATTAGATATTTTTTTGTAATGACCTGTCTATAGGCTAGCCTATTATGGGCCATGGCTTATTCGTCTCATTTATGGTTTCTAGACTATAATATAAGATATAATAACCAGTTTTTAAGTGTAGGCCTATATAGATTTCAGAAAGCCTGGTGGGCGAGGTTAAGATTTCATTAATGCAAATAACTTTTAGTTGGAATTTGAAACGGCTGCACACACGTATATCTATTTTAAAAACAGTATCTATTTATATTATCATTCCCAGGTCCATGTTTTGCCACGTGTGCTTATGCAGAAACAGGGTAGGGATAAATGTATCTATTTGCGTGTGCACTCATTGATGCTGCTCAAGTACTTGAGGATGATACAATGTTTCCTCTTAAAAACGGAGGGTGTGGCGCCCTCAAACGCATTTTTTCAGCAGCAGCAGCAGCAACTCCACTCGCTGCTGGGGCAAAACACTGCAGCCATCTTGCGCAGCACACCGAGAACGACAAAACTCTCGATTTCACTCCATAGTCATGCTGCAAACCACACTCTTGGAGCATTTAAAGTCGCGTGGCGCGATTTTGCAACAGACAAGCTCGAGTGCGGGCGCAAACGTGTCGGTTTTACAACGTAACGTCTCGTGTGAAACATTTCCCGTGACACCCGCAGCCCGATGTGACTCCGTCTCATACATCCACCGAACTGACAGCTGAAAGCCAACCATTGGCACCGCCCTATAAAAACGGCGAGCGGCCAATCACGGCGCTCCGGAATCCCTGTGCGGTGACGTTCCGTTCGCTGTGCGCATGCGCACGTCAGCTGGGTAAGCAGCTCTCACTTCTCACAAGCTCGCAGGAGTGCGAAGATGGCGGTTGGCCCCGATCCGCTGCTGGGCGAGCTTCCCTCGAAAACAGCGGTGAATAAGAGAGTAGTTTGTCACATTATTTCGCCGTCTCTGGAAGCAGTGCCATCGGTGTTGAGTGACAGGAAGCCTGGCGCTAGCAGCCAGGCGGCCGTTAAATCACATGGCTAGTTCCGGGACGAGCTCATGTCCAGCTGGGACTTGGTCAAGACGTTGCTAAAGCAGGTACGCTGTGTCAACTACTAATGTTTTTGTTTTTGTTCTTTTGTCTCCCCAAAGAAGTGCACACTCAAAGCAAAGCACCCCCGAGCAGACAGAGCACAGCAGTTGATGTGTTGTAGAGTTTGCCCCCCACCACCACCATCACATTCAGGACTGTTTCTGCGCCTCCTAAAAATAAGTTGAAGTACAGGAGAGTGTCATTTAGAACGAGGTTCCCCATGGTTCAGAATCAGATATGGATGCATCATCGACCAGTTCGGACTCGGCTACTACCACGGCGCACCACGACCAGGGAAAGGCACTTGTTGCCAGCGCAACTTCTCTCCCAAATCACGATGGAAATAATGGCCCGTCCCCGGTTCAAACTTTGAATGGAAGCCAGACCATGAACTCGCACGGTTCAGGTGGTGGTCGCCTCGCGGGGACGACGACAGTGACATGTGTTCGGAGTGACAGCGGCGGTGCTGCGATGGCTGTCACGGCTGTAAACAGTAGTGGGACGGCGGCGGGGCTGTCAAAGCAGGGGCTCGTCGGTGCCTATGTCATGTCAAACAGTGTCATCCACGCGCCGTTCATGAACTCGCCAAATGTCACCAGCGCGCCGCAGCCGGCAGCGCTGAGCCACCACCACACAGGGGGGGCACAACACACAGTGACACAGTTGAGACCGTCTATGCAAACCGCTGGGTCGGGTATAACTTTGAACGGGAACAACAACAATACGGGGACCCATGTGGCTGCTAATGCGGCGACTCAGCCCGCTGCTGCTGCTGGCATCCCAACTCAGCTTCATGCGAACAATGGTCAGCCGTACGGCAGCAGCAGCTCGCTGTCTGTCAGTGCGGGCTCCAACATAATGAAGGCAGAGGCACCCAAAGCGATTATACAACAAGCGGGACCGCAACAACATCATCAGACGAATGCTCCTGGAGTTGTCAGCTCTCCCAGGACTCCTTTCCCAGCTCCGGCAACTGTTGCTGCCTGCAGTCCAGGCGGGAACAACCGACCCCTGGCGCCACAGATGTTGGCCCCCAGGCCCCAACAGGGACCCCCGGGACAGCCTAATGTACACAACTTGCAGCTCCCCCCGGGTAAGTAGGATTATTAATACAATTTTGTCTTATTCAGACCAATTACAGTACGATCTATCGCAGTGTTTCTCAAACTTTGAAATGTCAAGGTCTCCCCTTAACTCTGACAGTGTACAAATGGAACATCCTTTGGTTCCATTTGTATGCTGTTGGAGTTACAGACTTGTATGGGTCCATTTAGGCCCCCCTAAAAGGAACCCACAGAGTCCTTGGAATACACTTTAGCCCCTTTTCGACTGCAGTTTTAGCACCACACCACACCACACCGCACCACATAAAAATATCTACATTTTCCATTACAAAAAAGTACCCCTATCGGTAAGAAACAAATTGACCCTTTTAACTGTGTTTATAATACAATATTAATTTTTATTACAACTATCCTAATTATAATGCACTGTAATGGATTATAACTGTGATTATAATACATTATAAAGTATTAATGTATTACTATGATAATTAAAATACACTATAATCTATCTATAAATGCGACAAATCTCTGTCTGTCTGTCTGTTTGTTTGTTTGTAATCCGCGTATCTCGAGAACCGTTCGTCCCACCGGCTTCAGATTCGGCACGCGCGTTCCCCGCCGCGGCGCGGAGTGCAGTGCCGGGTCTCGACCCGACCCGACGCGCGGTTTTCCCGAACCGGCGCGAAACGTTCGGAATCTGACATCAGGCTGTTTCTGAGGAAATCGGCGAAAGCTCTGACTCATTGTGACATCACTTCATAAAAGGCTCTGACATCACGTACGCCACATGAGTCAACAAAAAATCTCTGTGAGTGTGTATGTATGTAGGTAATCCGCGTATCTCGAGAACCGTTCGTCCCACGGGCACGCGCGTTCTCCATATATGGGCATAAAATGAATGCCCCCATATGAGAACCGTTCGTCCCACGGGCACGCGCGTTCTCCATATACAAAAAATCTCTGTGAGTGTGTATGTATGTAGGTAATCCGCGTATCTCGAGAACCGTTCGTCCCACGGGCACGCGCGTTCTCCATATATGGGCATAAAATGAATGCCCCCATATGAGAACCGTTCGTCCCACGGGCACGCGCGTTCTCCATATATGGGCATAAAATGAATGCCCCCATATATGGGCATAAAATGGATAAAGGGACACAGACAGACAGATTCAGAGATCTCCATATATGGGCGTGAAATGGACGCAAATAGACAGATATCTCCATATATGGGCATATATGGGCATAAAATGGACCCAGAACTATATGGACGCAAATGGCATATATGGGCATAAAATTTACGCAGAATCACAAAGATCTCCATATACGGGCACAATAGCACAAAATGCATAAGAAACCCTAAGGCAGTGGTCCTCAACCTTTTTTCTCAATTTCTGCCTCTAATCTATCTATAAATGCGAGAAGTCTCTGCGTGCGTGTGTGTGTGTTTGTAATCCGCGTATCTCGAGAACCGTTCGTCCCACCGGCTTCAGATTCGGCACGCGCGTTCCCCGCCGCGGCACAGAGTGCAGTGCCGGGTCTCGACCCGACCCGACGCGCGGTTTTCCCGAACCGGCGCGAAACGTTCGGAATCTCCTTATGCGGGGTTGATTGTTGACATCAGGCTGTTTCTGAGGAAATCGGCGAAAGCTCTGACTCATTGTGACATCACTTCATAAAAGGCTCTGACATCACGTACGCCACATGAGTCAACAAAAAATCTCTGTGAGTGTGTATGTATGTAGGTAATCCGCGTATCTCGAGAACCGTTCGTCCCACGGGCACGCGCGTTCTCCATAGACAGATATCTCCATATATGGGCATAAAATGGACCCAGAACTATAACTGCAGTGATCTCCATATATCCATATATGGGCATAAAATGGACGCAGATAGCCAGATATCTCCATATATGGACATAAATGGACAGAGGCAAACAGATGGTCAAAGATCTCCATATATGGGCATAAAATGGACGCAGACAGACAGATACAGATATCTCCATATATGGGCATAAATGGACACAGGCAAACAGATGTTCAAAACGGGTCCTATGACAACAGGTATAATGAGGTTTGCATTAAAGGGGGAACCGGCACTGTGTCTGCAACACAGTTGGAGGCACAGACAGATACTCCATATATGGGCATAAAATGGACGCAGATAGACAGATATCTCCATATATGGGCATAAAATGGACCCAGAACTATAACTGCAGTGATCTCCATATATGGACATAAAATGGACGCCGACAGACAGACAGACAGACAGATACAGATATCTCCATATATGGGCATAAATGGACACAGGCAAACAGATGTTCAAAACGGGTCCTATGACAACAGGTATAATGAGGTTTGCATTAAAGGGGGAACCGGCACTCTGTCTGCAACACAGTTGGAGGCACAGACAGATACTCCATATATGGGCATAAAATGGACGCAGATAGACAGATATCTCCATATATGGGCATAAAATGGACCCAGAACTATAACTGCAGTGATCTCCATATATGGACATAAAATGGACGCCGACAGACAGACAGACAGACAGATACAGATATCTCCATATATGGGCATAAATGGACACAGGCAAACAGATGTTCAAAACGGGTCCTATGACAACAGGTATAATGAGGTTTGCATTAAAGGGGGAACCGGCACTGTGTCTGCAACACAGTTGGAGGCACAGACAGATACTCCATATATGGGCATAAAATGGACGCAGATAGACAGATATCTCCATATATGCATGGGCATAAAATGGACCCAGAACTATAACTGCAGTGATCTCCATATATGGACATAAAATGGACGCCGACAGACAGACAGACAGACAGATACAAATATCTCCATATATGGGCATAAATGGACACAGGCAGACAGATGGTCAAAACGGGTCCTATGACCAGGTAAAAAACAGGTATAATGGGGTTTGCATTAAAGGGCGGGGCATTCATTCCCTATTTACATTGTTCCGAGTTGGCCAGGTCGCCGACTAGACGCTGGGCCGCCCGAAACAAAAAATCTCTGTGAGTGTGTATGTATGTAGGTAATCCGCGTATCTCGAGAACCGTTCGTCCCACGGGCACGCGCGTTCTCCATAGACAGATATCTCCATATATGGGCATAAAATGGACCCAGAACTATAACTGCAGTGATCTCCATATATCCATATATGGGCATAAAATGGACGCAGATAGCCAGATATCTCCATATATGGACATAAATGGACAGAGGCAAACAGATGGTCAAAGATCTCCATATATGGGCATAAAATGGACGCAGACAGACAGATACAGATATCTCCATATATGGGCATAAATGGACACAGGCAAACAGATGTTCAAAACGGGTCCTATGACAACAGGTATAATGAGGTTTGCATTAAAGGGGGAACCGGCACTGTGTCTGCAACACAGTTGGAGGCACAGACAGATACTCCATATATGGGCATAAAATGGACGCAGATAGACAGATATCTCCATATATGGGCATAAAATGGACCCAGAACTATAACTGCAGTGATCTCCATATATGGACATAAAATGGACGCCGACAGACAGACAGACAGACAGATACAGATATCTCCATATATGGGCATAAATGGACACAGGCAAACAGATGTTCAAAACGGGTCCTATGACAACAGGTATAATGAGGTTTGCATTAAAGGGGGAACCGGCACTCTGTCTGCAACACAGTTGGAGGCACAGACAGATACTCCATATATGGGCATAAAATGGACGCAGATAGACAGATATCTCCATATATGGGCATAAAATGGACCCAGAACTATAACTGCAGTGATCTCCATATATGGACATAAAATGGACGCCGACAGACAGACAGACAGACAGACAGACAGATACAGATATCTCCATATATGGGCATAAATGGACACAGGCAAACAGATGTTCAAAACGGGTCCTATGACAACAGGTATAATGAGGTTTGCATTAAAGGGGGAACCGGCACTGTGTCTGCAACACAGTTGGAGGCACAGACAGATACTCCATATATGGGCATAAAATGGACGCAGATAGACAGATATCTCCATATATGCATGGGCATAAAATGGACCCAGAACTATAACTGCAGTGATCTCCATATATGGACATAAAATGGACGCCGACAGACAGACAGACAGATACAAATATCTCCATATATGGGCATAAATGGACACAGGCAGACAGATGGTCAAAACGGGTCCTATGACCAGGTAAAAAACAGGTATAATGGGGTTTGCATTAAAGGGCGGGGCATTCATTCCCTATTTACATTGTTCCGAGTTGGCCAGGTCGCCGACTAGACGCTGGGCCGCCCGAGCTTCTAGTCTATCTATAAATGCGAGAAGTCTCTGCGTGCGTGTGTGTGTGTTTGTAATCCGCGTATCTCGAGAACCGTTCGTCCCACCGGCTTCAGATTCGGCACGCGCGTTCCCCGCCGCGGCACGGAGTGCAGTGCCGGGTCTCGACCCGACCCGACGCGCGGTTTTCCCGAACCGGCGCGAAACGTTCGGAATCTCCTTATGCGGGGTTGATTGTTGACATCAGGCTGTTTCTGAGGAAATCGGCGAAAGCTCTGACTCATTGTGACATCACTTCATAAAAGGCTCTGACATCACGTACGCCACATGAGTCAACAAAAAATCTCTGAGTGTGTATGTATGTAGGTAATCCGCGTATCTCGAGAACCGTTCGTCCCACGGGCACGCGCGTTCTCCATATATGGGCATAACGCGTTCTCCATATATGGGCATAAAATGAATGCCCCCATATATGGGCATAAAATGGATAAAGGGACACAGACAGACAGATTCAGAGATCTCCATATATGGGCGTGAAATGGACGCAAATAGACAGATATCTCCATATATGGGCATATATGGGCATAAAATGGACCCAGAATCGGCACGCGCGTTCCCCGCCGCGGCACGGAGTGCAGTGCCGGGTCTCGACCCGACCCGACGCGCGGTTTTCCCGAACCGGCGCGAAACGTTCGGAATCTCCTTATGCGGGGTTGATTGTTGACATCAGGCTGTTTCTGAGGAAATCGGCGAAAGCTCTGACTCATTGTGACATCACTTCATAAAAGGCTCTGACATCACGTACGCCACATGAGTCAACAAAAAATCTCTGTGAGTGTGTATGTATGTAGGTAATCCGCGTATCTCGAGAACCGTTCGTCCCACGGGCACGCGCGTTCTCCATATATGGGCATAACGCGTTCTCCATATATGGGCATAAAATGAATGCCCCCATATATGGGCATAAAATGGATAAAGGGACACAGACAGACAGATTCAGAGATCTCCATATATGGGCGTGAAATGGACGCAAATAGACAGATATCTCCATATATGGGCATATATGGGCATAAAATGGACCCAGAACTATATGGACGCAAATGGCATATATGGGCATAAAATTTACGCAGAATCACAAAGATCTCCATATACGGGCATAAAGGGACACAGACAGACACACAGACAGACGGATACAGAGATCTCCATAAATGGGCATAAAATGGACGCAAATGGCATATATGGGCATAAAATTTACGCAGAATCACAAAGATCTCCATATACGGGCATAAAGGGACACAGACAGACAGATTCAGAGATCTCCATATATGGGCGTGAAATGGACGCAAATAGACAGATATCTCCATATATGGGCATATATGGGCATAAAATGGACCCAGAACTATATCTGCAGTGATCTCCATATATGGACATAAAATGGACGCTGACAGACAGACGGATAACAGATATCTCCATATATGGGCATAAATGGACACAGGCAAACAGATGGTCAAAACGGGTCCTATGACAACAGGTATAATGGGGTTTGCATTAAAAGGCGGGGCATTCATTCCCTATTTACATTGTTCCGACTTCGGGCGGCCCAGCTTCTAGTCTATCTATAAATGCGACAAATCTCTGTCTGTTTGTTTGTTTGTAATCCGCGTATCTCGAGAACCGTTCGTCCCACCGGCTTCAGATTCGGCACGCGCGTTCCCCGCCGCCGCGCGGAGTGCAGTGCCGGGCCTCGACCCGACCCGACTCGCGGTTTTCCGAAACCGGCGCGAAACGTTCGGAATCTCCTTATGCGGAGCTGATTGTTGACATCAGGCTGTTCCGGAGGAAGCGCTGACTCATTGTGACATCACTTCATAAAAGGCTCTGACATCACGTACGCCACATGAGTCAACAAAAAATCTCTGTGAATGTGTATGTATGTATGTAATCCGAGTATCTCTAAACCATTCTTCCCACGTTCTCCATATATGGGCATAAAATGAATGCCCGTATGCGGAACTGATGTCTGACATCAGTCAGACTCTGTGTGTGCAGAGATCTCCATATATGGGCATAAGGGGACAATGGCAAACAGATGGTCAAAATGGGTCCTATGACAACAGGTATATTGGGGTTTGCATTAAAGGGTGGGGACAAAGGCTAACAGATGGTCAAAACGGGTCCTATGACAACAGGTATATTGGGGTTTGCATTAAAGGGTGGGGCAGGCATAAAATGGACGCAAATAGACAGATATCTCCATATATGGGCATATGGGCATAAAATGGACCCAGAACTATATCTGCAGTGATCTCCATATATGGACATAAAATGGACGCCGACAGACATACAGATACAGATATCTCCATATATGGGCATAAATGGACACAGGCAAACAGATGGTCAAAACGGGTCCTATGACAACAGGTATAATGGGGTTTGCATTAAAGGGCGGGGCATTCATTCTCTATTTACATCGTTCCCGAGTTGGCCAGGTCGCCGACTAGACGCTGGGCCGCCCGACAGCTTCTAGTAGATTATAATAGTGGTTATAACACAATAGAATCTATTATCATGTATTTGCGACCGTAGGTCGCACTTACTACAGAAAGCTGCTCGAGGTGTCCGTGCGTCCGTCAGTCAGTCAGTCCGTCACACCTCACACTTTTGCCCTGCTCATATCTCGGCCACCGTTGGCCCGATCCATGCCAAAATTTCCACACAAACTCCTTGCCTGCCAAACTACAACCTCCAAGGACCCCCAGAGTTCCAGGGACCCCCAGGTCCCTGGGGGACCCCCAGGTGTAAAAAAAATACCAAATGTGCAAAAATTACCAAATGACCACCCCAACGGGCCTGCTCACGGGGAATTCCCGGGGACCACCCACTCCTGGTGCTCCAGAACGGATGCAAAAGTGGTGGCTCCATATATGGGCGTGAAATGGACGCAAATAGACAGATATCTCCATATATGGGCATATATGGGCATAAAATGGACCCAGAACTATATCTGCAGTGATCTCCATATATGGACATAAAATGGACGCTGACAGACAGACAGATAACAGATATCTCCATATATGGGCATAAATGGACACAGGCAAACAGATGGTCAAAACGGGTCCTATGACAACAGGTATAATGGGGTTTGCATTAAAAGGCGGGGCATTCATTCCCTATTTACATTGTTCCGACTTCGGGCGGCCCAGCTTCTAGTCTATCTATAAATGCGACAAATCTCTGTCTGTTTGTTTGTTTGTAATCCGCGTATCTCGAGAACCGTTCGTCCCACCGGCTTCAGATTCGGCACGCGCGTTCCCCGCCGCCGCGCGGAGTGCAGTGCCGGGCCTCGACCCGACCCGACTCGCGGTTTTCCGAAACCGGCGCGAAACGTTCGGAATCTCCTTATGCGGAGCTGATTGTTGACATCAGGCTGTTCCGGAGGAAGCGCTGACTCATTGTGACATCACTTCATAAAAGGCTCTGACATCACGTACGCCACATGAGTCAACAAAAAATCTCTGTGAATGTGTATGTATGTATGTAATCCGAGTATCTCTAAACCATTCTTCCCACGTTCTCCATATATGGGCATAAAATGAATGCCCGTATGCGGAACTGATGTCTGACATCAGTCAGACTCTGTGTGTGCAGAGATCTCCATATATGGGCATAAGGGGACAATGGCAAACAGATGGTCAAAATGGGTCCTATGACAACAGGTATATTGGGGTTTGCATTAAAGGGTGGGGACAAAGGCTAACAGATGGTCAAAACGGGTCCTATGACAACAGGTATATTGGGGTTTGCATTAAAGGGTGGGGCAGGCATAAAATGGACGCAAATAGACAGATATCTCCATATATGGGCATATGGGCATAAAATGGACCCAGAACTATATCTGCAGTGATCTCCATATATGGACATAAAATGGACGCCGACAGACATACAGATACAGATATCTCCATATATGGGCATAAATGGACACAGGCAAACAGATGGTCAAAACGGGTCCTATGACAACAGGTATAATGGGGTTTGCATTAAAGGGCGGGGCATTCATTCTCTATTTACATCGTTCCCGAGTTGGCCAGGTCGCCGACTAGACGCTGGGCCGCCCGACAGCTTCTAGTAGATTATAATAGTGGTTATAACACAATAGAATCTATTATCATGTATTTGCGACCGTAGGTCGCACTTACTACAGAAAGCTGCTCGAGGTGTCCGTGCGTCCGTCAGTCAGTCAGTCCGTCACACCTCACACTTTTGCCCTGCTCATATCTCGGCCACCGTTGGCCCGATCCATGCCAAAATTTCCACACAAACTCCTTGCCTGCCAAACTACAACCTCCAAGGACCCCCAGAGTTCCAGGGACCCCCAGGTCCCTGGGGGACCCCCAGGTGTAAAAAAAATACCAAATGTGCAAAAATTACCAAATGACCACCCCAACGGGCCTGCTCACGGGGAATTCCCGGGGACCACCCACTCCTGGTGCTCCAGAACGGATGCAAAAGTGGTGGCGCCCCCAGTGGAGGACCCCCTGCCACTGCAGCTCACATAAAATGCCGTAACTCGGGCTAGGAGCGTCCGGGAGAGCCGGGGCCGGTACCTAATCGTCCGCCAAGGCAACGCGGACACCCCACCCCTCATTTCTCACATGGCCCTCTTCTAGCGCCACCTACAGGCCGATTTTTAAAACACATTTTTGGCCACTGCTCCTACAGTTTTGGCCCTCAAATCACGGAAATCACTACACAGTATGTCTACACTCATGTCATCAACATGGATCCGGAAGTTTTTGGAAAAACTAATTTTTGCCCTATTTGTGGAGATAAGTGACCTACGGTCGCTTATCTCCCGATTAGGGAGTCTTACTGGTATAACTATATTCTGGTGGTCTAAATGAAAAGTCAGTGAGTGATCATCATTATGAAGTGTTTGGCCCTGTTTGGCCTAGCTCAGACCTACTCTAGAGTGGATACTTTTTAGTACCCTGTTTAGTACCACCTTCACACCACTCTACCCAGGTCCTTGTAGTGGAAAACCTGGCACAAGTGGGCGGTGTGGTGTGGAGTTGGGCCAGTGGAAAATGGGCTTTAGAGAACTATCTCCCCGACTCCCTCCCCAGTCAGAGTTTAATGAATGTAGAATTATGTGCAGGTGCAGGATGTAATGCTCTAAATTAGGTGACTTCATTTAATTGACCACGTTTAAAAAATATATTTGACTTAAAATAAAAAATACTCAAAAAAATACAGTGATCACCCTCCCCTGTGCCAATGTTGGCACCCTGTGCCCAAGGTTGCCTGCTCCAGTGCCCCTGCCATACAGTACAACTACTACAGTAACCTGCTGCTTACACATTATAACCCATCTTATTTCAGCTAACCATAATGAGTTCCCAGAACAGAAGCACTCTCTTAAAACGGGAACAAGTGAGAACACTAGAACCATAGTCATAACATAAAAGACATATTGTGTACGGATTGTTATGAGATCTTTCAATGTCACGGAGAGCCAGATTGAAGGCCAGCTCTGTTCTACTGACTGAGCTGTGCCTTTACAGTTGCCTCACACAATCAACACTTAATCAGCAGGATGTATGAACTTTACTACAACACCTTCCTCTGGTTTTCCATCATTACCTCTCAGTTCCATTCCTAGCGCAGTGCCCCTGTATGCTAAATGGATATGGATCAATGTATACCTCTTATTAGATTATAAATACTCTGGTTGTATGTTTGCCTTTTGGTTAGAGAGAGAGAGAGAGGGAGAGGGAGAGGGAGAGGGAGGGAGAGGGAGAGGGAGGGAGAGAGGAACCAGGTGAGAAAGTGGACAGGTAGACAAGACCACATAGTAGTTAATGCCAGCTTTCCCCCTTTCTTTATGCTGTGGCACCTAGGGGTCAAGACTCAGGCCATGGCCAGAGGGCTATTGTTGACTTCCGCACTAACTATGCCAGTTTGTCTTTTTTCTTTTCAGCACTCTACTGTATTGGGGTTTCACACAGGGCATAATCCTTGACTGCAGTTTCGATGAACAATATCAATCACTAGTCAATCTAATATAACCGTAAGCCTAAAGCCCGTATCAGAGTCGGGTCCAGTGCCGTGTAGTCTTTTTGAGCGTTAACGTTGTAGTTTTATGACTCAAAAAGACTACACGGCACTACACCGCGGTGGAACCGCGGACCCGACTCTGATACGGGCTTAAGTGGGGATGGGACGATAAGCAATATTATCGTTTATCGTGATAGAAAACACTCATGATAATCTTATCGTGGAGATTTCATTTATCATGATATTGTCCTCATTCATGCACTGGGATCAATTCAACTTTTATTTGCAGAGCTGCATATCCGGTACCACTTACACCTTCTATAATTGGTAAATGGTACTTATAATATACGTACTTTATACAGTCTTTTTTTTAACACTCTATCAAATGTTCCGCCCCAGGATAATGGATTTTGATTATCGCGATAATATCATAAATCGTGATTTCTTTTGTCTCAAAAATCGTGATATGAAATGTTCATATCGTCCCATCCCTAAGGCTGAGTTGTGTTTGATTTGCCTCAGGGATGGTGCTGGTGCGCAGTGAGAGTGGGCAGTTGCTGATGATCCACCACCAGGCGCTGGCCCAGATGCAGGCCCAGGCCCAGCAGGGAGCGCTACAGGCCCCTCGACCCGGCACACCAACAAGCATGCCTGCAGGCCAGGTAAGACCACTAAACCCTGCTAACATGACCCCTTTGGCCCCAGAGCAACCTCCTTTGACTGCAACATACACAGCCCTTGTGCAACCCCATCTCGCTTTACTGCCTCCAGCTCAGCAAGCAGCTATATTTCAAAACATAAGTAGCACATGAGTAGCACATTATGTCCTCTCTGTGTAAAAAGAGTGTATTGTTAGGGCTGTCACAATTATTACATAATCGTCAAAATCGCAATTATTTGACATAATCGCGATTATTTTGTGATAATCGTCATAATCGTTTACATGTTGAAAAATGTTTATATATGTTCAAACATTTAAAAAATTGTGGAAATAGCAGATCTACAAGCTCACAACGCGTCGCGATGCGACGTGTTGTGAGCTTGTAGATCGGCTATTTCCACTATCGATGTTCTTTTTTAAGTATAACATTTTCAAATATGTCAGTCATTTCTTTGTATATTTAGGTTATGTGTCATATCTACCATGTGCAACTTCAAAGCCTACAAGCCAAACAGGAATGTAATTGTCAACGACAGAAACACAATTAAATCGTTAATCGCAATTATTTGAGTGACGATTAATCGTCATGTAAAATGTCATAATCGTGACAGCCCTAGTCATCTCTGTGTAAAATGGGTGTAATGTATTGTAACGTGTGGGTCCTTTAAGACCCCTGGGAACTCCATGATCAGCAGGCAAGTGGCTCCCAGTACCATCATCAGACAGACGGCTCCATCCCCCACGCCCACCTCTGCCACCACCACTCTCCACAGACCGCCTGTACTCCAGGTAAGCCAAGCCCTTTGGGTGTACTGTATATATCTTAGGGATGGGACAAATTTCTTATCACAATTATTGTGACAAGAGAAATCGCGTTTTACGATATCATCGCAATAATCAAAATTAAAAATCCATTATCCTGGTGCAGAACATTTGCCAAAAAATTGCCGATCTACAAGCTCACAACAGTCAGTTCTTCACGACAGTTTTTCGCGGGACATCGCGTCGCTTGTGTCGCCGGCAGTGCGGATGAGCTGTAAGGGCGAAAAGCGACCTTGCGCTTTAATATATCATTTAAATGGTATAAGACGGAATTCATTTCTTAGCGGATTCCTCGTGACTCGAATGTCCAGCAACTTATTTTTTCACCATGTTGCTAGTCAGCTTGGCAACATGGTGAAAATAAGAGCTCAACAGATGAGTTCTGACTTCTGAGTGCAGTTCAACCATCCATTTGAAACCAATTCTGGGACTTGAGTGGATGCTGTCCATTTACGCCAAAGAAATAATTCACCTGGATAGTGTAAATCTTCTCCATCATCATCATCATCTTCAAAATCTAAGCCTGTGCTCTATAAAGGACTGGCACAGAAAACATCAAAATGCTGTCCATTGTTGTGTCGATTTCTGGGTCTTGAGTGGATGCTGTCCATTTACCCCAAAGAAATAATTCACCTAGATTGTATCCATCTTCCACCTTCTCCATCATCATTAACTTCAAACACATCTTGTGCTCTTATCAGTCGGGTGCTCAAAACAAAAGCAAAAACCTTTCATTCATACAAACATGTGCCAGCCTGCCTCAAATACTCTTGCTTTCCATGCCAATGACCCATGTAGAACATACTGAAATACTGTATCTACTTCCTCTTTTCTTCTAAGCCTGTGCTCTATAAAGGACTGGCACAGAAAACATCACAATGCATGAATGCAGTATGAAGCACAGCCTAATAAGTTATAGCCTAATATGCAGAAATGGGCACAAAATACAAAAAAAGTATTTGAAATACAAATAAAAAATACTATGTGCAATACTTACCAGGATACTGTCACCAGGATAGTGTCTTGGTGACAGTATCCTGGTCAGTATTAGACCAAGTACTGACCAAGCATTTAGATTTCTTTTAATTTTTTTTCAAAATACTTGTTTGTATTTTGTGTCCTAATGGACATACATGTCCATTGTTGTGTCTTATCGGACATATAGCGAACAACAAATGGTGAAACGGTTAACCATGTACATTTTTGTTAATTTCTGTTCTCACAGTCCTGTGGCCCCCGACTTCAATTGATTTTACAATTGTGGCCCACTGCCTAATCTAGTTGAATACCCCTGTCGTAGGTGTTGGCTGGGCCAGGAAGAGAACTGACCAGAGTAGTCTGGGTTGACAATTGATGTCGATGTTCGAGTTCTACAGCAATCTCCAGCTGAAATATAAAAAGATCTTACAAATAAATGAATAAACATGGTCATTTCAAGTGTATCCACACAATTCTATTTATTCTTTAAACCCTCCCAAACACACAGCTGATGTTTTAATGAAAGCCCTAGAAAACATGACGGCTCTAAGTAGGAATTCACTTTCTTTACCCAGACCTCCACCGGGGCTGCGCTGCCAGGCATGACCTCCAGGACTGTCACCCAAACAGCTGGGACCACAGTTACCTCAGCAACAGTGAGCAATGTGAGTTGAGCCAAGTCTCATGGAGCACACAAGGCTTGGCCTCTGCAGAAAGTGTTGATTGCAGTATTTATATCGCTGTCACCATTGTAGACGCATGCACAGAACACAATGTTATATCTTGTACAGTAACTCATCTTCATGTAACTGAACTTTGTCTTTCTCACTTTAAATTTGTTACGTGTCTCTGGTAGGAGACAATGGAGAACGTAAAGAAGTGCAAGAACTTCTTGTCTACATTGATCAAGCTGGCGTCAAGTGGGAGACAGTCTTCAGAGACAGCAGCCAATGTTAGAGGGCTGGTGAAGGACCTGCTGGTGAGCAAGCATCACATAGCTAGCACGTTTCTTAAAGTCGACTTCAGTTGTGTGACTGTATTCTTTCACATCTGTCAGGGACATTGATAATGACCAAGTTAAATGAAATGCTAATAGTTCTTAATCCTCATTATTTATTCTGCTTTGGGTATTCTAGGAGGGTAAGCTGGAAACCGAGGACTTTACCAGCAGATTGTACAGTGAGCTCAACTCCTCACCACAGCCTTATCTTGTGCCTTTCCTCAAGGTAAGGAAGTAACTTGTATCGGTATTCCTTTGGGAGAATAGACTAATGCAGGTGTCATCAACGTTTCTTCACGCCAAGGACGGTTTTTTGAAAGTCCTACAGCTTGCTCGATGGTGAGAACCTTTGAGCTCAGAAACTATTTCTGCCAGATATGCACATTTTGTGGCCCAGACATAATTCTCGCATTAAGTTTCGCATTAATTCTGCACTTCTGGAGCCACAGCCTTTACAAGTGCTAGTAGTGCCGTCGGTATCTGCCGTGGCACCATGCCGGCCCTGCCGCGGCTGTTGTCGGCAGTTCCGGCGACGTCGCCGCTGTCGTCGTTGCCGGTGAATGCACTCGGATGAAAAGCTCAAATATATATCTATACTATAATTTTGCGAATGTCTGAGTGAGTGTCTGTCTGTCTGTCTGTCACAGCGTTTCTCCTCAGTGGCTGGAGCAATTGATCTGAAATCGCATCACCATTAGCATATGAACACACCTGATATAACTGTGAAGCCCGTTTGTCACTTTCACAAATCGTATGCTGTATATTAGCATTTTTATGGTGTAACTACTATCTATTCTGCATCTAGCATGAGGCATATCTATTCTGCATCTAGCATGGGGCAACATGTTTAACCAGCTCTGTGTGTGCGTGTGTGTGCGCGTGTGTGTGTGTGTGGGTGTGGGTGTGGGTGTGGGTGTGGGTGTGGGCGGGCGGGGGGTGGGGGGGGGGGGGGGGGGGGGGGGGGGGGGTGTTGGCTGGCCCTCTTTCAGATGTTGTCATGTAGATCGGTACACAGTATCTCTGTAGCCTTTAAACGAAACGGGTATTTCTTACATTGATGCTCCTACATATTATCATGCAAGCACCAGAAAGTTACTTTCCATCCCTCATATACTGTGTGTACAGTGCACACCCCATAACCCACACACTGCACATCATTTCGGAGCTCATATCTTTGAACGGGTAAGGGCTAGTATATCAAATTCACCAGTATTGGAAAGGATATTCAAATATCTACCGTTTTTGTATGTCTTCCAGAGAAGCCTCCCAGCAGTGAGGCAGCTCACCCCAGATTCAGCAGCCTTCATTCAGCAGAGTCAACTCCCCCAGCTGTCCTCTGGACCAGCCTCCACCTCCACCACCTCCACCACCACCACCAACCCCACCACCACCACCACTACAGTGGTTCTGAGTAGCGCCGGTCCTCGCCTCACCGCCCCGCTCACAAGACCACAGTTGCCTCAGCTCCAGCCTGCCATCAGCAAACCAGGGCAGACGGCCCCACTGGTAAATGGCACATTCTCTTTCACAGAGAATAAGTAACATATCCTGTAACTTAGATCGAAGAACCACCTGAAAGGTGTTTTAGAGTCTAAAATCATCCATTAAAGGGGAATACCACTCATTTTCAATATTGAACTATGTCATTAATATACCAGTTGGAGTTGTTGTGTGGAAATAAGAGAAAAGTCCCCCCCCCTTCTGTGTTGCCTAGAACTGGAGGATTGATTGTGGGGTTTAGCTTGCAAAGTAGGCCTACACTTTGATGACATCAATGACAGTTCATTGTTGAAAATGAGTGGTATTCCCCTTTAAGCAAACCTCCTTTCAGGATAGCAGGATACGAGGATAGCGCTCCCCTTGCCTTCATTTATTCACAGTGGGTTGCCAGTAGGGATGGCGTCAATACCCTTTATTACACTTTGAAGCTACATTCTAAATGTTGCACAAAGCTTTTAGTTTTTTCTTGTTTTTTTTTAAACTGCGTTAACCAGGGCAGGAATTTCATGGAGGCCATGAAGGCCATGGCCGCCGTTGCCCCTCAGTTTGGCCTTGTGTCCCAAAAGAAATTTCTCATAGTCATATGTCCCTTTCTTGTCATATGTCCCTTTCTTGTCAATATGTATACAGTAGACACAGTGTCCTTCTTGTCATGTAGCCACACCTTTTGTTGAGACTCTTTAAACCAATCCAGTAACTTTGATTGGTGCAGGGCTGAACATGGATCAGATTGTAAATATCATCTTTTATCTATTTCACTGCAGATTAGGTTATCATCATCCCTAAACCTTAAATTCAACAAATTATTTCAATGGACTTGTTTTATTTGATGGCCTTCCTGCCCTGGCATTTGGCCTTTGTGCCCTTAAAAATGGCCAAGTTGCCTGCCCCTAAAATGACAAAACTCCAGGCCTAGCGTTAACATACAGTATGTCTAACTGGGAGCATTCTAGTAAAGGGTTTAATGCAGCTTGAAACATTTCAGCTTAATTTATTTTTGGAGCTGTGTGGAACACAAGCTCCCCTATACGTGGCCGTGTGTGTAGGTATGTGGGTATGTGGGTGGGTGGGTGGGTCTGTGGGTCTGTATGTAGCCTGTATGTAGTAACCCTGGGTGACCAGAGAGGTGCTGTTGAGTCTAGCCTGCCCTGAGCATCAACTGCAATACACACACACACACACACACCCACACACACACACACACACACACACAGCTCCACTTCGAACAGAGGTTCGATTTTGTACTGTATATGTATATATATATGCATATGTAGTTCAGGGTTCCCACGGTCATGAAATTCCTGGAAATATTTTGAAATTAGAAAAATATTTTTCTAGTACTGGAAAAGTTTGAAATTGATCAAGGGTCCTGGAAGGTCCTGGAAAAAAATTAATACCTCTGTCTGAAATGACAAATTAAACATTGCCAAGTTGTCAAATATTAGAGGGAGAAAGTGTGAAAATAGCTGATCCTACATGCTCACAACGCCTCGCGCTCACAAACGCTATTTTGCTATTTGCTATTTTCACAATAAAACCGTGTTATACAAAATTCCTCAACTCTTAGTGCTCGTCAGGGTGCCGGGGTTCCCAGTTCAAATATGATTATTTCGGGGGTCACGGCCTGATAAGGTTGAGAACCACTGGCATACACTACCTGTCTTTGGGCATTGCGCATAGGACTCGTTATTGAGCTGAATTATTGTTATATAGTATTGGAAATTGGGTTAAATATTCTGGAAAGGTTTTGGAAATGAATTGGTAAAAATGTGTGGGAACCCTGGTAGTTGGACACGCCATCTCCATGCAAATATATTTTCACCACATAGTTATTTCAATCTTGCTTTTCTGTCGCTAGTCGCTACAACATCATGTTCATTTTCAGGTATTCCAACCTCAGCAGCAGGGGGCAATTCAGAGACCTCAAGTTACCGTGGCAACAACGCCCATGGTGACCCTCAGGAATCAGGCCCCAGGACGCATCATGCTGGGTCAGCCACAGGTGCTCAACTCAGGTGAGTCATCATCACGACTACTGTATACTGGGCAAAAGGCAAAAAATATCCCAGAAATCTCAAAAATGCCTCTGAACCCATTTAGAACGGGTACACATTATTGTGTATCATTATTTTATGCTTTAACTATTGAAGAATAGCAGATATACAAGCTCACAGCGCGGCACCGAGTGCCGCGCTGCAAGCTTGTAGATCTGCTATTTTTGAAAAATCGTGAACATTTGAATTTTGACTCGATTCTATAAGTGTCTTTTGAATCCTTCTAAGATGTTTTGAAAAAACTATGTTTCTGAGTCAGCAATCTGGCCAGCCATCGTCAAAGAAAAGGTCCTTTTCACCTAAATGGAGCTGAGTTAGTCTGTTCTTGAGAGACTACTATGTCAGTGGTTCTCAAACCTTTTCAAGTGAAGGACCCCCAAAATGATATTTATTTGGACACGGACCCCCATCTCAAAATATTTAGTTCCAGGGACCCCCCAGAAGCAAAATTTGAGTTACAAATGTTCACTTTGAAAATACATATACCGGTAGTCAAAGATTTGCACACATTTTCACGACTTTTTCAAAAATCAAACCTCGGTTCGAAGTGAAGCGTTGAATTTTTATTCTATGTCTTCTAGAGCTATGAAATCTGTTCTAGATCTATACATTCTGTGTTCTAGATCTATACTTTCTATGTGCTTTAGTTCTATATGTTTATGAATTCTGAATGAATGAATGATGAGGAAACCATGCAAGGCACCAATCTGCTCACCGGGAGCAACTAGGGGTTCAGAGTCTTGCTCAAGGACTCTTTGACACTAACACTGAGGGAGCCCGGGATTGAACTGGGAACCCTTTGGGAACCCTCCGTGTTCTAATGACGCTTTCTCTACCCCTAAGCCACTGCCACCCATGTGTGGTATTATTCATTCATACTTCAGTGACTTTAATATCTACCTGTCATCATTTGTCTTCCTGCACTGCTGTGAGTAGGTAGTGCGCCTGTGCATTATGTGTATTGGTGTGTAATTCGGGTGATTAGCCCATCTGCCTGTCACTGTCTTTCTCTCCAGTTCCTATGGTGAGACCTGGTTTGGCGCCAGCTACTAAACAAGTCCCTGCTACAGCCCTGTCGCTTGCTCAAAAAAACAACCTGAAAGAGGCCGGTGGCACTTTCAAGTAAGAGCTGTAACATACTGTATATCTCATTTTCATTTTGGGGTCTTCAGTTCACATAATGGTCTGGGAATGTTTTGCTTGTAGACAGGAAACACTTTCTTTCTGAATCCTATCATTCTTTTGTGAGGAGGAAATGTGATAATCGGTTTTATGTCAGATTTTCAAATGCCATCGTCACAATACGATTCATGCTAAATATTGGTGTGCTCTTTAATCTTTGCAAATGCCCCAAATGGGGACGCTCAGTTTAAAGTGACTAAGAAATCCCCACCATCATCATCATGCGTTTATGATTGAGGCTTTTTACTGATGTTGTCTTTGTGACCAGGGATGATGATGATATCAATGATGTGGCATCCATGGCTGGAGTTAACCTATCAGAGGAAAGTGCCCGCATCCTAGCAACCAACTCTGAGCTGGTGGGTGCAGTGACACGCTCGTGTAAGGACCAGACGTTCCTCAGCTCCTCCGTGCTGCACAGAAGGATGCTGGACATAGGTGAGATACACCAGGGGTTCCCAAACTTTTTTGTCTTAGGGTACCCCATGAATATCTTTTAATCCGAGGCACCCCTACATTATAATCTTCACTCCCAGCACCTTATATTTATCATCCTCGTTGTCGGGTGGAAACCTTGTATGTCCAAAACCGTTCGTTTTATATTTATCATCTATAAAATGTACTAAACTAGTGAAAACAGCAGATCTACAAGCACACAACGCCTCGCATCGCGAGGCGTTGTGTGCTTGTAGATCGGCTGTTTTCACTAGTTTTGTGCGACAGAGGTCTCTGCCTGACAGTGACGATATTTGAGTGATTATGTTGCGAGGAAAACGTTGAGATAATAGCCATTTTGGTTAGAACTGACTGAAAATAACTTTGTACTTCAAGTTTAAAATGATACTAAAATGATACTAAATATAATAGTGTCCAAATAAATTCCAAATATTATCAAATGATCTCGCGGCACCCCTGGACTGCCGTCACGGCACCCCAGGGTGCCCCGTCACCCACTTTGAAAACCCTTGAGATACACACACTAACGTTTTCCTCTTCCATCCAACCATTTGTCTGTCTGTCTGTCTGTCTCTCTCTAAAACCCTTCACTGTGCATGTCTCTGTGCTCCAGGCAAGAGGTTTGGGGTAACTGAGCTCGATGGTGAGGTGGTGACCTATGTCTCCCATGCCACTCAACAGCGGCTCCGGAATCTTCTGGAGAAGGTCACCCAGGTGGCCCAGCAGAAGAACTTCAGTTTCAAGGTTTGCTAAATCTTGCTAGGCTGTTAGTCTTCAAAATTATTATTATATTATTATTATTGTCTCCGCCAGGCCAAAGGCATGGGGAGAATATATTATGCAACCTGTCTGTCTGTCTGTCTGTCTGTCTGTCTGTCTGTCTGTCTGTGTGTGTGTGTGTGTGTGTGTGTGTGTGTGTGTGTGTGTGTGTGTGTGTGTGTGTGTGTGTGTGTGTGTGTGTGTGTGTGTGTGTGTGTGTGTGTGTGTGTGTGTGTGTGTGTGTGTGTGTCTCTCTCCACACACATTGGATCAAAGCATTTTATTCTATCCTTTTTCAAATTTAGTGAAAAACTGTAAAAATGCTGGCAAAGAATGATAAATAAATAAGTAAAGTGAAAATGAGTTTTAACACTTGGGCTGCACATCCAGGAACATGATAAGGATTACCCCCCGTTTAACTTTCCAGGAATAGAAAGCAGGCTGTAGTTTCTTTTAGCTTGACGATGTCACTGGTAGACAGGTTTCAGAACTGTCCACAGACGACCTCTGAGACACAAAGTGAGTAGACAAAGATCGTATCATATTATAGTTATTTCATACAGAAGGATGGTCTTCCTTGCTAGACTTTGCCTCCAACGGGGACTGCTCTCCATTCTGACATGTCTCCACTCCGACATTGACTTCTTATTGTCGGAGTGGCAACACTTCCATAGAGGTTAAGGTTAGGGTTAGGGTTAGGTATAGGGTTAGTGTCGGAATGGAGACATGTCGGAAAGGAGACATGTCAGATGGAGATGTGTAACCGCCTCCAACAGTGCCCATGGTGGACTATGCATGGCAGAGGCGTCCTCTCCCTGAGCCAGGCCTAAACCTGACCGCATACCAAATAAATAAGTTGTGCCCCTCTTAAATCCAGAACATGTCCACTTATTTTGATTTTTCTTCTTTTTTTTTTACTTAATTCTTTTTATTTTGATGTATTTTATTACTGAGAAGGACTGTTCAACTGTGAACTTACCAAAGTCTGAGTCTATGCTACTGTTCTATTTTATCTCATGCAATTGAATAACTCACTGTGTGTCAGTGTAGCTCAGTCGGTAGAGCCTTGCCTTTGGACCCACAAGGTCAAGGGTTCAATCTCAGCCACCGCCAACTCAGCATAATTATGAGTAGCACGGCTTTGGTGCGTCAAGTCATCTCCCTGGGGTCTAGTGCATTGTAACGGGGATACACTCCCACGTTTTCAGCTGATACCGATAAATATTAAGCCTCTCCGACCTACTTACTTATTGTTCTTGATCAATACTGTCTTCTGTTGACAGGAGGAAGGTTGCTACGAGCAGAGCAGTGACGTTCGGGCTGAGCTGAAGTTCTTTGAGCAGCTGGACCAGCTGGAGAAACAGAGGAAGGAGGAGCAGGAGAGGGAGATTCTCCTGAAGGCAGCTAAGGTACCAACAGCAGTGTTGATTCCGTCGACTAAAACTATGACGAAAAATGTTTGTCGACTGCTTTTTTTTCACTGACGAAAACGAAATAAAAACTAAGCTGTGATGACTAAAACTAAGACTAAATATATTGACAATTTCGTCAACAAAATAAAAACTAGACGGAGGGCACTAGTCCTTTTTATGTTTGGTTGCTCTTAGGTGTTGCGTGCTGAAAATAGCAGATCTACAAGCTCACAATGCGTCATGCTCCGACACATTGTGAGCTTGTAGATCTGCTATTTTCAGCACACAACCAAGAGTAAAATCAGTCATTACGATGCCATCAAGGCCTGCCAAAATACATTTCAGTTGACTAAATCAACTGAAGATTTAGTTGCCTAAAGTCGACTAAAATTAGACTAAAACTAAAACTTTTCAGGTGACTAAATTATGACTAAAACTAAAAGACATTTTATTCAAAAGACTATGACTAAAACTAAATCAAAATTTGCTGTCAAAAACAACACTGACCAACAGACAGATATGACTATATATATATACACCTTACAGACTTTATGATCCTCCCATTACAATCACCTGAACAGGGTAATGTCACAGCCAATTCACACCAGCATCATCACGACACTGGCACGTTCTGATGGAGCTGTGAGTTTCAACGCAAAGTCTAGGGAGGCCATAAGCTCCACAAACCTGAGAAAACCTCAGCCTTGCTGCAAGCGCACCAGCATCCAACCAATCATATCCCCTCTCTTCCCCCATTTCTCCACTCACAAGGAACACGTTTTCTCCCTGTCTGTCAGTCCGCACTGTATTCAAAGCTGGAAAAACTGTACTGTAATTCTTGAAGAATGAAATTGACTTGAACTTTTACTTATTACTGTGTGTGTGTGTGTGTGTGTGTGTGTGTGTGTGTGTGTGTGTGTGTGTGTGTGTGTGTGTGTGTGTGTGTGTGTGTGTGTGTGTGTGTGTGTGTGTGTGTGTGTGTGTGGAGATAGAGACATATATATATCATGTGGTTGTTGTGGTACTATGCAATCAGCTATTGGCGCATCCCCTTTAAAAATAATCTTGAGGCCAAAAATATATATAAACAAGGTTACTCTAATCTTGAGGCCAAAAATATGCATAAACAAGGTTACTCTAAGCATGGTATTAATGTCATTGTTTAGCCTGGTACTATGTGGACCCCTAGTGCAAAGGGAGAGACATTACAGCCTTCAAGTACAGTGCAGATGCTATGTAGCCTGTATAGAAGACAAGGATTTAATAATTGACACAAAGTATCCTACTGTATAATAGCTGGATTTATGGACCGTTTGATTGTTGACATACTGTAACAGTGTTACTTGTAGGTTGTTATTACAATTGCATCCTCTGTGTAAATGCATTATAGGAGGCTTTGAGTTTATAAAGTATGTGATTACTTAATAATGTCCATATGACGCAAAATCAGGTCTGGTCACACTAGTAGTCATTTAGCTTGTGGAAACAACACTGGGCTATAACGAGAAGGCTTATGATAATTCATGCCACAGCTTCTGCGTTCACCAGTTTCCTGAGGTCCTGAGTTTGTTCACTCTCAAGTGACTTCTGTGCCTTCTCGTCCTCACCTCTCTGTTTATTACCGTAGTTATTTAGTCACATTGTGTTTTTATGGAGTTAACTTAGCCAAAGAAATACAGTGGCTGCCCAACTTGCCCATTCCTCCTCATACTTACAGTTTTGAACGCACCAAGGCTCTGGCTATGAAGAGTCTAGTTGTAACATTGGGTGCACAGCGTCAATAACTATGAGGAGTCTGCAGCTATTTGTTCTTAGTTCTACTTCTAATATGTATGATTGTCCACTAGTTCTCTAGCCAGCACCTCGTTAGGTGTGGATTCTTTCTGCCATTGTCCGTTTAAGATGTTTACAATACTTCCTTAACTAACGTTTGTGAATGAACTGTTAAAGGACAATTTCGTTTTTTTACAACATGGGTTCAGAGAAAATATAAGATGAGTGTTAAAATGTTTTAATTTACTGCTTTCTATGGTTTTAGCGATTTTAATTATGTTGATTTCAGTGGGTGGGGGGATGCGTACAAGTGGCTAAATATGTATTTTTAGACACAATAAGCACATTCCCAAGATGCACCACAATCTTTCATGGGCAGATGTGACTTATGGGGGTTAGTAGTGTTACTGTAATTAGTATTAAAGAAATCGTCGGCTTATTGTGTCTAAAAAGACAGATTTAGTCACTTGTACGCATTTATCCCACTGAAATGCTAAAACGAAAGAAAGTCAATGAAAACATTTTAACACTTATGTTTTCTTTTCTTTTCTTTAATTATAATCTAAAACATGAATTGTAAAAAAACAAAGTTGTCCTTTAACTAGTTTATAACAGATGGTTATTCTAAAGTGTTACCCAAAGTTTGGGATGGAAACACTGATTCTTTGGCAAAGGTGTATTTTGTGAATTTGTAAATTGTGTATTAACCTTTACTGTTTTGGCCCTGCAGTCCCGAGCTCGTCAAGAAGACCCAGAACAGCTGCGTCTCAAACAGAAGGCCAAAGAGGTACGGGTCAAATTGGATGTGGGGAGAGGTGTATTGCAGTGAGTTTTGCGCAGGGGTGTTGCACCAAATTCTGGGCCCTAGGTACAAAGATCCTCCCACATTTTGTGCTTTAACTATTGAAAAATAGCAGATATACAAGCTCACAGCACGGCACCAAGTGCCGCGCTGCGAGCTTGTAGATCTGCTATTTTTGAAAAAACGTGAAAATGTGTGCAAGTCTTTGAATATTATAAATCCTTCTAAGGTTTTTTGAAAAATCCTATGTTTCTGTGTCAGTGGTGCTGACACTTTTTCATGTCAAGGACCCCCAAAATGATATGTATTTGGCCACGGACCCCCATCTCAAAATATGTAGTTCCAGGGACCCCCCAGAAGCAAAATTTGAGTTACAAATGTTTGCTTACAAAATACATATATTCAAAGATTTGCACACATTTTCACGACTTTTCAAAAATAGCAGATCTACAAGCTCGCAAGCGGGGCACTCGGTGCCGCGCTGTGAGCTTGTATATCTGCTATTCTTCAATAGCTAAAGGCCCCTCCACCTTGGGCCCTAGTAACTCTCAGTCCCACTTCCCCCCTCCCTTGTGACGCCCCTGTGTTCGCGTGTCTGATCCTCACACTGGTTGTGGCTGTTCTGTCCAGATGCAGCAGCAGGAGTTGTTTCAGTTGAGACAGAAAGAGGCCAACCTGACAGCTCTGGCTGCCATCGGCCCCAGGAAGAAGAGGAAAATGGGTTCTGGATCCTCTGCTGCCGGAGCTGAGGTATACTAACTAACTAAACGCCCACATCTCCCCGGATTTGCCATCATTACCTCTCAATTGCCATCCCTGGCCTGCCAGTGGCTGGTTATTAAAGCAGCTGACGCACCTGTTATTGTCAGTTATTTAATGCAATTTCCCCAAATTTGACTGTCTTTTGATATTCATCAACCCAGGAGAAAGTACCTGCAGTGCAGTGGTGAGATGAGTCGATTTAGGCTGGATATATTGTCTGTGGGTGTATTGGATTAAATTATAACTAATCAAAAAAGAATCATGCTCGAAAATGTAATTTCTCCTCAGAGCAAACTGATGTCCTTGTGCGCCGGTCATAAACAAATCACAGACCACCAAGAGTGGATGATGTAAAATAATCTTGGGAGGCAATGACAAATGCATTTTATACGTCTACTGTAGTATTGATACAGTTTACAGTTTAGGCATTTAGCAGACGCTTTTAATCCAAAGCGACTTACAATAAGCAGATACAAAACATCACAATATAATATGTCAGTACATCAACAGCAATATAACAAGTGCAAATGGATATCTATCTAGAAAAAAAAACACAATATAATCAAAGTTCTAAAAAAAAAAAAAAAATGCTAACTATCTTCATGTATGGTCATTGATTTTCTGTAGTGCTAAGGGTTTAGGTGGAGTTGATTGATCCAAAGAGAAGCTTTTCTCAGTATAAAGCTTAATACATTCCAAATACCGGTAGTCACCAACTAAACCACTCTGATGGACTTAACACAGGATACCTGCTGGCATACTGTATTGTGAACACTTTCTGCCTAGGATAGGGGTGTCAGATTGGTGGCCAGGGACGTGCTGGCCATTGGGAAAAGCGGGACAACTCCCGAACGGCCGGTTCATTCCTGGCCGGTCCAGGCCGGCCATTAGGAAAAAATCTAACTGTTTGCACAAAAGTAAAAATTAAACTGTTTGCACAAAAGTAGTGAAAACAGCAGATCTACAAGCACACAACGCCTCGCACCGCGAGGCGTTGTGTGCTTGTAGATCGGCTGTTTTCACTAGTGTAAATCAGTTTTAAAATGATAAATACAAAACAAACGGTTTTGGGCATAAGGTTTCCACCCGACAACGACGAAATTAACTCATGTAATTGGCCCACTGGCTTGTCACTTGTCATGATCTGAAATGGCAAATCTTTGAGTAGCAGCAGCGCTATAGAGAGAGATCTCTCTCTATAGCGCGCAATGAGGGCCTCTACAACTCTTTTTCCCGGGCCCAGGGGCCCAGCACGTCCCTGTTGGTGGCCCCCGCAAGATGATTCTGGAAAGATGTCTGTACAGCAGCTGCTCTCATGCTGCTCACTCGCCACTATCCCTTTCTACCACGGTCTGTTAGGTAGCCTGCTGCATGTGTACTTGGGGAAACTATTATAGACTGTAGTTAACCATCCATTGTGCATGACTCGTTAACCCCCAGTCTGTCCAGGGCTTGAATGAGGCTGGAGAAAACCTCATTTGCGGTTGTGGTGCTTAAAGTGGCAATGCCATAGATAGACCTATTCCCCTACAGTCTTCTAGGGAATAATGGATTGCTACATAAGTGAAGTAAAAACGTTTTTCGTCTTTTTCCCCCCCTTTTTTATCGTTTTAGGTTTGCATGATTTTGAATCGTGAATTGTTTAGAACGGGTACACATTATTGTGTATCATTATTTTATGCTTTAACTATTGAAAAATAGCAGATATACAAGCTCACAGCGCGGCACCGAGTGCCGCGCTGCGAGCTCGTAGATCTGCTATTTTTGAAAAATCGTGAAAAAATTAGAATTTTGACCCGATTCTATAAGTGTCTTTTGAATCCTTCTAAGATATTTTGAAAAACCTATGTTTCTATGGCAGCAATCTGGCCAGCCATCGTCAAAGAAAAGGTCCTTTTCACTTAACTGGAGCTCAGTTAGTCTGTTCTTGAGAGACTACTATGTCAGTGGTTCTCAAACCTTTTCATGTGAAGGACCCCCAAAATGATATGTATTTGCACACATTTTCACGACTTTTTCAAAAATAGCAGATCTACAAGCTCGCAGCGCGGCACTCAATGCCGCGCTGTGAGCTTGTATATCTGCTATTTTTCAATAGTTAAAGCAGTCAATAATTCTAGGCCTAAATGGGTTTAATACATGATTTTAACACATACTTTTAGAAGCAGACCAAACAATCAATCAATCAGCCTGAGGCTGGTCTGAGGACTAAACATTACATTAGCCTTTAGCGGTTTCAATATCAAAGGGCGGACACAAACCTCTGGAGTGTTACCAAAACAATCAGACCACACACAGTGAACGTCTCCGTGGGCAGCGTCTGAAGCCCGTATCAGAGTGTACGGTGGAGAGCTATCCACCGCAAATTTGAGGTGGAAAGCTTTCCACCTCAAGTCAGAAAATAAGTGCAGGCCATCATAGTCACGGCCCACGGTGAAGTCCTTTACCCCGTCTAGACCGGTTCAGGGCGACCAATCAGTGAACGGGGTGTAGAGCCTGCCTGTCTGATAGTAAAAACAGAGAGTGTTGGGACTCACGGTGGAAAGCTCTCCACCGTGAGGAATGATGTAACGTTGTAGTTTCATGACTCAAAAAGACTCGAAAAGACTACACCGCGGTGTAAAGCCTTCCACCGCGGACCCGACTATGATCCGGGCTTAACACACTGCCAAACTACAGTACACAACTGGTGACAGTTCTTAAATAGGAGGCCTCAACTCTGAAGGTGGGGAATCAATCGACGATGAGTTATCTGAGAAGGTGGCACCTGTGAGCTGAATGAATGATAGAGATTCTCCTATTGCGATTTTTTGGGCCGATACCGATCAACTGGAACCAGTATCTGCTGATACCGATATTCCTGATCACAGCGCCAAATCCATAAATTCTTCTATTTATTGTGTTACTGGAGCAGCATTTATATATTTAATTCTTCTTACAAAACATTGACATTGTATATTAAGTAGAAACATTAGGAGATTGCAGGCTGAGGTTCTTTAGTATCCAATTCAACTTGTAGGAGTTGAAGCTGAGATTACATTCAGTCCCACAGATAAATATTGTGAAAATAGCTGATCTAGCTTGTAGATCGGAAAAGCCGATAGAGGCAAAGCCGATACCAAGCAAAGCCGATAGAGGCAAAGCCGATACCGATCAAAGCCGATAGAGGCATTATCGGCCGATCGCGATCAGTCACCGATCAGTCGGCACATCTCTAATGAATGAAGTCAGGGCCTATCCGAGGCAAAATAGAATAATACAATAAATGGATTTAATTAACCCATTTAGAACGGGTACACATTATTGGGTATCATTATTGTATGCTTTAACTATTGAAAAATAGCAGATATACAAGCTCACACGCTGCGAGCTTGTAGATCTGCTATTTTTGAAAAATTGTGAAAATTAGAATTTTGACCCGATTCCATAAGTGTCTTTTGAATCCTTCTAAGACCTTTTGAAAAACCTATGTTTCTATGTCAGCAATCTGGCCAGCCATCGTCAAAGAAAAGGTCCTTTTCACTTAACTGGAGCTCAGTTAGTCTGTTCTTGAGAGACTACTATGTCAGTGGTTCTCAAACCTTTTCATGTGAAGGACCCCCAAAATGATATTTATTTGGCCACGGACCCGCATCTCAAAATATTTAGTTCCAGGGACCACCCAGAAGCAAAATTTTAGATGCAAAACGTTCGCTTTGAAAATACATATATTCAAAGATGTGCACACATTTTCACGACTTTTTCAAAAATAGCAGATCTACAAGCTCGCACGAGCTTGTATATCTGCTATTTTTCACTGGTTAAATCATTCAATAATTCTTGGCCTCATTGGGTATGATTATACTTGAAAAATATGTTTCTGCATTCAGTCTCTCTACAACTCTCTCAGCATTGTTCCCTCTGTTTTTCCATGGCCAGGGCTCGGGGTCGAGTCCCTCTGTTTCGGGCGGCGCTGGTCCATCTGGTTCCAGACCCACCAGGCAGCGAATCACACGCGTCAACCTCAGGGACCTGCTTTTCTGTCTGGAAAACGAGCGATTCACCGGTCGCTCCCACTTCCTCTACAAGGGCTTCCTAAAATAAGGCTGACGGCGTAAAAGAGTGACAGAAAAACAGAGCGCGTGGAGAGGACGATCCACTCCCACAGTAGAGAGAACTCTTCGAGAGACTACCGATATGTAACGAGGGCTATGTCAGCGACTGGACAGGTGTCGGGAGATTTCCAGGTATGCTTGATATGGCGGCCACAACGGATGAGCATGTCCACCTGGAAGGGTTCTTTGACCCTGGCTTACGAAATGGACTTTGGTTGTGTGTGCAGTCACCCTCTGCTTCTCATGATCCTACGCTGTCTACCTCCCTCAAACAAAGCCTAACTATTTTCCTTCACAAAGTCGGAAACTCCACTCCTTTTAGTATCACTTTCCTGAAAACTGTAAAGAATAGATTCTATGTTTTTATGAAGGATCTTTTTTTTTATGTAAAAATTACACAACAAAAAAGACTTACTGTACAATTATACACTGTAACATAATACAATTGATTTTATTTTTTAGATTTTATCTATATGTGAAAAAGGTTATAAATACATTTCTTTTCTATAGGCCATCAATTAATTTTATGGGTTTCTCCCCTTTAACTGATTTCTGAATCAACTCTGAACTGTGTAATCTACTGAGATGCCTTCCTAACGTCAAAATAAGCCATATAACCAACTGATCTTAACAAAACAATTAACCCAGCTGTTTCACTTCGACTTGACACGACTAGTAGTTTTTTTCTTTCTTTCTTTCTTTGGCTTTCAACATTCAACATATTTATTTACCAAACTCAAGTTATTTATTTAAATAATGTGTGGGACCGCATCTGTTTATGTTGCTTCAGTTGAATACATAATTATTAGGAGCGTGTTTGTTAAGGCAAGGACTAATTATTTCTTAGTGGTTACATGGTATGTGCTGGTTTGTAGAATTTTAATAAGCTTGCGTCTTTTTCTTAACATAATATACTGCTATACCAAAAGTCAATCAACCTGAGACTTGAGAAACTATTTTTCTAACAACCAACAACATGCATTCTTACGCTTTTGATATTAGACTGGCTATGTTCTCCAATCATGACTGGACACGCTTCACTTTTACAGTCTTCTATATAACTTCCTGGCATCCATATCCATAACTTCAGAACTCTGGAGAAGTTACTCTTCTTGTACATTTCTTGTACATTTGTAAATGTTATACCTGAAGTTTGACAAAGCAATGGTTTTGTATAGTGTTGAGAGAATTTACCCACACGTCGATAGCAAAAACGCAATTTTTCTTGTTTTGAAAAGTTTGGAATAAACTGTGATTTTGCAATAACTGTCTTTACATTTATTTTTATTTTATTTGTCATGGACATCACAATTACATTGGACGAACCAGATGCATTGATATAAGTTTATTATAGCACACATGCTAGTTCTCATCACCTGTCCACAGGAGGCTTTTCTATTTTACAAAAATCAAATCTAACACCCAATCAAGTACAATAAACATTAATACTATTCTAAAACCCAATCAAGTACAAAAACAATAATACTAATCTAAAACCCAGTTAGGTACAAACAATTATAATATGTGCTTACTAATAAGAACTATCAACAAACCACAATCGGACCCATCAGCTTGTGGGACATACAACATGTCTTTGTTGGTTGCTGAGATTTGAAAGCTCTGTCGAACAAGGTGTGATACTCACAATAATGCACTAGAGGGCAGTGTCACTCCACCAGAATGTACACGCGGCATTAGGAACACTGTGATCTGCCCAACTCAGAGTGGGATCCACATAGGCTCAAGTGCCTGACGGCGGGTACCCAGTTCGATTCCCAGCCGGCCGGACCAGTTGCCCTACCCGCTGTGTTTCCTGTCTCTTATCAAAGAAAGGCTTGAAGAAGTAAAGGGAATGCTTTGGTCTAAAGTTATAGAGCAGTGGTTTTCAACCTGTGGGTCGGACCCAGGGGGGTCCCCAAATTTTTTTGGGGGGTCCCCAGATGATTAACTTAATGACATTGTCTTCTCACTCAACAGTAAACAAACCAACATAAAGTTTAAGTGTATAGAGGGTATTTGCACATTTCTAAAGTGACAATTTAAGGACTTTTTAATAGCTCTAAAAGGATAAATTAAACATTGGCCAAGCTGTCAAACATTAGAGGCAGAAATGCGAGGCATTGTGAGCATGTAGAACGGCTATTTTCACAATAGAACCGTGTCATACAAAATGTAAGGCCTCAACTCTTAGTGCTCTTAGGGTCTCCAGTTAAAATATGATTATTTGGGTGGTCGCGGCCTGAAAAGGTTGAGAACCACTGTTATAGAGCACAATTACCTACAGTATGTGCCACCTCATAAACCAACCCTGTCTATACATAGATGATGTACATGAATCTGTACACATCTGTGTAGTTCATAGCATCTGTTTAGCGTACAAAACAGACTGGGTATACCTCTCACGAACAACACACATGATCCCCACACAGTCTGCTTCCAGTCTGCGCTGGTCTGTTCTACGCTTTGAGCCTGTCTACATTGTCATCCCGAAAATGCAAATGGCGCTCTGGCAACAGCTGCCACATCAGATGCTGGCAATCTGCTGACATTCATCGCAACTTTTGGGTGGGAATAATCGGGCCTGTTCTGCCACTGGGACAAGCAGTCTGATGTCACGCTGATTGAAGCGGCTTTCATATCCTTGCCAAACAACGAGGAACTGTGATGAGAGGACATTTGCGGCTGTCAATGGTGATGCATCACATTTCCACGTTCCACAGTGGAGGTACAGCTGTTGTCCATTGGGTGGCAATAGCTCATCCTCTGATGTTCTATCATCACATAGAAAACAATAGAAATCACCTGAGCTTTAAGAGATAAGATGATACCTTTAATGGTCGTTTGGGGGGGGGGGGGGGGGGGAGGCAGTCGCCAAGGGCAAAGCTATGGCTAGTGAACACCACGTTCCTCGTTGTCTAGCCAAATGCTAAGAAGAACGGAATGTTGGAGAGGCAGGGGCTGAAATTTCTAAGGGCCTTTTGGTGAAAAAATAGAAAATAGCAGACCTCCAAGCTCACAACGTGTCGCACTGCGACGTGTTGTGAGCTTGGAGGTGCTTGATACCACACTGAACTAAGCAAAACTGGATTCAGGAGAGTTTGGACAAGGCAATTTAATTCTCTTGAATGCCGCCTTCAGCTATGGCATGGAAAGAGGGGGGCATTTTTATTTCTTTGGTCTGGAGGGGGCACTTTTTACAGACAGATAAAAGGGCTGGGGCTCGAGCCCCACTTGATGTCTATGTGTGCACCTGCCTGAAGAAGAATGCCAGTTTAAGCCCTGTTCATAAGGCATCTGTATTCTGCGGTTCTAATCATATTTTGCACATAATGTAAACCTCCATTTCTTTGTATACAAAGCCGCTGAGAGAAGGCATGATCCTGATCAAAGATGGCATAAACGGTTATAGTTGACAGTCACTCACAGCATCTCCGTCTGTTGAATCGAGGGGGGGGGACGCCCCTTGGCCCAAACCTATATTTCCCCATGGTAATCCCCCTCCCCTTCTACTCCTCAACAGCACTTCTCTTTCAGAGTTAAGTCCACATAAGCTCCCACATGAGCGCCAGAGATGGAGCGACAACAGGATGCTGCGGTTGCCTAGCGACGTCTCACTCGCTGCACCAGAGGGCGTTGGGTAAACACCCCGAGCCTGCCAGGAGAGAGAGAGAGGAGAAGAGTGCAAGTGACATTACTCTGTGCCCTGTCACTGTGCTCATTAGCTGGGTCTGAAGGGCAGGTTATTAATGTGTTAGATTCAATGGAGCCATCTCCCTTCTCACCCCTGGGTGAAATTAAGTTATAAACAATACCTTTGGGCAAGATAATGTGTCGCGTAGGCCTGGTTGACTACCCTGGGCTGTGTGTGTCAGTCATGCGCGCACGCACGCACACACACACGCACACACACACGCACGCACACACACGCACGCACATTATCTTGCCCAAAGGTGGTAACATGTCCTTGGGTAGTGGGTACACCCTTCAAGTTTATCTTCTTTCTTAGTAAGATGGTGTTTGAGTGCTCTCATGGCACTTCCCACAATGTTGTCCCACAACTTGCACTTTTATGATCAGCGTCCTTGCCATTCTTGTTCACCCTTTCAGTCGGATTCAGATTCTTTTGTTGCCTTTGCTTTCAAATACTCAAAGAGGAAGGATATTAAATAATTTTGTTTCTGGACTCCTACAGCTAAATGAATTAGACAGTGATGAGGTTTTCAAATGAATTCAAAGATTAGTTATTCCGGAAATGTTATTCTTAATGTTCTATTCATGCTGTGAGACAAATGCAAGTCAGTTTGTTAATTTGATTCCCTTCCAACGCCTCTGCTGATTAAGGCTTGAGCATACAGTATGAATGAATAAAACTCCATCCTTGGAGGAGGAATGGAAGAATGCAGTCTGAATAAACAGAGCTTTCTTTAATTCTCTCGTGGCACTTAATCATCAGTAAAGGACACACCGATTCAGTAGCCCATAACCACTTTTATCCTCCGCTTAAATAGAATATTTCTCCATCTTCCAGAGGAAGCAGACGCTGAAATATAACACATGGGACCAGTGGCGTCAGTTCAGCAAAAGCTAGCGTATGGCAAAGATGGGAGTCCTCATGGAAATGGAGGCATTACATTTTGGATAACACGGTTCTATTGTGAAAATAGCAGATCTACATGCTCACAACGCCTCGCAGCGAGATCGTCTATTTTCACAATGTCTGAAAAAAAAAAAAAAAAACTTTTGTCAGTTTTTTACACAGGTTTCTACGGTTTCTTGGGCTGGATATGGCAGCCTGGAATGGTTGTTCAGGTGCAGCTAAACTTAGCATGTTAGTAAACGTGCCACAATTAACAATAATGCATTGCACCTGTGCAGCTGACCTGCGGAACCTGGGAATATACTATCTTGTCAAGATGGGGAGAATACAAGTGTGGAGAATATAATTATAATACCTTGTTAAAGAGACCATTTTGTTAAATGTTGCATTTGTAGTTATTTGTTACTGTAAGTTAACAACATAATAACCAGCACAGATAGACAAAGAGACATTCATGGATTTATATTTAAAAGTAACTTTTATTTCCCCCCCTGGACCCAGGGTATGGCAGCTGCATACCCCTGCCATACCCAATTGACGCCCCTGGGAAGCATACGCTGAAATATAACACATGGGACCAATCCATTAGTTTACATGTTGTCACAATTCCATTTACTGTGCGTCTCTGCCCTTGTTCCACGGGGTTAATGCTGACTTTAGGACTCCTTTGTTATGGGGTTGAAAGGAGCAGTCGGTTTACGGCCTAGAGATGCTATAATAAGGCTGGTGTTTATGACTGGCGTTGGAATGGGTTCATAAGTGCGGCGGAACCTGTGAGGTATTGACGCCGGGGTTAATAGCCTGTTGGCCTCTTTAATGGAGCTGATTCAGGCCAAACCCGGGCAGCAGCAGGACACCACAGGCAGGTCAGCCCACAGGAGCGAAACCTCTCTTCAGGAAAAGCCATTCTCGTTTACAAAGCCACCTAACATATGGGGTTGGACGTGCACAGAGATGTGTCTCAAACGTGTGTGTGTGTGTGTGTGTGTGTGTGTGTGTGTGTGTGTGTGTGTATACCTATAACAGAAAATGCTTTATCTTAAACATAACCACTTCCATGAATCAGTCACCCGAAACAGACTACTAGACCTTTTAGTACTACAGTATCTAGTATGGGCCTACATCAAATCACGTTTTAACATACCTGCCAACAGAAAACAGGAGATTTCTTGAGGGAGGGTGGGGGGGGGGGGGGTCATGACTGCAAAAAGTATGCGCACAGAAATTGATTTGATGACTTAAGCAATGTAAGACCCATCTTTAATTATAATGCAGTCATGACTTAAATGAATATCTGTGTATGACGGCATGTAATGGCCCCACCCTTTAAGGGAGGGGTCTGGGGGTCTTCCCCCAGAAAAGAATGTACAGTAGATGTAATTTCCAGTGTTCTGGTGAATTTTGGGAGTTTGACACCTCCAGGAGAAATTCCCACAATTTGTTTGTTGTTCGTCTAATAAGAAGAAAGACAATTTTGTTTCAAGTAGCAAGTAGCTTAATGAGTTAGGATACTGAGCTAAAGATACAGAGGCTGTGGGTTCAAGCCCCACTGAAGATCTTACTTTAAAGACTGATTTCCAGTTCAGAAAACATTGTGAGATGACCACACCGTGCTGTCGCAGCAGACTAGTAATGAGGTCTGTGTAGTAGAATACCTTTAATAGGTTTGTTCAAAGCTGGCCATGGTCGAGGCGGGGTCAGCTTGGGGCGTGGGCAATGCATGCAAGATCATACAGATATTCACTTAAGTAATGACTTAAAGATGATAAGTCAAGATATCTTACTTTGCATCAAATCTGTACACCATTTGGCATTTTAAGGCTGAAATTGTACCCACGCTAAAGCAAACATGTAAAAAACTGTAACAGAACACAGGGAAATATTATATTTCTGTTAAGAAGTTTTGGGGGGAACCCCAGACCCTCGTTGTGGAGTTCCGTGCACCCCCACCAACCTAAAAAAGTATGTCCCAAAATCAAGGCGAAAAAAGTGAGTCCCATCAAGGCGAAACACCCGGAGAAAAGTGAGTCCCAAAATCCCCCAAAAAGTGAGTCCCAAAATCAAGGCGAAACACCTGGAAAAAGGTGAGTCCCATCAAGATGAAACACCCGGAGAAAAGTGAGTCCCATCAAGGCGAAACACCTAGAGAAAAGTGAGTCCCATCAAGGTGAAACACCCGGAGAAAAGTGAGTCCCAAAATCCCCAAAAATCCCCCAAAAGGTGAGTCCCAAAATCAAGGCGAAACACCTGGAAAAAGTGAGTCCCATCAAGGCGAAACACCCGGAGAGAAGTGAGTCCCAAAATTCCGCAAAAAGTGAGTCCCAAAATCAAGGAGAAACGGAAAAAGGTGAGTCCGATCAAGACTAAACACCCGGAGAAAAAGTGAGTCCCAAAATACCAAAAAATCCCCAAAAAGTGAGTCCCAAAATCAAGGCGGAACACCTGGAAAAAAGTGAGTCCCATCAAGACGAAACACCCGGAGAAAAGTGAGTCCCATCAAGGCGAAACACCCGGAGAAAAGTGAGTCCCATCAAGGCGAAACACCTAGAGAAAAGTGAGTTCCATCAAGGCAAAACACCCGGAGAAAATGGTGTGCTCTCTTTTTCTTATTTACAATAGAATATTACATGATACAGCTACAAAACATGCAAAACAGAAGCACATAAACTAAATTAGATTTTCAGTCAAGAAAAAGAAAAGAGCCAATTATAGGCTATACAGCTTTCGTTCTATTTCAGAGACACCGTTAGCCCTATACAATCACCTGCCTTGAAGCCTTTTACCTTCTGTAGGCTTCAGCAGAACATAAATGAATTACGCATTGTTTCTTTTGATGGAGAAATGCCACGAAGCACATGTAAATACTGTACCTACTGTAGAGGTGTAATGAGAAGTCCACACACGCACATAGCAGTTACCCCCTCCTTGCTCATTCACACACAAAAGTCAGCAAAAAGAGACAAACAAGCTTCCATTGGGAACATGGCTATAGAGATGTTGGCCATCCTCTCTGTCATGTTATTGTAATGTCATCATTATGCTTACAAGCTTAATGCTAGTACACACGTGTAGTGTGTAAGTAATTATTCATACTAATGACCCTACTATAGATCAATTATTCATTTCTGAGCGCTGGTCTGTGTGCCTGCAGGGATGCTGACAAATGGAAATGGGATTGGACGGAAAGAGAAGTCAAGGCAGTAGTTAAAACATGCTATATAATGGACACCAGAGACTGCCCTTGGTTGTGAAGGAAACCATCTCACACCGTTAAGAAAGCATTTAACCCCCGAGTTAGGCTGAGGATTACTTCTAGTTGGATAGAGCAATGGCTGATTACTGTTACAGTTAAGTGTGCTCTGCGGTTTAACCATTGCACTCTAAGAAAGTGATCATTGCGACCGAATGATTTAGTATGTGAAACAGCACATGCTGACTCCGTCCGTGTGGACGTGTACACGTGTACGGTCTATGGGTTTGCCGCTCTGACGTCACTCTGATGTCAGGGGTACCACTCTAAGAGAATGGGTTTGCCGCTCTGACATCACGCTCTGACATCACTGTGATGTCATGGGAACCACACTAACAGAATCCCTTTATGCCCATATATGGAGTTCCCTGATGTCATCAATAAGCCCATATCTAATAGGATTTCATATGGAAATGCCCATATATGGAGGCCACATCGGCCACATACTACACTAACGGAATCCATACCTGTATATAGCCAAGACAGCCCATATCTGTGTGTCTGGTTTTACAGACTGGGATCTCCATGTATGGGCATAAAAGGGATTGTATGTATGATGTCAGATGTCATAGACGTCATAGGACTTTCACGTAACGAAAAACTGAGTAAGCATGTTTGGGCTCTCACAGCATATCTCCATATACAGTACATGGATCTCCATATATGGGTACCAGGGGTCTCCATATATGGGTAAACGGTCCGATATACATCACTGGCCAGATGGCCAAGACATGGCGCGCCCTTTAGGGCGAGGTCGCTTGTCGCCCTGAGGCGTCTTACTAGTACAAAGTCTGTACAGGGAGATTTGGCCATGCTTTCACTTGACTTGCCATGGGCGAACATTGTCAAACTAATGAGCAATTTAACGACTTGGCTCTTCACTTCCTTACAGCGGCTCCCTCTGTCCTCTCCTTCCTCTCCACTGGACCAATCACCCGCTGTATCAATTGCCAGACCTGTTAAACAGCAGATATAGTCACTCCTTCGGTCCCAGCAGTATAACATCAGATTGATTCTGCCGGGTTTCATCTAATTTTCCACTTGGTATTGAAATAGCAGAAGGGCCCAAGTGCTGTGTCAGCGCAAAGCCATGCCGGGGCGAAAGCTCCGTCAGTCCTGGCCGGAGCCTAGCCCGAGCAGCAGCAAACCCATCAACACTACAGTAAATTGTAAACAGTCGATTACCCAGCCGGCACCAGAACCAAAACCCGGTGGTCCGAGTCATTTCTAGATTGGATTGTTCCCACCGCCAGCCCAGGAGACCCACTGCATTTATGGAGGGGAAATGAAAAGCTCCTGGGCTTGGAGTCGTTTGAAGAGGAGAACTTTATTTACAACACACATGGCAGTGGCTTCAGGCCAGAGGCAAAGCTCAGTCTGTAGGCGCCATTTATCAAGGGGATGACTCTTCGCTCGCTTTACTCTCTCTCGCTCTCGCTATCTGCCACTGGGAAGCTGAGTGAACTTCGACTAACCCCATCAAATAGACCCTGGCATGAAGTTAATCTCCTTATCATGACCGACCGAGATGACTTTTCACCATCTTTATTGTTATTCCAGAGAACCTGGAGCTGATAGCGTTCCTCATTAACATGCTTTGACCTAAAAAAAGAAAGAAAGCCCATCATTATTGTATTGAGGATTAGCTTATATAGCTGGGTGTGTTCTCATTTGGGAGATAGTCTGATGGACATTAGTGGCTCGGATCACCTCTCATTAAGACAGTTGGCCAGTATGCTCACGGTTCATCAGCTATGGCCATCAGGGGTGTCGCACCTAATTCTGGGCCCTGGGTACAAGCCAAGGATCCACTCACATTTTATGCTTTAACTATTGAAAAATAGCTGATATACAATGCAAGCTTGTAGATCTGCTATTTTTGAAAAATCGTGAAAATGTGTGCAAGTCTTTGAATATTTAAATGTTTCTATGTCAGTGGTGCCCAGACTTTTTCATGTGAAGGACCCCCAAAATGATATGTATTTGGCCACGGATCCCCATCTCAAAATATTTAGTTCCAGGGACCCCCCCAGAAGAAAAATTTGAGTTACAAATGTTCGCTTAAAAAATTACATACGTATATTCAGTATATATACAGATCCTTCTCGAAAAATTAGAATATTGTGTGAAAAAGCATTGCAGATGCCATAGCACCCCAAATCAAGGTTGACATTTCTCTATTATAAATCCTTATTTTGAGTGGTCTCGTGTAATATTGTAATATTTTGATATTCATAAGCTGTATGCCATAAAAATTCAAAATTGTAACAAAAAAAGGTTTGGAATAATTCACTGAATGTCCAATGTATCTAGAATATATGAAAGTTTCAAGAAATATATGAAAGTTTCAAGACAATTGACTTTTACACAATATTCAAATTTTTCAAGAAGGATCTGTATATATATATATAAGATTTGCACACATTTTCACGACTTTTCAGAAATAGCAGATCTACAAGCTCATAGCGCGGCACCAAGTGCTGCGCTGTGAGCTTGTATATCTGTTATTTTTCAATAGCTAAAGTATAAAATAATATGTGACGCCCCTGATGGCCATCTCCCTTCGCTCTCCCGCACCCTGTCTCTCTGGAGAGACGGTCATTGACAGGCCAGGCAATAGAAGCAAAGAGCAAACGCATCACTCCATCTCATTTTACTTATATTTACCGTTTCCCCGCACCCCCCCCATACTCCTCTAAATGTTATGCATTGGCTCTGCTGTGGCTGAATCTCTATTTCTCTTTTTTCCACCCTCTGTTGACCCTCCATTACCTCCATCCAATCATTTCTCCACTGGGCCTGCACCTGCATCTTGGCACCCCCCCGCCCCCTCCTTGCTTCTCTCTCTGCCTCCCTCACTGCTCTCTCTCTCTGGGTGTCTCATTAAAGGCGCTCTATCTAATGAGATTACGCCATGGGGATTAATGGTGTGGCTAATTGATAGACACACAGCCGGGGAGGATTAAATCCCTTTAAATCCCCAGCGGGTTTTTTGGTGCCTTTGCTGACTAATTGAAATCACAGGAACGGACACAAATGCACTCCCTCTCCTCAGACTTGGAGCGTTCATTCCCAGTCTGGGCCGAAGAGAGATGAAGCAGGAAAGGATCTTTCACGTGTGGTCTCCAGAGTAGCGGACAGCATTATATGAACAACAATGCATGGTCAACGATAAACTTTTCATTTCTAACGGCAGGCCCCCTCCATTCCACAATCCAACACTTATATAGCCTCTTAGGGAAGAAAGATAGCACACATAGACGTCAAAGGGGGCTTGAGCCCCTGCCCTTTTATCCGTCAGTAAAAATTGCCCTCATCAGACCATGAATGCAGTTTTCACTATGGTGAAAGAAATGCAAATGCCCACCTTTCCATGCCATACCTGAAGGCAGCATTCAGAATGCTTCAGAAGAGCGAGAGAGAGGAGCACTCATCAAACACAGTTCCATCAAATACTTGTTTTGGGTGCACGGCTCAGGGAACGAATGGAATTTTAGAAAGGAGATGCCAGCACTCACTTTAGAATGAAATCTTGGAATTTTTATTTCATGTTGCCCCAGCAGCATTCAGAATGCAGCATCTTATGTTGAAAAAAATTGCCCCCTCTGTGTAGAAATTCATGCCGTTACGCCACATCTCCAGTATTCACTTGATTATGCTTAGTTCAGTGTGGTATCAAGAACCGAAAATAGCCGGTCTGCTATTTTCGATATTTTCACCTAAAGGCCCTTTAGAAATGTCAGCCCCTGCCTCTAGTATTCTCTGCACGTCCCTGGAAGAAAGCATAAATGCATAATCTCTACTACAACTACTGTAAAATACCCTAGATGCAGCTGTTCAATTGCACAAGCATACGGTGCAACCCAGCGAGTACAGGATGGTGCAACCATCTGTTCCCACATTCTATCCTGAAAACAAATACTTGTTTGGGGTGTTTACTTTTCAACACAGTCTAAAAGTAATTTTGTTTTTGTGCCTGGTTTGGCGTATATGCTAAATATATAATATATAAGAATTGGTTCTCAGTGTGTTTCCTTGGTTCATTTAGTAATAGTAGTTAAGTTCATCATAGAACTGATGGTCATTGTGCATTGTGAGCTTGTAGATCTGCTATTTTCAAAAGATTTTGATACATTTTAAATCTTGAAACGGGACACTGTATAATGAGTAAGCTACTTTTAATTTTGGTACTTTAAGTACATTTTGATGACGATTTTTTTGTACTTTTACTCAAGTACATTTTGAATTCTGGACTTCTACTTGTGACAGAGTATTTCTACATTGAAGTATTGACTTTTTACTTAAAAATGTAGTGCTTTTTCTAATTTTTGCCAATAAATCTTTAACTTGGAGATATTCAGTATTGGACATTGAGAAGAGAATTAACAATGAGCTATCATGAGCAATCACAAACCCTGGAAAAGTGGAAGTATTGCAAGGCAGTATCCTTGGAGCTGCTTCTTACATTACATCTAGCTGAAGTGAATACAGTGTGCAGGTGTTTACTGTTTTTTTGATTAATTTGTGTGAGATGAGGGAAAGAAAAGTACTAGATTTAGTTAATGCCTTATGAATTATGGTCTGGAGTTACTGTGATTTGGTGGAACACATTTTAAATCAAATTGTACCTTCCCCCCATGATCTTTAGCATCCAGGGGTTAAGTTATGGAAGTTAAAGGGACACTTTAATTATTAGGGCAGTGGCATTGCTCTACTGGCTAAAGCTTGCATCACAGGCACGTGCACAGATAGACATCAAAGTGGGCTTGAGCCCCTGCCCTTTTATCAGTCTGTATACGTGCCCTCTCCAGACCATGAATGCATGTTACTTTTTACTATGGTGAAAGAAATGCGAATGCCCCCTTTTACCATACGAGGCAGCATTCAAGAGAATTGCCTTGTCCAAACTCTCCTGAACTTGAATGCAGCATCTTATGTGTAGAAATCCATGCCGTACGCCACATTGACTTGATTATGCTTAGTTCAGTGTGGTAATCAAGCACCAAAAATAGCCAACCTCCGAGCTCACAACTCGTCGCAGCGCGACGCGTTGTGCTCGGAAGTCTGCTATTTTCGATATTTCCACCAAAAGGCCCTTTTAGAAATTTCAGCCCCTGCCTCTCTAACATTCTCTGCACGACCCTGTTGCATCACACAATAGCGAGTTTAAGCTTGTTAAGGCAACGGCAGATGACAACGGTAATCGGAAATGATTCTGCGCTCGATAGATAAACCTGCCGTCGCCCCAGCCGTCTCTACTATGGCAGAAGGTCCCTTCCCACGTAGCGCCTACTCCGTCTGCTGCGTGTACGCGTCGCCATGGGAACCAAAGCGTTCAGTGAAAGGGGTGGGAACCCGTCGCCGCCGAGGCTTTGCTTAACCATTTTGATCGCTACGGCGATTACGTCATAGCAGCCGTAGTCCGCCTGGCGTTGCCGTATTGAAAACCATCTAGCTTAAACTCGCTAATGTTTAGCTAACAGCTGGTGCTATAGTATATTGTACTGCACAATATGTCTCAAAAACGTTACGGGCACATTTTCAAAATGTATTGTTTTATTTTCTAAAGCACACATCCAGTATCTAGATGAATTAAGAAAGGAATTCTGATACACCGTATAATAGAACAACTATCAGCAGGCATGGCTATTGAATCTGTCACTGTCCCACGTCGTCCAGAAGAGGCTGACACAAGAGAAAATGTTGACGTTACAGAGCAAGAGGGGAAAGGCTGTTTTTAGATATAAAAAAACAGGAGTATAACAAAGCTTTCTTAAAACTCTTCTAAATCGATCCGCCGAATTGAAACGGAAAATACATAAGCAGGCATCTGGTGCAAAGTAAGGAGGTAAACGCTGAACCTAAAGATGGAATTAAATGGAGATAACACACATATCGTCACTGACTGTCGGGCAGAAACCTCATATCTCCAAGTTGCAAATTTGTAACTTTTTTCGCTAAGTAAAGCACTGCTTCATCATACAAGGCCATCGCACAAAAGTAGTGAAAACAGCTGATCTACAAGCACACAACGCCTTGCGGTGCGAGTGCTTGTAGATCGGCTGTTTTTACTAGTTTAAATCATTTTAAAAATAATAAATACAAAACAAACGGTTTTGGACATACAAGGTTTCCACCCGACAACGACGATGTACAGAAAATGAATGGGGAAAGAGATAAGACAGAAAAGAACTATCCTTAAGCCCACTGAAGAACTTGAGAAAGAGAGCAGCAACTTTTATGTTATTAATACTTCAAAAATATGTATCTTACAGTAATGTTTTTTTTATTTTTTTCAGTGTCTTTATACAGAGTATATTCATATAGTTTATTTCCGCTGACTATGTTCACATTCTCACCACATAGTAACAAGTGCGTCGAGTAAAACATTTTCGGGAAAAAAAGAAAATCATGCACCTTTTAATAGTTTTCATCGACCTATATAAAAAAAGGGAATGTTCAAGGCGAGTAAAATCCTTCCAATACTTCTCCGGTGTCTTCTCTCCCAAGCTGCTGCTTCTCACACTTTGTCTTACTACGCAGATCATGCCTATATAAGCTTTACAACTGTGGAGAAAGCAACAGAAAACCGCACAGGGCAGGCAAGCGTCTGAACATAAAGGCTCCTAGACTCACGAGTCCACAGAGGAAAGGCAGGCATTCTCCACTAATTTAGAAAACCCCCACAGACAGGTCAAGGTATGTATAAAAACAGTCACACCAGATGACACAAGACACTCAGCAGGTCCTTCCAGCAGAGGGTGGCTTCATTCCTCCACGAAACGACTATTTTTTTCTCTCTTTTTTTTCACGCCAATTGGCTGCAGATTTCATTGCGTTATCCTGTAGCATATTATGTCCCCATTGTGTCCTTCTATATTTTGATTGGCCGTTTGGTGTTGGTCACTTGCACCATTGTGAAGGACACTAAGGGGGCTTGTGAGGGGGTGGGGGGGGGGTCAGGAGGAGGGAACGTGCCGCCCGAAACCGCTTTCGAATGGCAACCGACCCTGAGATAGCAGGAGTCTCGATACAAAAAACACACCACAAAAGGCACTTTAAAAAACAACAGTGCTTCTGTTCTAAGGAAATTCAAGTTGACAGAGTGAAAGTAGAGAGTCAGAGTGTTCCCCGGAACATTCTTTTTTCAGTGTGAGACTAAAGTGAAAGATGGTTTTGTCCCAAGTAAACCAAGTCCGGAGCGTATCACTTGACACTCGCATCACTTTCATGACTGCCTTGATTTGTCCCCAGAGAGAGTTCCAGGTCCAGCACGGTGAGAAAAAAAAAGATCACACTATAAGAACTTGCCACTAAAAAACAAAACCAAAGCCAGAATACAGTTGCATCGCAGTGTAGCTCATGTGTGTGAGAGAGCTTGGTTTGCCGTGTACTAAACTAACACAGCACACGTAAGGGTCCAGTCCTCACATGTCTACAATGTCATGTTCTTGGGCCCCCTTATGGCCGTGGTTTCGAGGGGCGTTCGGCCGCCTTGAGACCAACCCCGCCTTCACCCCCGCGGCCCCTTCTACCCCGGCGCCACTCCGCTTCCCCCCTCCTCCCCCTCAGTCGTCGTCCCCTCCGCCGTAGAGGTCGGCCAGCTTCTTGAAGCGCGGGCCCCAGTCGTTGAGGTAGTCGTAGTCCTGGTCCCCCGAGCTGGTGGAGTTGAGCGTGCTGACGGAGCCGGCGGTGGAGCCGCTGCCCTCGTAGTCGAACACCAGCAGGGAGTCGTAGGGAGGGGCCGTGGGGTCGTTGTCGGCCGCCCGCAGGCCCTGCAGTCCAGGGAGAGATGGAAAACACTGTTTTACCAGTGGTGGAAAGTAACTAAGTATATTATTTACTTAAGTACTGTACTTAAAGGGATATTCCACTTTCAAAAAAACTCTGCCTTGCATGACGGGCTGAAAAGAACAGCGTGTCACATTTTCGTTCTTATCATCACTCTAAGGGTGCAAACAAGCTATGCTACATTCAGAAACAGCCAACGCATGCAGAAACGAAATAAAAGAAAAATCCATAAGAGCTATTCTTTTGCTGAATCAGACACACATATACCGGTACGCACACGCACGCGCACACGCACACACACACGCACACACACACACACACACACACACACACACACACACACAGTGGTGTAAATGTGCTGTCCATCAGTAAACGTACGTCGTGAATAAAGTCTCCTATGTCTCCAGGGTGAGGCAGACTGGGTCTGACAGGGTACTGGGACTCAGAGATCACAGGCCTCTCATCCACCCGCCGAACTCCTGACGGCTTGTTGATGATGTGGTCCAGAGACTCCGGCTGCTGCAGCTGGCTCAGGTCGTAGTCCTGCAATGGGAGACAAAGATCAGTGAGAGAATGTTTGGGTCTTCTGCTGTCCCTGGTCAAGAAGACATGAAGTGTTTAGCAGATAATTCAACACAAAGGACGAATTAACCATGAGTTGCCATGCAGTTAAACAGATGTTTCATGGCTTTCTCTTGATATAAAACCAGTAAGACTCCAAAATCGGGAGATAAGCGACCGTCAGGTCGCAGAGTGATTTTAGGGCAAAATGTGTAGGAGCAGTGTCCAAAAATGTGTTTGAAAAAATCGGCCTGATGGTGGCGCTATATGGGACAGATCCATGTTGATGAGATGAGTGTAGACATACTGTGTAGCGATTTGCGTGATTTTAGGGCAAAATCTGTAGGAGTAGTGTCCAAAAATGTGTTTGAAAAAATCAGCCTGATGGTCGCGCTATATGGGACAGATCCATGTTGATGACATGACTTTAGAGATACTGTGTACCGCTTTGCGTGATTTTAGGGCTAAATCTGTAGGAGCAGTGTCCAAAAATGTGTTTTGCAAGAATCGGCCTCATGGTGGTGTTAGAAGAGGGCCATATGTCCATGCGTGCGTGCATGTGAAAATACATAAAGTATTTTGAAACAAATTATAAATGCTGGGTATTTTTTTTTATCACAATACACATACAGCCATGTTCAGACTAAGGCTGTGGCAGATTATTCTTCTGGTTTCCAGGCTAGGTCTGAGAAATGTATTTGAGATATAATATGGATTTTGTATTTTGAAAAAACATTTTATAAATACTGATGCAATGACAAGTCAATTCATAGAGTTGTTGGTAAATATGTCTGTCTCAAGACCCGTCATACTCTGCCTCTCAATTGTGGTTGAATTTGTTCTCAGAGTAGAATCCACATTTCACAATAAATATATTTATTACATGGTATAAACCTGGGTAAATGACATAAAAATGACATAATGACATAATTATGTATTTTCTGTATTTCTGAAATACGGAAAATACAAGATCTGAAAGTATCTTGACACAAATGACATCACATTTTCCCTCCCAGCCAAATGACAAAACAAGAATTAATATTTGAAATACTTTCAAATAGTGCATCTGTGCGTGCGTATGTGCATACCTGGTCCTCCTCTCCGCCTCCCTCCTCGTCATACTTGAGGATGTTGTCTCTGACGTCGTCTTCAGGGTCGATGAGCAGAGGCTTGGCCTGGCGCTCCTTCTCCCTGCGCTTCATCCACACTACGAACAGCAACACCATGCCTACAACACGCACACAGAGGGAAGAACAAAGTATAAATTATTATTTGAGACCGAAGGTCGCAAGTTTACTATGAAAACCGGCACATCTTGTTCGTGTATCTCTGTCTGAAGGTCACGCCTGACACTGTGGTTCCCCTGACACATCACTGTGACATCACAGGTGATATCACAGGTGACATCACCTATGTAAAAGTCCATATATGGGTATTCCCTAGAATCCCTTTTATGCCCATATATGAAGATCCCTGATGTCATCAATATACATCACTGGCCAGATGGCCAAGACATGGCCCATATCTGTGTGGCTGGTTCAGATAGGGATCTCCATGTATGGGCATAAAAGGGATTGTATGTTGTGATGTCATGGGAACCACTCTAACAAAATCCCTTTATGCCCATATATGGAGATCCCTGATGTCATCAATATTAAGCCCATCTAACAGGAATTAATATGGGAATGCCCTTATATGGAGGAAGACATATCCATATATGTGTGGCTGGTTCAGACAGGGATCTCCATGTATGGTCATAAAAGGGACGTACCATACACAGTACATGGATCTCCATATATGGGTACCAGGGGTCTCCATATGGGTAACTGGTCCGATATACATCACTGGCCAGATGGCCAAGAAAGGGCGAGGTCGCATGTCACCCTGAGGCCTCTTACTAGTTATAGTAGAAAGAGAGAGATAGAGTGTCCAACATAAGGAGCTTGAGTATAGCATGTGGATTTGGGGCTGGACAGAAAACTCAGGCAAACTTTCCAGACAACGGGTCCTCCAGCTGCAGCATGCAGATGACTCTTGTGCCGCACTCTCCAGAGAATCCTCAGTCCATCCTTAGAGCTTGCAACGGGATGGGGCTGTCTGTCTGTGAACACCGCCAAGACAGGAGTAGCCTGCCAATGGAGTTCAAGAGGTACCCCACATACATACACACTGCCTGTCTCCACCATCAGGCAAGCATCAGCTGCCTTTGGGAGACTGCGACGCCGGGTCTTTGAGAATAATAACCTCCACCTACACGTTGTCGTTGTCGCGTGGAAACCGTGTATGTCCAAAACCGTTCGTTCTGCATTTATCATTTAAAAAATGATTTAAACAAGTAAAAATAGCCGATCTACAAGCACACAACGGCGTTGTGTGCTTGTAGATCTGCTATTTTCACTAGTCTTGTGTGACAGTCTTGTATGATGAAGCAGGGCTTTACTTTACGAAAAAAGTGACGACATCCAAGGTGGCTGTCTACGAGGTTGTCCGCATCACCACCCTCCTCTAAAGCTGTGAAGCATGGACCACACGCAGCTGTCACATCAAGTCCCCAGGAGCGTTTCCACATGGGTTGCCTACATCGCATCCTGGGGCTCACCACAGCGTGATTGTGTGCCTCACACTGAAATGCTTGGAAAGACCAACCGCGGGAGTATTGAGGCCACGATCACCCATCACCAACTGCTCTGGCTTGGACACGTGATCCAGGTGCCCCAAGACTAGGGATGGGTACCGAATTTCGGTACCAAGCCAGAACCAATAAGGAAATGACGGTTCCTGGGAACCCAAAACATATTTGTAATTTCGGTACTGCCTATCGGTTCCTAGACACGGCTGACACACTAGTAAAATAAATAAAGGCTTCATGATTACATGACATATATATCTTAAAAGATGTATTTGACTATCTGTCAGGACCTGTCTAACTTACGTGACTATGCGACTTGTATTCCTCCACACACACGGGACACGGCAGCGTGTAGATGTGAGCTTCGCGAGCAACAGCCAGACAGGCATGCAAAATATGGACCGTGGAAAGCACTCTTAAGTGTGGCTTCATTAAAGCAGGGAACCCAAAGTGGGTTTAATCCACGTCTGGTTTGACAGCGTGGCATTCATCTGACTGAAAGAGTGTACGGTACCCCGACTGTCCCACAAAGTGTTGTATATCTCTTCATGGGTCCGTTGGTACCGAAAAACACCTGACACCACCTGGTGGGTACCGATTCTATTACCTCGGATCAAGGGTCTTTGTCATTATGCTTAATACCTGAGTCGATCCGGGATACCCGTACTGAGCGCTGCTCAGTAGAGAAAAGTATTAATATGAAGTGCTGCGATGGTCAGACTGTCCTGGGATCAGATTAGTGCAGCTGGACCAAAGTTGAGCGGTGCATGCTGTCAGTTCAGTGACTGGAGAGCGGAGGAGGCACAAAGCACAAAGCACACCAAAGCGTGCAATTTGGGAAGAAAATGCCAATTTAACATTGAGGTGCCCAGAATACTAAGGTTCCCTTCTCTTCCTGTTATCGAAAAAAGACTCAGGAGGAACACATGACTGCCAGTATGTGTAAGTGTTTTTCTTTGTCATAGTGGTGCCCTGATGAGCTGGTATCCAAGATGGAAATTGGACCTGATCAAGACACACTTTGAAGAAACCGTATTGTTACATGTCGTCTGATTCATTTCTCCGCCTCTAACTTTACACAAATTGATAAAAAAAAAAGTATGAAAAAACGAATGTGATGTGAACAAAGGTGTTCCTCTATTAATGGCATGCTTTGAAACCAACATCAAAATCATGTCTGCAGTCTGGGGATTATCATATTTGTATCAATTACCAACGCTGTGATGTCTGTCTTGATGCATGCCTTTACAGGGAACAGACATTGCATAATCAGTGGCCAATCCTGATATAACATCGCTCAGTCATATTATTTTTAACTCTGGCAGCAGGATGTATTTTCCTGAATGTTTTATTTTTGCAATTCTACAGTAGATGTGTTTGGGAATGGGATGTACTCAGCACACGAGAGGATACCTAATATCCAGTTGTATGCAGTGTATTCAAAGCAACACAACATTGTCATTGTCATTGCACGTAGTATCCCTCATTAGCCACCACGGCCCGAGGAACCCGAAAAAACGCAGCTGTTTCTTTCCGCCAGGCCCGAGGAACCAGAGAATGAATATGCTTTAAATTCTATAAAACAATTAAAAGTATGATCGCTGTTTATCGCTAAGCAGTTTCTAATCACCCGCGAAAAAGTGCTTCCGGTCGCATTTCCGGTTTCCACCGGATATGGTTTCCGAGGCGGAAAAGGAGCTCAGCTAACGTTAGCTTTTCATGTAAACACTGCCAGGCGCAGCGCAGCGATGGAAGCGTCTTTTTTCAATGGGATTTTTTTTTCGTTTGAAAGCTGTGATCTGGTGTACACACGCCTGGTGCATGATCCACACACGCACCCACGTTAAAAGGTAAGGACGTCGTGGCCCGAAAGTCGATGTTTTTTAATAGCAGTAAATGAGTTAAACTGGAGACTGGAAAACGCCCAACAGACAACAGCCCACGATAGACAATGGGTTTTAAATTATGGATCATATTGGTATTAGCAGATAGTCGATAATAATCTATCACTGGGATTTGTCTATGTTATCTTCTATATACCAATCTGCTATTTTCGCTACTTCTTGAAAGTTATGGAATGTTTTTCCTTTTTTTAAATATATATACAGGGTTCCCACACATTTTTACCAATTCAATTCCAAAACTTTTCCAGAATATTTAACCCAATTTCCAGGACTATATAACAATAATTCAGCTCAATAACAAGTCGCTTACTCCTATGTGCAATGCCCAAAGACAGGTAGTGTATGCCAGTGGTTCTCAACCTTTTCAGGCTGTGACCCCTGAAATAATCATATTTTAACTGGGGACCCGGCACCCTGACGCGCACTAAGAGTTGAGGAATTTTGTATAACACGTTTCTATTGTGAAAATAGCAGATATACATGTAGATCGGCTATTTTCACAATTTCTGCCTCTAATATTTGACAATTTGGCCAATGTTTAATTTGTAATTTCAGAGGTATTGACAAAATCAATAACCAAAGACAATGCATAGGTATTTTTTCCAGGACCTTCCAGGACCCTTGATCAATTCCAAAACTTTTCCAGTACTGGAAAAATATTTTTCTAATTTCAAAATATTTCCAGGAATTTCATGACCGTGGGAACCCTGTATATATAATATATATTTATTTATTTGGGCGACCCAAACATGTGTAAACACTGTGCTGTACTCACTGAGCAGTATGATGATGCAGATGAGTATGGCTATGATGGCTCCAGTGCCCAGGCCGGCCGCCGCCACCGCCCCTGTCGTGGTGCAGTCCCCGTTCTCGTCACAGGGACACACCTTCACCCTGATCACGGAGCGGTTGGACAAAGGAGGGTTTCCCGAGTCAGAGACGATGATGGGGATCTCGTACACGTCTCCCTCCAAGTAGGGAATCTTCAGCCTCAACTGGGCATAATCACCTGCAACAAGGAGACGGAGGGTGGAGGCGTGAGTGGGGTGGGGTTGAGGAGAGGGTGGGCATGTCAGGGATGATGGGGAGTTAAGAAGAAAGAGAAAGACAAATATATCGTCGCTGTCGGGCAGAAACCTTGTATCTCCAAGTTTCAAATGTGTACATTTTTTAGCAAAGTAAAGCACTGCTTCATCATATACCATCGCACAAAAGTAGTGAAAACAGCTGATCTACAAGCACCCAACGCCTCGCGGTTGTGTGCTTGTAGATCGTCTGTTTTCACTAGTTTAAATCATTTTAAAAATGATGAATACAAAACATACGGTTTTGGACATACAAGGTTTCCACCCGACGATAATATGTGAGTGAATCTGTTGAGTACAGAAACCTTGCTTATTTAGTCATGAGCTTTTGTTACTTACCTTTCATTGGTTCGATATTCATACACACCACAGACAGTACAGTACATAAAAAAATCTACTGTACCATTCATTTATGAAAAAACTAAAAGTTGAGATACAAGGTTTGTGCCCGACAGCAACATATGCTGCTACTGTATCTGAATGTATTTCATTGAAGAAACCTCTCATCTCCATATTCTAGCTTTTTTTTTGTGTTTTTCTTTTTTTCGTAAATGAATTCCCTGCTACTTGGATCAGACTACAGCAGGGGTCCAAATCTTTATGTGATAGAAAAGTTTTTCTCCTTTTTTATATTAACCACTTGAACCCTAGTGTCCATATTCCAAGAACTTTAGCCAAAAATAGCAGATCTACAAGCTCGCTGCGAGGCGTTGTGAGCTTGTCGATCGGCAATATTCGGCAAAGAGGTTTCGTGTACAGGGGAAAAAGAGCAGACTAAGTACAGAGTGAAAGGTCAAGTTTATTATGTATTGACGGTTCAAGTGGTTAAATATCTGAAAACACAAATTCACATGAATCCAAAATACACTGACGATCGTGCTGTCAAACAATGAAACTACATGGAATCTATGAAAATGTTGTGGGGGTCCCTGCTTCATCTCTCTCTCAACTAAGGGGTCCTTCTTGGCCTGAAAACGCTGAAGACACCTGCTGAAAAGTAACAGTCCCTGTCGGACACCCGACAAAGACAACAATTGATTATACTCCTATCTTGATTGATCTGGATTTGGTGTCAGTCATCATCACATGTGTAGGCGTGGTAGTGGAAAGTGGCTATGACATGACCAAAACATACCGCGATTGGTATGCCCCCCCATGGGGGCTCTCTAAAGACATAAACAGAGCATATAACCTTGAGCATCTATCATGATAAGACAAGAGCCTCTGTGGGAGAAGAGCCCAACGTTATGTGATCAGATTTGTCCTCAAGACAACCGCTGTGATACATCCATCTGGGTGGATTAGGTGACAGATCGCTTGGTCAGGGGACAGAGAGATGAATGGATCTCATTTGTCACAAACGACAGATCATACGTCAACACCGGACGGTAGCATCCGTCCCTCGCTGAGCTTTTGTGGGACGTTTTATACACAGCTTGTAGCTCTCTCTTTGCAGTTTAGAACAATACTTTTGTTTTCCCTTTGATGTCCCTCGAGGCCCCCCGTCTGTGGACACTGTGCAGTCAGTGGCCATTTCAGCTTCCATCACGGTAAGGGCGTCATTTAATCCAGTGGACACATACTGTAGTAATGGTGCAAGACCAGTCGGTCCATTTATATTTATCACATCATCTTGATGTGACCACTTATGTGCCATGGTATTCGTAGCCGATATTTCAAAATGGAACACGCTCAATACTGTAACTACAGTAAGTAACTAAGTTGAACTGACGCCTCACGGTTGTGTGCTTGTAGATCGTCTGTTTTCACTAGTTTAAATCATTTTAAAAATGATGAATACAAAACAAACAGTTTTGGACATACAAGGTTTCCACCCGACAACGATGATATGTGAGTGAATGTGCAGTATATCTGTGGAGTACAGAAACCTTGCTTATTTAGTCACAAGCTTTTGTTAATTACCTTTCATTGGTTCAATATTCATAAAACACCACAGACAGTACAGTACGTTAAAAAAAATCTGGAAAATAGCAGATCTACTGTACCATTCATTTATGAAAAAACTAAAAGTTGAATCGCCTAAATAAATGTTTTAATGGGAGTGGCTGTTGATTCAGGGTCTGGAACCCAACCAAAATAAAGCGTGGCGTCAGATGGTCGGTCTCCATGATCCTACCGTTGAGTCGAGAGATGGTCCAGTTGCGGCGGACGCTGGAGGGGAAGGAGGGCAGCTCAAAGACAAACGGTCCCACGTTGGGGTCAGCGTCGGCGTCCGAGGCCGTGATGTTGACCTTGGAGCTGTGGCGCGCACGCTCGCACACCTGCGCCCCCTTGGGCATCAGCACAGGAGCGTTATCGTTGACGTCTATCAGGTAGATCTGTAGCGTACCCGTCCCGCTGGCCTGGGGAGAGCCTGGGGGAAGGAGAGAGGAAGGGATTGAATGAATCAATCATTTATTTACAGACAACACAAACATATTGTCGTTGTCGGGTGGAAACCTTGTATGTCCAAAACTCTTCGCTTTGCATTTATCATGTTAAAAATGATTTAAACTAGTGAAAACAGCCGATCTACAAGCACACAACGCCTCGCACCGCAAGGCGTTGTGTGCTTGTAGATCTGCTGTTTTCACTACTTTTGTGTGACGGCCTTGTATGATGAAGCAGGGATTTACTTTGCGAAAGAACATACAAATTTGAAACTTGGAGATACGAGGTTTCCACCGGACAACGACGATATGCTGTGCAGCACAGGCCGGTTAAACATCCTGCCCAAAAAGGAACATCCTAAATAGGACCTTTTACGGCTTTGTTAACGTTGGAAGTCCTTGGCATTCAGTTCATCGCAAATGGTAACAAGAACAACATTTAATGCAATCATAAAAGACCATTATATGTACAGAGTAAATAACTACATTCAATGCAATTATAAAATATAAAATATAAATACAATAAATGGGGGGTGGGTGTTCACTGGGAGGGGTGACTACGAGCCCAGCGAGCTACATGTCTTAAAGGACCATTTCACCTCTGGGACAACCAGATCTTATTTTATTGTTGTTTGGGACACGATCAAGCTTGCTGAAATACTAAAATATCTAAAAACACAGATTGAACACAAAAAATAACTCAGGATTATGTTGATTGTGTCCCAAACAACAATAAAATAAGATCTGGTTGTCCCAGAGGTGGAATGGTCCTTTAAGGGAAATAGTCAAGGAATTCCACACAATGGCAGTATTGTAGAAGGAGAATTTAGCCATATTTGTGCTATGTGTTTGTAATATTAGATTGTTGTGTGCGCTGTTGTGTAGCAGTGGGTGTCGCTAACTTTTTGAAGGTGTTTGGTCAGATATGCAGGTACTGTGGGGGTTGAGGGCCAATTTGCATTTACTATTTTGAATGTCAATCCCATTTTTAGTTGGTGGAGGGGACAGGGAGAAATAGGAAGATTGAAGGATAGAAGTAATTAAGTGAAGTGAGGTAGAATTGTTCACCGGAAGTAAAAAATCTGGTCAGTGGAATTTTTCTATATAGTAACAGTTTCGAAATATCGTTTTAAACTTAAAAAATCTAAGTATATCGAAATGAAAACAGCTAAAATCGAATCGTATCGTTTTATTTTGTATCGTATCGAATCGGCAGTGCAAAGAATCGATTGTATCGATACTACCTACGTGTGCATTGTATTTAGCATTTTTAAGAAGAACAAATTAAAAGGAGGGGTTTAATTACTTTTCCTTTCCCTATAGCTACATTGGTCTATCGATAAATGTGTGTAATCTCTGGGTTCACGTCTTTTGTCAAGGTGCAGGTTTGTCAATATACAATGTCTCCATGTATTTGGCAGATAATCACTGTGTTTACTTATTTATATTCATAATAATACATGTTTCCCTTCAAAACCTGCACTATCCACACCTTTCACACAGATTTAATTTCTTTGCTAAATAGTTACTATATCGATTTTAAATAATTAAATCGAATCGTATCGTATCGCCATGAATGAACCAATATCGTCCATGTATCGTATCGTCAACCATGTATCGTGATATGTATCGAATGTAAATTAAATGATGCATGATGTCAGGAAAAAACATGAACGAAGACAAATCGGTCGTTTGGTTTGAGCTGTGTTCATTGAGATGTGGATCAAATTACTACTTTTGTAGCTATTTTATTTCGCTTTTTTTCTTCTCCTTCTCCTTTTTTTTTCTTAAATAAAATTGCCTGGATATCCAAATAATAATATGATTTGGATATCCAAGTAACATTTGTATAACGTGCGGAACATAATAATTCTAATTAGGGGATTTCACTTGATGGGAGGTCTTGTAAAGCCGGAGAGGGCTTTTCATAACTAAAGAACTGGAAAGAAATATATCTCACATACAGTGCACCCGCTATCAAGGGCACTGCTAAATATGTGATGCAGTTCTGCGTAGATAGAAAACTGAACTATAGAAAAAAAGCAGATATATACATATAATTATCACTTCACATGAAAATGTTTGAGCACCACTGACATAGAAACATAGGTTTTTCAAAAAAACCTTAGAAGGATTTGAAATATTCAAAGACTTGCACAAATGTTCACGATTTTTAAAAAATAGCAGAGCTACAAGCTCGGCTTTGAGCTTGTATATCTGCTATTTTTCAATAGTTAAAGCACACAATAATTGTAGTGAATCCTTGTACCCAGGGCCCAGACTTTGGTGCGACACACCTGCACACACGCTATCAAGGGCAGTGCTAAATATGTGATGCAGTTCTGCATAGATGGAGCATTAACCAGCAGCTCACCAGAGCGGGTTCAACCGGGTTCTTCCATCCCGCAGTAAGTTGAATTATTTGGTGTGTAGAGGTCTGCTGAGCAGAGCCTCAAGGCCCATCGACCAACTTGTCGGTTATGATTGGCCCGGTGCTTTGTTGCTCTCTTGCTTCGCTCGAGCAGAATAAGTAAAGAGAATTTCAATCAAAGTGGAATATATCCCCTTGTTGAGACCGGGCTTAAGAATCAATAGGTAGTCAACATGTTGTTGGATTTAAATCGCTGCACTTTAGGGCTACATTATAGAAGTAGCTCTTCACCCTGGAAACCCATCTCTCTTTTTTCTTTTTCTTTCTAAAAAACACCTTGAATCCTTCCTACACAGAGCAAGCAATCTCTTTACACAGAGCAAGCAATCACTTTTATAGATCTTTAATAGCGTGCAGTGATTTTAATAAGCTCAACCGTGGCTGTTTACACCAATATCTTGTTGAAAATGACTACGTCTTTATTCATCAATCTTTTTTTTTTGTCAGTGAATTTTGATGCAGGCCCGCTCTTATGTCTGCTCGGAAGTAGCTCTGGTGGTCCAGAGCTCTGACAGGCGGCTGACCAGGGACGTGCTGGCCATTGGGAAAAGCGGGACAACTCCCGAACGGCCAGTTCATTCCCGGCCGGTCCAGGCCGGCCATTAGGAAAAAAAATTAAATAAAATGTCGGCCTTTGTTCCATTTTGGGGGCTGGGCGGCCAACAAAGTAAATCGTCACTGTCGGGCAGAAACCTTGTATCTCCAAGTTTCAAATTTGTAATTTTTTTCGCAAAGCCCTGCTTCATCATACAAGGCCGTCGCACAAAAGTAGTGAAAACAGCAGATCTACAAGCACACAACGCCTCGCGGTGCAAGGCGTTGTGTGCTTGTAGATCGGCTGTTTTCACTAGTTTAAATCATTTTTAAAATGATAAATACAAAACATACGGTTTTGGACATACAAGGTTTCCACCCGACAACAACGAAATATAACTCATGTAATTGGCCCACTGGCTGAAATGGCAAATCTTTGAGTAGCAGCAGCGCTATAGAGAGAGTTCTCTCTCTATAGCGCGCAATGAGGGCCTCTCCAACTCTTTTTCCCGGGCTGAATCAGGGGCCCAGCATGTCCCTGCTACACAGATCTACATCAGCAGCTCTCCGTTCTCAACAGTACCCACTAGGCGTCACGCGTCTGTCAAGGCGAGCCTCGTGGCTAAAACCAAAGTGCGTTTACTGCAGCTGAACGTTGAGGGCCTGACACAGTCGAAGCGTGATCTTATCCAGCACATTGCCAACCAACATCAAGAGACCCACTGTGTTACCGAAGATAAGCTAATCATTGATGGTTTCGACCTCATCAGCTTCACAGGTCACAACAAACATGGCATTGCCTGCTACACCAAGCAAGGAATAAATGCGAGAGCCCTCCAGCAATCTCCAGCCAAACTCTGCTATTGAATGGTGCACCATGGAAGGTCTGGGCACCACCTTTTGTAACATCTACAAACCACCACCTGCTGAGTTGGACATATCCTTCCTCCCCACCATCCCCGTGAACTCATTTGTCTGCGGTGATTTTAACTGTAGAAACATCAAATGGGGGTACTCGAACACTGACAGAAATGGCTCTGTTGCTAGCGACTGGGCTGAAAGTAACAACCTTCATCTGCTTTTTGACAACAAGGACCCCAGAACCTTTTACTCTGGTAGACACGGCACTTGGACGTGCGTGCCCCGACCTGTCCTTTGTCTCCAACAACATCAGCAGACGCTGCAACAGAATGGTGCTACAGAAGTTCCCTAGATCTGGTCACTCCCCTATCATCATCTCGAGTGACATCAAGCTTGCCATCTCCAGCCTCAACAGAAGACGATGGATTGTCCCTATTGCCTGTGTAGTCCTACACGAACGAACGAACGAACGAACGAACGAACGAGGGCTCAACTTCAGTCAAAATAAACAAAACTACTTAGCTACTCACCAAACCAAAGGTAGTGTTGCGTTGTTGAAAGGCTATTCTCCGCAGTGGGAAATTAACCTCTCAGCACTCCACCCACTCTGTAAAATACATTCTTTTTGTCATGAAATAAAATGCACCCACCTCGAGCCGGGAGTGAGCCACCGCAGACAAACCGGAAATAAGCGGCGGTCAAGTTGGATGTGTTTTATTTCATGACAAAAATAATGTATTTTACAAAGTGGCTGGGGTGCTGAGAGGTTTCCCACAGATATAGTGGAAAAACTACCTTTAGTTTGGCGAGTAGTGAAGTAGTTTAGTTTATTTTGACTGAAGTTGAGCCCTCGTAGGGGATGAGAAATCCTGGTCTAGTCTTTCAGTGTTTCTCAAATGGGGGTACGTGTACCCCTAGGGGTACGTGGAGGTACTGCAGGGGGTACTCAGAAAATGCCCCCCAAAAGAAAAATAGAAGTATAAATCATGATAATATTATTCATAGTTAAATAATTTACTATAATTGAATTAGAAGAAGAAAAAAACATTTACTCTTTATGTTTAATGATGACACTTGGAGCCTGATAGATGCTAATCTATCTATAAATGCGAGAAGTCTCTGCGTGTGTGTGTGTGTGTGTGTTTGTAATCCGCGTATCTCGAGAACCGTTCGTCCCACCGGCTTCAGATTCGGCACGCGCGTTCCCCGCCGCGGCACGGAGTGCAGTGCCGGGTCTCGACCCGACCCGACGCGCGGTTTTCCCAAACCGGCGCGAAACGTTCGGAATCTCCTTATGCGGGGTTGATTGTTGACATCAGGCTGTTTCTGAGGAAATCGGCGAAAGCTCTGACTCATTGTGACATCACTTCAGAAAAGGCTCTGACATCACGTACGCCACATGAGTCAACAAAAAATCTCTGTGAGTGTGTATGTATGTATAAAATGAATGCCCCCATATATGGGCATAAAATGGATAAAGGGACACAGACAGACAGATTCAGAGATCTCATACGGCCTAAAGGGACACAGACAGACACACAGACAGACGGATACAGAGATCTCCATAAATGGGCATAAAATGGACGCAAATGGCATATATGGGCATAAAATTTACGCAGAATCACAAAGATCTCCATATACGGGCATAAAGGGACACAGACAGACAGATTCAGAGATCTCCATATATGGGCGTGAAATGGACGCAAATAGACAGATATCTCCATATATGGGCATATATGGGCATAAAATGGACCCAGAACTATATCTGCAGTGATCTCCATATATGGACATAAAATGGACGCTGACAGACAGACAGATAACAGATATCTCCATATATGGGCATAAATGGACACAGGCAAACAGATGGTCAAAACGGGTCCTATGACAACAGGTATAATGGGGTTTGCATTAAAGGGCGGGGCATTCATTCCCTATTTACGTTGTTCCGAGTTGGCCAGGTCGCCGACTAGACGCTGGGCCGCCCGAAGGGCGGCCCAGCTTCTAGTCTATCTATAAATGCGACAAATCTCTGTCTGTTTGTTTGTTTGTAATCCACGTATCTCGAGAACCGTTCATCCCACCGGCTTCAGATTCGGCACGCGCGTTCCCCGCCGCCGCGCGGAGTGCAGTGCAGGGCCTCGACCCGACCTGACTCGCGGTTTTCCGAAACCGGCGCAAAACGTTCGGAATCTCCTTATGCGGAGCTGATTGTTGACATCAGGCTGTTCCGGAGGAAATCGGCGCAAGCGCTGACTCATTGTGACATCACTTCATAAAAGGCTGTGACATCACGTACGCCACATGAGTCAACAAAAAATCTCTGTGAATGTGTATGTATGTATGTGAATCTTGAGAACCGTTCTTCCCACAGGCACACGCTTTCTCCAGATATAGGCATAAAATGAATCCCCGAATGCGGAGCTGATGTCTGAAAAGGCTGTGACATCACGTACGCCACATGAGTCAACAAAAAATCTCTGTGAATGTGTATGTATGTATGTGAATCTTGAGAACCGTTCTTCCCACCGGCACACGCTTTCTCCAGATATAGGCATAAAATGAATCCCCGAATGCGGAGCTGATGTCTGAAAAGGCTGTGACATCACGTACGCCACATGAGTCAACAAAAAATCTCTGTGAATGTGTATGTATGTATGTGAATCTTGAGAACCGTTCTTCCCACCGGCACACGCTTTCTCCAGATATAGGCATAAAATGAATCCCCGAATGCGGAGCTGATGTCTGACATCAGAGTTTTCCGCAACCGGTACTGTGTGTGCAGAGATCTCCATATATGGGCATAAGGGGACAAAGGCAAACAGATGGTCAAAACGGGTCCTATGACAACAGGTATATTGGGGTTTGCATTAAAGGGTGGGGACAAAGGCTAACAGATGGTCAAAACGGGTCCTATGACAACAGGTATATTGGGGTTTGCATTAAAGGATGGGGCATTCATGGGGTCCGCTCCAAAAAAGAAAATAAAAGAGACAAAAACAAACATAAGACAAGCGACAAAGCGTGGGACTGGGAGGATGACTTGAATGATGCAGATTTAAGCAGGCTGTGTATTCTGCTTAAAGAAGAAACAAACAAAAAGCGACAGAGATCTCATATATGGGCATAAAATGGACGCAGATAAACAGATATCTCCATATACGGGCATAAAGGGACACAGACGGACAGATACAGAGATCTCCATATATGGGCATAAAATGGACACAAATAGACAGATATCTCCATATATGGGCATATGGGCATAAAATGGACCCAGAACTATATCTGCAGTGATCTCCATATATGGACATAAAATGGACGCCGACAGACAGACAGATACAGATATCTCCATATATGGGCATAAATGGACACAGGCAAACAGATGGTCAAAACGGGTTCTATGACAACAGGTATAATGGGGTTTGCATTAAAGGGCGGGGGATTCATTCCCTATAACAGATATCTCCATATACGGGCATAAAGGGACACAGACGGACAGATACAGAGATCTCCATATATGGGCATAAAATGGACACAAATAGACAGATATCTCCATATATGGGCATATGGGCATAAAATGGACCCAGAACTATATCTGCAGTGATCTCCATATATGGACATAAAATGGACGCCGACAGACAGACAGATACAGATATCTCCATATATGGGCATAAATGGACACAGGCAAACAGATGGTCAAAACGGGTTCTATGACAACAGGTATAATGGGGTTTGCATTAAAGGGCGGGGGATTAATTCCCTATTTACATCGTTCTCGAGTTGGCCAGGTCGCCGACTAGACGCTGGGCCGCCCGAAGGGCGGCCCAGCTTCTAGTAACCCAAATTATGGTAGCAGGCAACTGGGATGTGTTTGAAAGTAAGTTATTGACATGACAACTGGACTGAAATGTTATGGCCACAGTGTTGAAAATAAATCTGTTCAGGAGGCACCGTTTGAAACTCTCACTCCCTTTCTTATTTTTTGTGATGTTATATTCTTGAAAAGGGGGGTTTAATATAGCATCATATACCAATAGTTATGGTTTTAATTGCAGTTGTATAAGGAAAATGTTGTTGTCGGGTAAAGGGGGTACTTGGATTCAAAAATCAGGGAAAGGGGGTACTCAAGACAAAAAAGATTGAGAAACACTTAATTTAGTCAGCTGCCTGTCAGAGCGTCAGTGCAGCTGACACTCTGGACCAGAGCTAGCTCGGAGGCAGACTTGCCTTATCCTTCATACACAATCTATGACAACAGTGCCAAACCTCAAATAAAATATTGATGTGCATTTGAACATTTGTCAACACACAGAAAGCAAAAAGATGTCAAAGGAACTATTGCTTGGATGCATATTACAGACAAGCGATTTTTATTGTCTGGCGTGGCAGAGACTATGTTTTTAACCCTGTCCGTCCATCCGTCCGTCCGTCCGTCCGTCCATCTGTCCGCCCGCCCGTCTGTCCGTACGTCCGTCCATGTGTGTGTGTGTGTGTGTGTCAGTCCTTTGTGTCTGTCTGTGACCAGCTAATCTCCGGCAACGTTGGGTCGATCGCAGCGAAAACTGTGCACGCACACTCCCTGGATGCCAGAGCAGAACCTCTGCCCAGAATATTCCAGATTGGCCTGTTATAGCGCCACCAGGAGGCCGACACATATCAGGGGAATTGGCTTTGCTGCTGCTCTGCTTTCCACAGGACGCACAGATCGGAAAGGTGAAACGTGTGCATACAATCACATGCACACTAGTAGGGCTGACTCAAATAATTGCGGTTAACGATTTAATTGCGTATTTGTCGTTGATAATTACATTTCAGTTTTTTGCTTGTAGGCTTTGAAGTTGCACCTGGCAGATATGACACATAACCTCAATATACATAGAAATTACTGACATATTTGACAACTTTATACTTAAAAAAGAACATTGGTAGTGGAAATAGCCGATCTACAAGCTCACTGTGACGCGTTGTGAGCTTGTAGATCTGCTATTTCCACTACTTTTTGAAAGTGTTTGAAACTATATTAACATTTCCCAACATGGAAACGATTGTGACAATTATGCAAAATAATTGCGATTACCTCAAATAATTGACGATTATGTAATAATTGTGACAGCCCTAATGCACACGCACGCACGCACGCACACACACACACACACACACACACACACACACACACACACACACACACACACACACACACACACACACACACACACACACACACACGCACACACGCACACACGCACACGCGCACACACACACACACACACACACACACACACACACAGTGACTTACCAGACTTACCATTGTCGAAGGCCAGGAAGGTGGCCTCATACACGTTGTTTCTCACGTACATGGACTCTCTGTCCAGCAGCGCCATGGTGGTGATCTGACCGTTGGTCCTGTTGATTTTCAGCCAGTTAGCTGGGTCTGACAGCTTGGAGTACCTGCACACACACACAACACACACACACACACACACACACACACACACACACACACACACACACACACACACACACACACACACACACACACACACACACACACACACACACTCCAGGTTATTGTGCTGCTGACAACTTAACAAAGTGACACGCCGATCGGCGTATTCCGGTAACCCAGCATTGGCTGGGTTATTGCAGTGGTCCTCAACCTGTGGGTCGGGAGTCCCCAAATTATTTTGGGGGGGTCCCCAGATGATTAACTTAATGTGCTCACTCAACAGTAAAAAAACAACAACATAAAGTTTAAGTGTATAGAGGGCATCTGCACATTTCTAAAGTGACAATGTAAGGACTTTTTAATACCTCTAAAATGACAAATTAAACATTGGCCAAATTGTCAAATATTAGAGGCAGAAATTGTGAAAATAGCTGATCTACATGTAGATCAGCTAACCGTGTTATACAAAATGAAATTCCCCAACTCTTAGTGCTCATCAGTGTGGGGGGGAGTCCCCAGTTAAAATATGATTATTTTGGGAGTCGTGGCCTGAAAATGTTGAGAACCACTGGGTTACTGTATGGGTGAAATAGACTCTCCCTTTGTTTCTCCCTCTCCCTCTCAGTCCCTCTCTCTCCCTGTCATTCTCCTTCTCTCCCTCTTTCACCCTCCCATCTACTCTTACTCCACACACACCCACACAATATAATTATTATAAATGTTGCTGCTAATAGTGCTGTATCTTTCATCGTCGTTGTCCGATGAAAACCTTGCATGTCCAAAACCGTTCGTTTTGCATTTATCATTTTAAAAATGATTTAAACTAGTGAAAACAGCCGATCTACAAGCACACAACGCCTCGCGGTGCGAGGCGTTGTGTGCTTGTAGATCTGCTGTCTTCACTACTTTTGTGCGACAACCTTGTACCGCTTCACTTTGCGAAAGAGCGTACACATTTGAAACTTGGAGATACGAGGTTTCCACCTGACAACGACGTCATGAGGAATCCATTATCTGCTACGCCGTTCATCGCCATAACAACAAGGAACACCTTTGACATGTGATGACGAGCCTGAGAGTAGAACATATGTTCAGCGGGTGTATCACTGTAACGCCTCATTTGCATGGAAAGCGCTTGAATCTGACAACCACAAGCAGCATTCAGATTCAATAGAAGAAAAAAGGACACCTGTGTGAAGTGAGCAGTGCCACACTAGAAAATACTGTTCCTGAAGAATACCTATTTATATTATACAGTATGTTGTGATGTCACGTGACACTTGACCATAGACTGTAAAACAATATGGACGGTGTTAAGCCATTGGTTTCTATGCTGGGAAAATGACGCTTTTTTGTCCCTTGTACGGGTGCCGCCATCATTGTAGAAATCAACGTTCATTGGTAGAAATGGTACCATCTCGAATGCTATTGGCTGCCAACGGTCACATGCAACCGCAGGGATACTTGGGAGAATGTGGTGTTGAGCTTGCCAAATAAAGCACACAAAGAAGAACCATCACAAGCCTATGATCAGTGATCACAAGCCCCTCCTACAGCATACCCTGCTTTAACATCAAATATAACATAAATTGGACCATATTTTCACAAAACACATATCATGGTGATTGAAACGAGGCTTTAAATTAGCGTCAGGAACCATAAAGTACTTGACAATGACAATGTTTATTAAGGTAAGAAAATCAAATGTAAAAGTTCGGGGGAATAGAATGGAATCCTATGGAGAACATGTTGCTTCTGGTACCAGAATAGCGCAACTAGCGGCCAATCATAGGAACTTTCAGTTCTGTGTTGCTTCATTTTAAATCCTGACGCCTGCCCCCCTGCACTTGACCAATCCTAAAACTCCATTATATTGTCCAATCAGAAAAGGGAAAATTGCAGACCTCTCCAAACGGAGAAATCAAACACTTATTTTCCTCCACATGGACATGCACACAAAGTCCACGTATTGGAGCGGTTAGCACCGCTCAAAGGCCCCTATAACAGACGGGAGGCTCTCTCCATTCCGACATGTCGCCACTCCGAAATTGACTTCTTATTGTCGGAGTGGCGACACTCCCATGGGCCTAAGGTTTAGGGTTAGGGTTAGAGATAGGGTTAGTGTCGGAATGGAGACATGTCGGAAAGGAGACATGTCGGAGTGGAGAGACGCACTCATAACAGACACCCTGGACTTCACTTCACTTTATATTGTACATTAACCGTCTAAAACCTACAAGCAGAGATGGGCGAAAACACATAACACGAACAGATTGTACGTGGGGGGAGTTCACAACTTAACAGCTGATTGAGCACAGCTTCAACTTCAACAGCATCTCAGTGTGCTTGATGAACAAAGGTTAATTGCAGACAAGAACACAGCCCTCAGGTATTATAATTATATACTATATAAAGAATATATGGTAGAACACAGGGACATGCAGAGAATGTTAGAGAGGCAAGGGCTGACATTTCTAAAAGGGCCTTTTGGTGGGAATATCGGAAATAGCAGACCTCCAAGCTCACAACACATCACATTGCAACGCGTTGTGAGCTTGGAGGTCGGCTATTTTCGGTGCGTGATACCACACTGAACTAAGCATAATCAACAGAGAGGACAATTGTTTCAACATAAGACGCTGCATTGAAGATTAGGAGAGTTTGGACAAGGCAATTCTATAGAATGCTGCCTTCAGGTATGGCATGGAAAGAGGGCATTTGCATTTCTTTCACCACAGTAAAAATTGCATTCATGGTCTGGAGAGAGGGCACTTTTTACAGATGGATAAAAGGGCAGGGGCTCAAGCCCCCTTTGGATGTCTATGTGTGCACGTGCATGGTATACCAACATATTGACAGTAAAATCCTCAGTCCTAATTTAACTCTAAGAGCATAACAACGGACCACAGAGGATCCATAATGATGATCACGGGTCATTTTAACAGTGTAGGAGGAGTTAATGGACAAGGAAGGATTAGGGCTTTATGACAGCTGGTGGGAGGTTAGAGAGATTGAGTACAACATCAAGAAAGAGTGCAAGAGGAAGATAATGCAGCGAACCTGGAGTGATGGACAGATATGGAACGTTAAGACCGGGGGTGAGGACAGAGCTGTGTGTGCTTGTGCGTATGCACCAAGGTGGGCGGAGGGTGTAATGATGAGCAGTGGAGGGAGGGGGGGTAATTATAACACCGCATAGGAGGCTGACACAGGTTAGCCAGAGCCTGGTGTGTGTGGGGGAAGCTAATGGATAGGAGTCATCTCCTGTCACGGCTAATGACACGCACATACGCAAATGCACACGCGCACGCACGCACGCACGCACGCACACACACACACACACACACACACACACATGCACAGTGGTGGAAAAAGTACTCACATTTTTTACATAAGTAAAAGTATCAATACTGCAATGTAGAAATACTCCGTTACAATTAAAAGTCCGGGATTCAAAATGTACTTGAGAAAAAGTACAAAAGTACTGGCATCAATATGTACTTAAAGTACCAAAAGTAAAAGTGTTTGAAAATAGCAGATCTACTTGCTCGCGTCGCGTTGTGAGCTTGTAGATCGGCTATTTTCAATAGCCATGGTATAGAGAATATAGGCTAAAGTGCATTCATGTAGGTTTATAATATAATAATTTATATCTGCAAAGTAACTAGTAACTAAAGTTTTCAAATAACTGTAGTGGAGTAAAAGTACGATATTTGGATCCGAGATATAGTGGAGTAGAAGTAAAAGTACTGAAAACTGGAAATACTCAAGTAAGCACAAATACCTCAAAACTGTACTTAAGTGCAGTACTTAAGTAAATGTACTTAGTTACTTTACACCACTGACACGCACACGCACACGCACACACACACACACACACACACACACACACACACACACACACACACACACACACACACACACACACACGTGGACTGGTAAACACTCACTAAACTGCTGCATTGAAACAGACCCGCTGACAGACAGACAAGTTCACATCTATCAACGGACCCTATGTAACACATCCATATATGGAGATATGAAGGCAGCGTGAAGAGCAGAAAATAACTATATTTGCACTTGAAAGGGGACGATTTCCCCGGAGAGCTCGGCGTGCAAATGATGATTCCCACGTCAGCAAGGGTTTATTTGTTGTCGTCTGGCGGGTATTGGCAGAGATGTTTGCTTGGCATTGCCTGGCGCCGTCACCACTCACCACCTCGCCTCATTCCCTTCTGCCAAGGTGCCACCTCAGGGGCACTGCCACCTTCATCTGCCACTCAGCTGGCTCAGTGTGGCATGCTGGGAACAACACCCAGCTGGTGGCGGGACAAAGTGAAATTCACAGGCACGGACGCACACGCACACGCACACACACACGCACACACACACACACAAATGCACGCTCTCACACATGCACGCGCACGCACGCGAGCACACACTATCACTTTACCCACAACTGACAATAAAATCAGCTGGAAAACAGGCCCGTGTTTATTGAGAGAAAATGAAACACTAAGAGCAAGTGATAGAGAAAGAGATAGAGAGAGAGAGAGGAAGAGAGAGAGAGAGAGGGAGGAAGAGAGAGAGAGAGAGCGAGAGAGAGAGAGAGAAGCAGGGAGCTGGCTCTTGGCTCTTCTACTTCACTTGTCCTTTGAAATGTGTGTGTACATGCATTATAGTGTTTGTGCGCGCACACACGTGTGTTTGCGCGTGCGTGTGTATGTGCATCAGCGCGAGTATTCAAGTGAGGTCTGAACATGAGCTGTCTGTCTGCTGCCAAGCCACTCTGCCCTGAGCTCCCATCAATAACACACACACGCACGCACGCACGCACACACGCACACACACACACACACACACACACACACACACACACACACACACACACACACACACACACACACAGACACAGCCTGCAGTCAGGGAGGGTACATAGAGAACCAACAAAAGAAGTGTTACTCCTCTCAAAAGGCACAAACATACCCTTAGCTTGCACGATAATCTCCTTTTTAGACTGTCTAACGTTTCTCTCTCTCTATGTCTGCCTGTCTGCCTGTCTGCCTGCCTGCCTGCCTGCCTGCCTGCCTGCCTGCCTGCCTGCCTGCCTCTCTTCAGTAACATTTCCAGCGAGGTTCCTCAGTGGATGCAAGTCTCGCTGACATTAAGAAAAATCAATGTGCTGCTGGGAGCGGGGATGGAGTGCGACAGTATACCCTCAGTTTTAGCACGCACGTGGGACTTTCTGTCACGCCGGGTCGATTGCCCGGCTGGCACCGTGCCAGCCGTGCGCCACCCTAGTCGGGGTTGGACAGAGAGGGGGGATCAATGAGATGGAAGACAGGGAGAAGACAGACCAAAGGCTAGCTTGTTACTGGATGACCTCTCTATGCCGGTCGCATGACAACAGACTGGTAAATGGAGAACCCTCTTCTATAAAGAGAAGAGGGCTGGCAGGTTGGTTTTGGGGGATAAGAAATAGATGACAAGTGAAACTTTCAAAGTTGCTTGCTTTATCTTTAAGTAAGCTATCACATTGCTGTAATAGCATCTCTGCTATGTTATTTATGTGCGCCTGTGCACAGTGTGGGTTTGTAGTATTGGAACTGTCCCAACGACGGCGCTTATGGATGGGTAAAGCTCATAGAGGCCAGTCAGCAATTCTCATAATTGGGAAATGTGGTACACCTGTGCTGGATAGTTAAGTGGCACCACCTGCGGGCTTTATAAACTGGGAGTGTTCTCCCAGAAGGTATTCTCTGTGGGATACCAAGCATTTGAGCATTAAGCACATCGATCCCCATGGGTTACTTTTTGTTTAATGTTGATGTTTGCGCCACACTCCCCATGGGTTACTCGACGTTCATGTTTAAGTTGTCAAGAGTAGGCATTGTTCTGCATCTGTGTTCTGTTTAGCTACATCTGTTCCAGACAGCGCTGCCCTAGCATTTATATGCTGACCCGGGCAGAACTTCAGCTGTCTGTTGTGTTGATTAAATGGTGCAACTTTGACCATTGAAATCTGCTATCGTTTGTGACCTCAACTGTGCCATGGTGTGTTCCCAAGCTCCGCTGGATTTAAACCCAGGAAGTGATTTCTGATGGGGTGCCATGATTTTCACCCCTATAAAACATGATCATCTACTATTATGATTATACTAGGAGGAATAATTTTTCCAAAAAAGTGTGCAGAAAGAGTTACACCCACCAGTTCATTGGTATGCGTGGTTGTCATGGTGGGTGGTGACCCAGCTGAAGTTAGCCAAACCCACGTGTGTTGGGTGAATGGTAATGAGGGGAGGGGTTGATTCTATGATGTAATAAGTATGGGTGTTTTGGAATGGCACGTCTGACCCAGCAGGTGGCATCCTCCAGCTAAAAACCCAAATAAAAAGAGAATGCATAATTGCTCATAACAACCACACCAGGGGGTCTAATGAACAACTGTCAACCTCCTAGACACATGAAAACCAGAAAAAGTAAAAAACTATGGCACCACCTCTTTAAGCCTGCAGAGCCCATTAATGGCCCAGCAGATGTCACTATTTCTTAATGCACACTGCATTCAAGTGAGCAATGTTTTAGTACCTGACGGTCTGGTGGATGAAGTGGTCCGGGTCTTGAGCGGAGAACACGGTGAGGGTGGTCCCTGCCGGCACGCCTTCCTCGAAGCGGATGAGCTTGGGGTTGACGGGGAAGACGGGCGGCTCGTTCACGTCCTGGACGGAGATGGTCACGCCCGCCGTGGACTGGAGCGAGGACTGGATGCCGCTGGCCAGGTGGGCCTGGTTGGACACCACCACCGTCAGCATGAACGCTCGGTTCATCTCGAAGTCCACCGGCTGGAAACACAGTGTCAAAGAGAGAGAGAGAGGAGAGAGAGAGAGAGAGAGAGAGAGCGAGAGAGAGAGAGAGAGAGAGAGAGAGAGAGAGAGGGGGGGGGGGGAAAGGGGGGTCATGGTGAGAATAATAGTCTCATAACGTGCACACAACGATCTGATAACACAAACCCATAAGACAAATATTACCGGTACCTTCTTAGGTAAATTTACCTCCTACAACAGTGCCACCCAGGTGTGAAATTCCTTGACTACCTCCCTTAAAACATGTAGCTCGCTGGCATCCTTCAAAACTGCCCTGAAAACTCACCTTTGTGAGCACCCCCCCTTACCTTAGCCCACCCCTTGTTTCCCCTATCCTGTACATATAGTGTTTTTATAACTGTGATGTTTGAATATTTCTTTGCTTGAATATCTAGGACTTACAACGTAAAAAGGCAATAAAAGGTCTTATTTGGGATGTTCCTTTTAGGCAGGGCGTTTAACTGTACTTGTACTGTACTACATTTCAATTGTATTGACTTTATTTGTACTGTTCTCCGTTTTGTCTAATAACATTTTCGATCAATCAATCAATAACTGATAAATGAAGCCTAGTGTCAGTTTATGCAGGACACAAGAGTCTTGTCCGCCTTAAATACGGCTTGCATTCACTAATAGTTCTGCTTGTCTTTGGTTCCAAAGCGTCAAAGAGTCTGGCATAGGCTCAAATACTTGTGATTGTATGTCCGCTGATACAAGCTAATATGTCAATGTATTGCTATTGTATCCCTTATGGGGGGTTTTGCTTAAAGTTCCCTGATTTTGCATAGCAGGCATTCATGTACAAAATCCAGGGAACATCTCCGAACGTGAACGTGGAGCCCTTTAACGCTAAGCGGCCGCCTAGAGCGCCATCCTAGAGGGGGCGCTGAAATGGAGGGAGTGGACCCAAACCAGCCCCAAACCGGCCCAAAACGGACTAAAATCACGCCAAAACCCGCAAAAAAGTGGAGAGAGGCGCATTTGAGAGAGCTCGCATAGAGCGCTGATTAGACGCGCTACGGCCCTGACGCCAAGTCTATCTGTATTCCATTTGTTGCAATAAATAGTTAAATCTACTTTGACGTGAGTGTTCCTGACAAAACCCACATTATTTCTCTGCTCGTTTTCTACTTTGAAAAATGTAAATATCACTCAGTGAAAATAACACCTTGCACTTCAAAGTAGACACGTAGGGATGAAACATACTCACCCACACAGTAATAACCAGAATAGGATGATGACTGTCAAAGCAAGTTTTCGTCCCTCGAGACATGCATAATATATATTACTTTCTCACTGCAAACTTCAGCCAATCAATCTCCCTGTGGTTACTGTACCTTGTAGAGGTGGAACGTTCGCGAAAGAATCGAGTCTTTTGAACGGCTCATTGAAATGAACGATGGGATCCGGTTCGCAGTTCCTTTCTAATGAACAGTGGTGGGAAAAGTACTCAATTTCTTTACTTAAGTAAAAATATCGATAGGCGTACTGCAATCAATGTGGAAATACTCCACAAGCAGAAGCTTGGAATGTAAATGTGCTTTAGTAAAAGTAAAAAAGTATAGGTATCAAAATGTACTTAAAGTACCGATAGTAGAAAGTACTCATTATGCAAAATGTCCCGTTTCACAGTTTTTCCAATGAATAAAATGTAGAAAAATCTTTTGAAAATAGCCGATCTACAAGCTCACAATGCGTCGCAACGCGACGCATTGTGAGCTTGTAGATCGGCTATTTTCAAATGGCAGGTATGTACCTATATATATATATGTCCGAAATAAATGTATATAGGGTTGAAGTTATTTGTAATTATAATAAAAATCTACAAAGTAACTAGTAACTAGAATGAGCCAGGCTTTTGAACGGCTCTTTGAAAAGGAACGGATTCCAGAGATCCGGCTCACTTCAAAGAGCCATAGGCTAAATCTCATCTCTAGTACCTTGACCACGGTGACCATGCCCTCGTTGGTGATGGGGTTGGTGCGGATGGTGAAGTGACCCGCGGGGTCTCCGCTCACGATGCGGTACACGGCGTTCCAGTTGGGGCTGTGAGGCTGGTCCCTGTCCACCACCGTCAGGTTGGTCACCACCACATTCACCTTGTTCTCCGGCACCTCCCCCGAGAACTAGGAGAGGAGAGAGGAGAGGAGAGGAGAGGAGAGGAATTGGCATCGGAATCGCTTCAACACTTTCAAGCTGGCGTCCCTGTCATTTCGGCATGATCATTAATAGGTGAATATTGTCAACATTTGTCCGTTTATTTTCAAAATAGCAAAAATCCAATCTACAATCTAGGTTACTGTTGTGATCGGACACAATGCAATCTCACTTAGGTGCCGGCTAGTACACGGAGCTGGATATTTCTGAAGCTAGACATTTGCTAGACATTTTTTTGTGCGGTTGGGGCTTGCAGCCACACCAAGCTGGATATTTTGGCCGCGAAGCTGGATATTTTTGAAACCGGTGTAGCTAACGCTACACCGGATAAATAAGTGGAGACATTGAAAAATATCCGATTCACTGGATCCGTGTAGACATGGAACCCGGATATCTCTGAAGACTTTACTGTGTGTGTGCTTATCCCCCTAGTGGAGGTCTGGGGACTCAGATTATTTTAGACCTAGATATCTTTGTCGTGTGGACCTAGATATTCTTCTATGGGGATATCTGAAAAACAGGGATTAAATATCCAGCTCCGTCTGGCCTAGTCCTTAGACAATTCATTTTAATTCTTGCTTTAGTCCTGTGACCTTGCTGCGATCTCTGTGACCGCTGTCTGAGACATGTTTATCTCCTGTCTGGTTCAGGCAGTGTTCCTCAATAAGTTTCCATATGTTTTTTTTTTTATGTTTCTCAGAAAGACTGTTGCCACTTGTTTTTCTAGACATCTGCAGTTTACCTGAAGTTCACCAAAGTGTCATTTGATTATAGTATGTATCTGTCTTGTCAATGTTGAGTGAAATGCAAGCATCTACAGTAACTTCCTGCCATCCTTCAGTTAGGAGCCGTGACCCAGATAATGTTTCCTGCAATGTTGCTGTACGCCACTCCATCTCCTATTCAACTAACATTGTATTTGTGAACCACAGCGAGCATTTACACAGAAAGTTTAACCAATGTACGCTTTATGATGTTTCATAATATGTAACCTCCTTTTTAACCTTAACCCATGTGACTGCCACTGGGCTGGCCTCCTACTATGTATATAATGTCTTGTCTGAGGGTAATAATGCAGAGCATATTGAACTCTCAGTCTGAACTTTCAGTCTGTTCTACGACGATGCATCGTCTCCTTTCCTGCTGCTAAGACGTATCACTCTGGTTTTTCATAGTTTCTCTCATCCACATCACCATAGCAAACTCAAGGGATATAGCATTGATATTGCAACAGTTACAGTTATAGTTTCTGTCTTTAGTTGACCTGAGTTTGAGTATTTTTCTTTTGCGAAACATAGATTTTATTTAAACATTTAATTTGAGGATAAGGCCCCTCATCTTGTTTTCCAGGGAGTCCTATCCATAATATGGATGGGACTCCCTTGAATATGATGTGATATATCAATACGAAAAGCACCCAGTGAATTGCAAGCTCAGTTAAAAGAGGAAAGAAGAAAAAGGGGAGATAGTATGAAAAATTGGGTGGAGAAGCTGGAAATGGATTGTTTTAAATATGGATAATAGAGAATCATTGTTTCCATTACATTAATGCAGCCCCTTATTCTGCACCGTGTCTGCTCATACGTCTACTCCACATTTTAAGTAATGGATTTGTTCAATTAAGTGTTTACCCACTTAATTTAGACTCTGTGTTCTCCAAATCTAAATCTTAATAAGCAATTAGATAAGCACTACTGTGCTGTAATTAAGGCGGTGGTAAGAATAATCTTTAGCAAATGATCTTCATTATATTCCAATTGGAAGCAAAGCTTATAAACTACCTAGAGGAATGCTTGTGACAGCTACAATGGTAGTTTAAGAACTTAGAGTACAGTGAATAAATAGTACACTGAGTACACAATACATTGCAAAATATTATTATACTTATTATACTATTATACTACTATTGTTACAACAACTATTAATAGTAGCCTAGTAATGGCCATTAATACAGCTGTGAAGAGAAAGAAATACATTTAAAGACACATCTACCTACAGTAGGGCTGGGTAATACATACCCATTAGGGGTGTAACAATACATTTTAATAGCGATTCGATACATCACGATACATGGTTGACGATACAATACATGGACGATATTGGTTCATTCATGGCGATACGATACGATTCGATTCAATGATTTAAAATCGATATAGTAACTATTTAGCAAAGAAATTAAATCTATGTGAAAAGTGTGGATACACCGGCACACACACACACACACACACACACACACACACACACACACACACACCACCACATCCACACAGGTCCAGTGCTCTGTTTGTCACACAACAATCCCTGGCTGCTTCCTCTTGTGATGTGGTGACTTGTTTATAGCGCGTCTGCCAGCTGCCGCTCACTGAAACAACTTCATCATCATCATCATCATCATCATCATCATCATCATCATCATAGCTACTTTCAAAATAAGCAGCCGCTTCGTCAAGCGCTCCCCGCCCCCGCAAAACACAACCACGGCAATAAGCAAATGAGAAATTTTAATATGCTCTCTCTGTCTGTGTTGTGTGGGCTTTTTTACGGCAGCCCTTCCAAGCTGCTTTGGCCACGCTGCGAGAGAGTCCAAATGAAATATGCGCTCTCAGAGGAATACATAATGGCGCCGACTGTCGGAGAGAGAGCGCTTCCAAGATGGCCACACACTTGAAACACAATGTGGCCCCCGCTGATAAGCAAGCAGAGTCTCAGGGTTTGTAAGAGATTCTCTCATTGCCTAACATGGAAAAAGATACATGGGGTAAAAATACGCTTCTGCCATAGGGAATATTCATCAGAAGGGACCAATCTGGCAAAAGACTCATTAAAAATGAGGTGAAATACAAGTAATGCATATTTTATTTGTGTTGGTTTAAGCATGATCTGCCTATTAAAACATTCGACACGTTACACAGACATCTTTCCACCTTGTTGATAACAAACGAGCGATGGTAACAACTTTTCACTTTTTGCAGCTGGCTCAAGCAAGTTCTCAAAAGTCTAAATTATTAGCATAATGTTCTATAACGTCGTTGTCGGGTGGAAACCTTGCATCTCCAAGTTTCAAATGTGTACATTCTTTCGCAAAGTAAAGCCCTGCTTCATCACACAAGGCCGTCGCACAAAAGTAGTGAAAACAGCTGATCTACAAGCACACAACGCCTCGCACCGCTATTTTTGAAAATCACTGTTCTAAATTATAAGAGTTTTCTGAGAAACCTTTGTTTTAAAATATGTATATGTATGTATACTTATGTATAGCTAAAATCTGAAATGTCACAGATGCTTTCCCTGTTTCAATGGGTTAAATCCCAGTATGTTGCACGACATAGGAAATGCATCTCACTTGTTTATTGAAAACCGTGATGTCTACAAATGAAAAGTGCTACATTTTCAAAGGTGCAAGCACGACTCAACGTGACAAAATGAGCTCTTACATTCCTCGTGTGGGCTGTTGAAGTTGCAGTAACGACAGAACTAAGCAGGAATAAATGTCCCGAAACAGAATCCAACTGACATAATGTTAAGATCCGTCTGCTTACGAGAGTTGTTAGGGCCTTGCATTACGGCGTAGCGGGAGATACAGCAGCCACTGTATCATCAGCAACAGACGTGTGTGGTTATTGTCCCCATTTGTCATGTTAACACATCTACTGCCTCTTAATCTGAAGGTTGCTTGGTGCCTCGGCGCCACGTCGTTTCCTCCGTCGGCCGCCGCTATTATTTTGAAGGGCCGGAAGGGGGTTGTTTTTGTTTTTTTGGATTATCACTTGACGGCAACGATTACGTCATCTAGTCACATGACAGTGTGGGACAAGAAGAGGCAAGATGGCTGCGCCCTGCCTTGTGCCTTGTTTACATTTAGATCTGCTGCAAAATGTCTCAAAATGGCTATTTTGTTTAAATGAAGTTTCTTTATGGGCCTCTCCATTGACTTAACATTGAGGAGCTTCACTTCGCGTGCACGCCCAACGTGCGTTGTAAACAAATCGCCGACATTACCGATGCGAGCGGGACCGGAGCGACATTAAGTAAGTAATAATATCTTTACTGTATATACAGTAAGATTCACAGTCCTCACCGTCAACGGCGCCATGGTATTAACCCTTTCAATGACGGTGAGGACTGTCAACGGCGGCGAAAAAGTTAAAGCCATAGCAAGCATCTGTTATGTGATGTTTTGATGTTCGGTTTTCTTTTGAAGTGAATTGTAGATTCTACAGAGCACGAATCCAATTCTCTCCTGGTGGTCTTGTGTTCAAGGCTGATCAACTCATGACACTCCAACCTTTTCCGTCAGTGAAAGAGCTCCACAGGTCAACCAGACATAGGCTAGCGCTTTATTGAAAGCTATTGAACCAAAACCGACCAAAACCCCTTGTTCTCCATCAATGATAAGACCTCTGGGCACACTTTAAGCCATTTAGACCGGGTATTATTATTTTATGCTTTAACTATTGAAAAATAACAGATTTACAAGCTCACAGCGCGGCAAAAATCGTGAAATCGTTGAATTTTGACCCGATTTTGACACGATTCTATAAGTGTCTTTTGAATCTTTCTAAGGTTTTTTGAAAAACCTATGTTTCTATGTCAGTGGTTCTCAAACTTTTTCATGTGAAGGACCCCCAAAATTATATGTATTTGGCCACGGATCCCCATCTCAAAATATTTAGTTCCAGGGACCACCCAGAAGCAAAATTTGAGTGACAAACATTCACTTTAAAAACACATATTCAAAGATTTGCACACATTTTCACGACTTTTTCAAAAATAGCAGATCTACAAGCTCGCAGCGCGGCACTCGGTGCCGCGCTGTAAGCTTGTATATCTGCTATTTTTCAATAGTTAAAGCATTCAATAATTCTAGGCTTAAATGGGTTAACTAGGTTGTGATACACTTGATTAGATAGCAAAAAGTACAAAGCTGCGAGAGATAATTCCGCCGGTATCAGTTGGATACAGTTTAATGAATTGTGGCAAGTATCATTGCCTTTTTGTTTACCACACAGCGCATAATGACGAACATTGCACCCTTGCGTTCGAGCCTGCGTGGTGAAATGAATAAAACATTTGGCAGGGCTTTTTGTTTCTTTTTTTTTTCTTTTTTGAATTAGATGCAATATAGCTGCTTGGTTTACGCCCCCGTGAGCAATTTCACTTAATTAGCGCGCTTATGTTTTCTCGCCGTCTCCCATGGAGAGCTATGAATTCTTCCCTCTGTCTGTCATACACAAATAATTACTGAAACGCTCCAAGTCTAGTTTATTTGCGTGGGAAGAGAAGGAGAAGAAAAACAGAAGAGATTGACAAAGATGAGGAGGCAAGAGCATCTGGTGCGGAGTGGCTTTCTTAGCCAAGGATGTGCGTGCATTCATGTTGAGAAAGACAATCAACACAAAGGAAAATCATTAAAAAAAGAAAGAAAAAAAGTATTTTCATTATACCTAATATTGTTGTTTCTAACTTCAGACACTTTCAGTGATTTGTGCAACATAAAACAGTCCGTGTTTTCTTTGTTTCCCCAGTAGCCACTGCAAAACATTAGACATTACACAGTCCTTTGGGAAACGTGCAGTGAATTTTCGAATGGCACGGCCGATGCTGCAGGAGAGGCGAGGGTCTGTCTACAGTAACAATAGTAAAACTTCAGATATGGGCTGCATGTCACTGTGTGTGTGTGTGTGTGTGTGTGTCCATGTATGTGTGCAATCATGTTTGTACGAATCTGTGTGAAGGACATCAAGTGCATGTGTTCTTGTGTGTGTGTGTGTGTGTGTGTGTGTATGTGTGTGTGTGTGTGTGTGTGTGTGTGTGTGTGTGTGTGTGTGTGTGTGTGTGTGTGTGTGTGTGTGTGTGTGTGTGTGTGTGTGTGTGTGTGTGTGTGTGTGCGTGTGTGTGTGTGCGCGCGCATGGGAGTTATCCTACGTATCGTCGTTGTCAGGCGGAAACCTTGTACGTCCAAAACCGTTCGTTTTGTATTTATCATTTTAAAAACAAGCTAAACTAGTGAAAATAGACGATCTACAAGCACCACGAGGCGTTGTGTGCTTGTAGATCTGCTATCTTCACTAGCTTTGTGCAACGGTCTTGTATGATGATGAAGCAGGGCTTTACTTAACAAAAAAACATTATAAATGGGGAAACTTGGAGATACAAGGTTTTCTGACCGACAGTGCTTGGCCAGCAGTGCTTGGCTGCGAGCGCGCCATACAGCCCAGAAACTGCTCCCCAGTGGGAGAGGAGTGACAGAACCAGAGACAGGGACTGTGCTGTGCTGTGCAGAATGGCAAATCGTGTTCGGCTAGCACCAAGCCCCTGACAGCTGCGGGGAGCTCTTATCTGAACGCACGGCGAGAGCAGCACTGGCACACACGCTGACTACGCTCCCTCTGTTGGGGAAGGGATCAGAGATGTGTGACGCCGACACACAGGGGCGTCACACCAAATTCTGGGCCCTGGGTACAAGGATTCACTGCGGGCCCCCCATGAATGTTAACTATTGAAAAACAGCAGATATACAAGCTCACAGCGCGGCACCGAGTGCCGCGCTGCGAGCTTGTAGATCTGCTATTTTTTGAAAAATCGTGAAAATGTGTGCCAAGAAACCTATGTTTCCATGTCAGTGATGCTCAAACTTTTTCATGTGAAGGACCCCCCCCCCCCCCCCACCATCTCACAATATTTAGTTCCAGGGACCCCCCAGAAGCAACATTTTTGTTACAAATGTTCACTGAAAACATTTTCACTAACAAATAGCAGATCTACAAGCTCGCAGCGCGGCACTCGGTGCCGCGCTGTGAGCTTGTATATCTGCTATTTTTCAATAGCTAAAGTTACTAGGGCCCCTCCACCTTGGGCCCTAGTAACTCAGTCCCACTTTCCTACCCCTTGTGACGCCCCTGCCGACACACTCCGAGCTCTGCTGCTGCTGCTGCTGCTGCTGCTGCTGCAGACGCCGTCTGTCTCTCTCGTTCTCTCTCTGGAAACTCGAGAGCGTTCGCCTCGACGCTAACAGTCCAGTAACGTACTGTGTTTGTGGTGGATCTGGCTGGCCTGTGGAAGCTGTCAAGTTGTCTCGATAAACATGCACCGCACTCAGGACCCTTCAGTTCAATCTCTCAATGTTTCTTTTATATATTCGAGATGAGTAAACAAAACAAAAACAGTCGAATGTTTTTTTTCGGCTCCGCTGCCTTCGTCGGCGGGCGGGCGTGTCTCAAACAAACAACTTTAAGGGCCACAGATGGAATGCCATCAGCATACAACACCCTGTAGCCAATTCACATCAATTAGCAATCACATCTCGTGTACATTTAAACTAGAAACTGGTCAAACATCTGTTTTATAGGACGCTCATCTTTACATACTGTAACTTGTTACATGTATTACCAGTAAGATTCCCTAAAATCGGGAGATAAGCGACCGTCACGTCGCATACAAAAACTTTAGAAGGCAATGGTAGCCAATCAGGAGGGAATATGGGAAATGGGACAGATCCATGTTGATGACTGGACTTTAGAGATACTGTGTACCGCTTTGTGTGATTTCAGGGCAAAATTTGTAGGAGCAGTGTCCAAAAATGTGTTTTGCAAGAATCGGCCTGATGGTGGCGCTAGAAGAGGGCCATGTGAGAAATGAGGGGTGGAGGTTGTGGTTTGGCAGCAAAGGAGTGTTTGTGCAAAGTTTGGCATGGATTGGCCAGGATTTGGGGATTAAGAGGTTAACAATCCTTCACCCTGGTAAACCGTGGTAAACACTGTAGCTGAGCGAGGCTACTTCCTGAAGACACCGCAGATAAGCTGTGATTGGCCGGTAGTGTATCATGTGTGTATGATCCGCGATGTGATTGGCCAACGTATACACAACGTATACAGATGATGCAGATGACGTAATTTTGCCGCGAAATTCTCCCCCCCTCACGGCTCATAGAAAACATATAAAGAGAAGACTTTAGAAGCTGGAAATAACGGAGTGGGTGTTCTAAAACTTTAGTATTTGTTTGTTTTCTCTTGGAGACTGCCACCTTGTGGTAAAAAGTGTCAGTTAAAAAACACAGATACTAAGTATGTCACAGTATCAACTCCTCCCCTAATTACCATTCACCCAACACTGTGGGGTGTGGCTAACTTCAGCTGGGTCACCACCCACCATGACATCCATGCATACTTAATGAACTGGGGGTGTGGCCACATAAAAACCCAATTTTAACTCTTTCTGTATACTTTTTTGGAAAAAATCTTCCTCCTAGTATAATCATAATACGTGATAATCATGTTTTAGAGGAGGGGGGGGGGGGGGGGGGGATCATGGCACCACCTCTTTAAGAACTATACTTACCGGTATAAATAATTAACCCATTTAGTACTGAGGCTGATTCTAAAAACGCCTTCAAAATCCTGACCTCTGGAAAAACTTCAAATATTTATTTAAAAATGACAAAATAATGATGTTGTTATATAACTGTGCGTAGCAACAAGAACCCCAAAAGGGGTTCCTGATGCATCTACATATTAGGTTGTCAAACTGGAGCTGTGATTGTAATTTGTCTCCACTACGACCTGATAAAAAGAGAAAAACACTCATACGGAAGAAGAGAATACAAAAACACACTCATAAATGTGTCTCTGACTAAGACGGATATTTTACAACAGATGCTGTTGTGTTTGTCAGTAACCTTGCCCACAAGAACCAGCTCCCACTCTCAACCTGACCAACAACTCCTCTACGGCTCTAGCGCTCACCACTCCTACACCTGGCCGCTAAAGTGGACCAGCTGTAGTGCAGACCACCTGTCAACACAACACAGCAAGAAGGTGTCAGAGATCTGGGCCAGGTGCCTGCTCACACACCTCGGCCACCAGTGGCCCCCTGATGGCAGGCAGAGAGACAAATAGAGTGTGTGTGTGTGTGTGTGGGCGTGTACGCGTGTGCGTTAGGGATGGGACGATAAGTCGATAAGCGATATTATCGATAAGCGATATTATCGCTTATCGTGATAAAAAAAAACATGATAATTGTATCGTGGAGATTTAATTTATAGTGATATCGTCCTCCGTCATGCACTGGGATCAATTCACCTTTTATTTGCCGAGCTGCATGTCCAGTACCACTTAAACCCTCTATTGGTAAAAGGTACTTATAATATACCTAGTTGATCTTGGTCTTTATTTCACTCTCTATCAAATGTCTTTGCCAAAAAATAGCCGATCTACAAGCTCACAACGCGTTGCGTTGCAACGCGTTGTTAGCTTGTAGATCTGATATTTTTTGGCAAACGTTCCGCCCCAGGATAATGGATTTTAATTATCATGATAATATCGTAAATCGCGATTTATTTTGTCACAATAATCGTGATACCACATTTTCATATCGTCCCATCCCTAGTGTGCGTGTGTGTGTGTGTGGGACTTATCCCACGTTATGCTCTCTCTGTCTCTGAGGTCTCATTGTCTCATTTTCTGTAGCGAGGAGCGAAATCTGTTCAGGTTGCGACCAAAGTTGCCCCCTCTACTTCCGTCATGCTGTCATTCTCGTATCTATTTCTGTCTTTGTCAACAGCAAGCCGTCATGTCATGTTTGTAGGAGGAAGATAATGGTTTTCTATGTTAATGCTGTATATGAGAGCACGGGTGGGCAACTGTGATGCTGTAAAGAGCCACACACTCCAGAGGGCCACAATGCATATACAGTCAAAAATAGGAAAAACTGCGACGCATTTTGAGCTTGTAGATCTGCTATTTTTGCTAATATTTTAATTGGTATCCTGATTTTTTTTTCTTTTTTTTTCAAATGCATGTACAGGTTCTTATGTTACTTACTTTACGAACTTAATCACAAATGCATTGTTAAAAAAAAAAAAAAAAAAAACGACTAGTTGTGGGCTACTAGTCATCAAGAAGATACTAATATACAGTCAACTGAAGTAATTAAAGCAGGTCATGTTTGTACGTTTGGAATTATAACAGCCGAAATCAATAATATATCAGCATTCAGCAGGGGCGGCATAGCTCAGGGGTAGAGAAACTGGTATTAGAGCACGAAGGGTATAAATCCCGAAGGGTTCCCAGTTCGAATCCGGGCTCCCCCTGAGTTAATGTCGAAGGGTCCTTGGGCAAGACTCTGAACCCCTAATTGCCTCCGGTGAGTAGGTTGGTGCCTTGCATGGCTTCCTCCGCCACCGGTGTATGAATGTGTGTGTGAATGGGTGAATGTAATGCACAATCTATGTAAAGTGCTTTGGATTAAAAGCGCTATATAAATGCACCATTTACCATTTACCATTTATTCTGATATTAACCTGCGGGACGCATTAAGTGAAGATGGGGGCCGCATGTGGCCCCCGTGCCGCCAGTTGCCCATTTATGCATAAGAGGTTCATGGGCGATATTGTTTCAAAACTCACCAGCAGAAAAAAGTGTGTGTGTGTGTGTGTGTGTGTGTGTGTGTGTGTGTGTGTGTGTGTGTGTGTGTGTGTGTGTGTGTGTGTGTGTGTGTGTGTGTGTGTGTGTGTGTGTGTGTGTGCGTGCGTGTGTGTGTGCGCGTGTGCGTGCGCGTGTGCGTGTGTGCGCGTGCGCGCGTGTGCGTGTGTGCGTGTGTGCGTGCGTGCGTGTGTGTGTGTGTGGGACTCACCGTCCTGACAGTGAGCTCTGGGGGGTTGTCGTTGATATCAGTGATGGAGATGAGGGCGGTGGCCGTGTTGGACAGGCCAAAGTTCAGGTTGCCCTCCATGTCGGTGGCCTGGACGATGATGGTGTACTGGGACACTTTCTGCAAGTAGAAACACATGTGTGTGAGAGAGAGAGAGAGACGGACAGACTAGCCCATTTAGGCCTAGAATTATTGAATGCTTTAACCAGTGAAAAATAGCAGATATACGAGCTCCGTGGCCAAATAAATATCATTTTGGGGATCCTTCACATGAAAAGGTTTGAGAACCACTGACATAGTAGTCTCCCAAGAACAGACTAACTGAGCTCCAGTTAAGTGAAAAGGACCTTTTCTTTGACGATGGCTGGCCAGATTGCTGACATAGAAACATAGGGTTTTCAAAAAATCTTAGAAGGATTCAAAAGACACTTATAGAATCGGGTCAAAATTCTAATTTGCACAATTTTTCAAAAATAGCTGATCTACGAGCTCGCAGCGCGGCACTCGGTGCCGCGCTGTGAGCTTGTATATCTGCTATTTTTCAATAGTTAAAGCATAAAATAATGATACACAATATGTGTACCCGTTCTAAATGGACTAGACAGAGGGAGGGAGAGAGAGTGCATAAACGAGATGAGAGGGATGACTAGGGATGGGACGATATGGAAATGTCACATCACGATTATTGTACAAAAGAAATCGCGATTTACGATATTATCGCGATAATCAAAATTATCCTGGGGCGGAACATTTGCCAAAAAATGTATGCTATGAAAAGGAAGAAAACAGAAGGGGCGTTCCCTTTTATTTGACGACGGTTAATAGCCAGGTTGCTCATACCCCAACATACTTCACTTTATTTCATCAACCCTCCCCTCTTCACAACAACACAGTAACTGGGATTGGTTGGTGCACCTTATTTGGACACTAACATCTATGGTACTGTACAACACGCACACACACACACACACACACACACACACACACGCACACACACACACACACACACACACACACACACACACACACACACACTAACAGACACTAATACACACTCGTTGCGCTGTTGAAGTCGAGGCAGTGCAGTGTGCAGTGAGGGAGCGTTGGTGAAAGGCTTATCCATTACAGCCTAAAAGTCTCCTCTCTCAGCTGTGGGAGCAGGGCCCAGACCATCACTCATTTTAATGGAGGTGCCGCCGCCACTCTCAGAGGCACCGCCATGCAGCAGATAATACAGTGGCACTGGACAGTGTTTAGCTCGGTTAGATTGAGAGGGACCAGCCCCATGTCACCGTGTTACGAGCACAGTGCATTCTGTACCACGCACGCACACTCACGTCAGATTGAGATGAGATGACATATACTTTATTAATCGCTGAAAGGAAATTAAGGTGTTACAGCAGCATAGTGTGACAATACCTAGATAAACTACTGGACAAAAAAAGGACACAACAAACATATGGACACAAATACAAAAGACCTGAGTCGATCCATGACTCTGTGCATGAGGGAAAGAGTCCTTATACATGTAAATTGTACAGTCTGATGGCAGTTGGCAAGAAAGAACGTCTATACCGCTCCGTGTGCATTTTCGGGGGGAAAGTGAGCCTCTGGCTGAAAGTGCTCTTCCTCTCCTGCATATCACCGTAAAGAAGATGGGAGGGGTTAACCAGGATGGAATTCAGTTTGTCCCTAATCCTCCTCTCTGCAACTGACCTCAGCCCTTCCATTCGCATGCCAACTACTGAGCTGGCCTTCTTTATGGTTTTATTGTCTCCACCAGCCGAAGGCTGAGGGAGAGTATGTTTTCCCCTCCGTCCGTCCGTCCGTCCGTGCGTCCGTGCGTCCGTGCGTGCGTCCGTGCGTGCATCCGTGCGTCCTCGCAGTTTGTGAACAGCTAATCTCAGTCACCGTTGGCCCGATCGCTGCCAAACTGAGCACACACACTCCCTGGATGCCAATCTAGAACCTCTGCCCCACATTTTTCAAATCAGCCTCATGGTGGCGCTATAACAGGCCGTTTTGTGTGGCCTGGTTGTTACCAGCTAATCTCTGGCGCCGTTGGCCCGATCGCTGCCAAACTGAGCACACACACTCCCTGGATGCTAATTCAGAACCTCTGCCCCACATTTTTTAAATCAGCCTCATGGTGGCGCTATAACAGGCCGATTTGTGTGGCCTGGTGGAGACCTGTGCTCGGAAGAGCACTGCTTCTAGTTTAGCTTGTAGATTGATAACTAAGGCAGATTCAAGCTACCTTCTTTTTGAGTTTTTGCTTTCAAACGCATTTTGCGTTCACACGCAACAGAGCAAACCAACACAGGAAAAAGGAAGAGCCAGAGAGACTGAATAGGCCAGTCAATCTAAGGAAAAAAGGGGCATGACCCAAAATAAATTGCAATAGTAATCATTCAGGGTTTTTTATGATCCTTAGGGTCATCCAAAACACATGTTAGAAATCTTCCAAAATATACTTAGTGGATCAAGGTCAATTCAGGGGGTTCATGTTTGGGTCCCTTCACTTACTATACAGGAAAAAAGACCCCCCAAAAAATCTTCTTTAAGTAGCATGTGAGGCGTTTAACTGGGGGGTTTTCATGATTCCGAATCCATTGAAAACATTTGTTTTGCACGAAAAACATTCCTCGGGCCAAAAACAGACCCAAAACACTATGGTATAGTGATGGTTTAGTGATGAGTCGTCACTTTTCACACTTTTGTGGGGTCCATTTTTAGCTTGAGGAATGTTTTTCGTGCAAAACAAATGCTTGCAATGGATTCAGAATCATGAAAAGCCCCTAGTTAGAACCCTCATGCTACTTAAAGAAGATTTTTGAGCGGTGGTCACAACGCTCCTATACGTGGCCGTGTGTGTGGGTCTGTCTGTCTGTCTGTTTGTCTGTCTGTCTTGTCTGTTTGTCTGTCTGTCTGTCTGTCTGTCTGTCTCCGGGTATGTAGCCTGCAGTAACCTTTTCTGACCACACAGGGGCGCTGTTGTTCAGGATAGGCCAGGCATAGGCCAGGCACACTCACACACAAACACACACAGGGGGCACACACACACACACACACACACACACACACACACACACACACACACACACACACACACACACACACACAGGGGGCACACACACACACACACACACACACACACACACACACACACACACACACACACACACACACACACACACACACACACACACACACACACACACCACCGCTCAGTTCACACGAGTGTGATTTTTTAGGTATTGTTTTCCTGTATAGTAAGTGAAGGGACCCAAACATGAACCCCCTGAATTTACCTTGATCCACTAAGAATATGTTGGAAGATTTTTAACATGTGTTTTGGATGACCCAAAGGATCATAAAAAACCTTGAACCATTACTATTGCAATTTCTTTTGGGTCAAACCTCAGATTGACTGGACTAGAATCCATCCACACAGTGCTGAACCTTGCCTCTGTCCATGGTACTGAAAGTTCATTATGGAGAAAAGTATCTCCCCCTCTCTCTCTCTCTCTCTCTCTCTCTCTCTCTCTCTCTCTCTCTCTCTCTCTCTCTCTCTCTCTCTCTCTCTCTCTCTCTCTCTCTGTATACGCTTGTCTGCTATGTGGCCTTTCTTAATCCGTTTGGCTCAAGCTTCCATTGCGCCAGTCTTACAGAGGGAGGGGTTGTGTGTGTGAGAGAGAGAGAGAGAAAGAGACAGACACACAGAGAACCTAAGCGTCAAGGACATGGCCAATGCTTTGAGCGCAGGCTACTATACAGTGTTTGGCCTCAGATACATCTTGTGTCAGCGGGCTAACGTGGTGCTATCTCCTGGTTAGCAAAGGCACGCTGACCTTGGGGTCGTAACATCTAATGACCTGTGGAGCTCTGACAGGGGCGTCACAAAGGGGGGGGGGGGGGGGGGGGGGGGGGATGTGGGACTGAGTTACTAGGGCCCAAGGTGGAGGGGCCTTAAAATGCTTAAGCTATTGAAAAATAGCAGATATGCAAGCTCACAGCGTGGCACCAAGTGCCACACTGTGAGCTTGAAAATGTGTGAATATATGTATTTTTTAAGCAGACATTTGGAACTAAAATCTTGCTTCTGGGAACCCTGGAACTAAATATTTTGAGATGGGGGTCCGTGGCCAAATACATATCATTTTGGGGGTCCATTAACATAGAAACATAGGTTTTTCTGAAAAACCTTAGAAGGATTTAGAAGACATTAAGAATCAGATCAAAAATATTGAAAGACCTTTTGAGAGACACATTTTCACGAATTTTCAAAAATAGCAGATCTACAAGCTCGCAGCAAGGCACTCTGTGCCGCACTGTGAGCTTGTAGATCTGCTATTTTTCAATATTCAACGCAAAAAATAATGCGTTCCCAATCTAAAGGGGTTAAACCCCTTCCCCTATGAAGAACATTCATGGGGGGGCCCGACAGTGAATCCTTGTACCCAGGGCCCAGGATTTGGAGCGACACCCCTGCTGCATTGATGTTGGAGACTGCCTGGAGGAGTGGAAGTAAGGCTCGCTAGAGGAGGTCGTGCAGTTGTTGGGTGCAGACGAGTGTTATTGATTCTTTGCTTACGTGCCTTTGCTTCTTTTGACTTTCTTACTTCTATCTTGGTTTCCTTTCATATTTTTTTCCCCCGTCTCTCTGGCAGGCCTGCTCTCCCGCTCGCATGCTATACCCTGGGTTCTCTCCCTCTTTTGATATCTTGCATATCTTGTTATCTTTCTGTCTGCACCTCCGTTGTCAGGTGTGCTACCCCTGCTCAGAAGGTGTTCTTACCGTCCACCACTTCCTCTCTCGTTCCTTCCTCTGTCTGTCTGTCTGTCTGTCTGTCTGTCTGTCTGTCTGTCTGTCTGTCTGTCTGTCTGTCTGTCTGTCTGGCTAGTGTTGATCATAGCTGTTCACTGCCGATCAAAATTTGGACATTTTGCCGCACGCGGCCACAGTTTTAGCCATAAAACAAACATCGGAGATAAAGGGCTTTAAAGATGGGGAAATGCATTGGAGTATACGGCGAAAAACCTGTCCTGTCGAATATTCGACTATTTGAATACTTTGAGGTCGAATAATTCGAATACTAAAAATTACTATTCGTGAATGCCCTTGTCCAGACCATGAATGCAGTTTTTACTACGGTGAAAGAAATCGGCCTCTTTCCATGCCATACCTGAAGGCAGCATTCAAGAGAATTGCCTTGTCCAAACTCTCCTGAACTCAAATGCAGCATCTTATGTTGAAAGAATTGCCCTCTCTGTGTAGAAATCCATGCCGTTACGTCACATCTCCAGTATTGACTTGATTATGCTTAGTTGAGTGTGGTATCAAGTACCGAAAATAGCCGACCTCCAAGCTCACAACGCGTCTATTTTCAATATATTCACCAAAAGGCCCTTTTAGAAATGTCAGCCCCTGCCTCTCCAACATTCTCTGCACGTCCCTGCTGTCTGAGTCTTTTATCTTACTTTCTCCTCTCTCTCTCTCTCTCTCTCCTCTCTCTCTCTCTCTCTCTCTCTCTCTCTCTCTCTCTGTCTTCCTGGTCCTTTCTTTGTCTCATTCTCTCCTCTTTCTCTGCCTGTCTGTCCGTCTGCCTGTATGTCGGTCTGAAGCCGCATACGCATCACTTGAGTTACTTTTGGGTAACTGTCACATTTTTGCGTTTTGTCAAACGACAAATGATATTATCTGTCAGTTATAAAGGTTACATATAGACAGTCATATCGGTCAGATCAGCGAGACGGGTATGAAAGACTTAAACCCTGGTGGTTCAGCCAGTTAGTATACAGACCATATCTCATGCTGTCGGGCCGAAACGTGGCAAAATGTTCATTTTTGGGAAAATGAGCTCAAGTGGATTTAGGAGGTTTTGACCGAAGGGCTTTTTACTACTTTTCATTGGTTCAATATTATTTTAACCAACACACAGACGTAAAGGGTGTTCAATAGCACATATTTATGAAGGAAAAAAAGCTAGTTGGTTTGGCAGAAAGTGTGGAGTTTATCATAGTTTGGGGGCCATTTTGTGACCAAACAAAGGGTTATACTGAAAATGCGGACTGGATTTACATGCAAAACACTGTGAAGAATTGTCTGTCGTCGTCATCACGTTTGTATATCTGGCAATGGGAGAACAGTGATGGCATGAAGGAAAACATGGTTTGGACTATTTTCAATCAATGGCTTGGATTATGTGTACTTTCCACGAAATAAGAACAACATTATTGTGGAAATAGATCATGTTGGTGGACTAGAAACCAGTTTTGAACGTGAGTAGCAATAACTTTATCAACATTTGTTTGTTTATGTATGTTGGTCTTCAACGTTGATAGTAGCGCGAGTTTTGATGCTACAACCACGGGGTTTGCAGCTATGTAATCACAAGACTCGTGGCTTTCTATAGGTATGCGACATATAGGTGAAACACACGCTTGCGTGGACGTGAATGTTTGTCAAAGTACGGCCGGCGGGCCCGCCGGCGGGCCGAGAACTGATAAGAGGTTAGGAGGTTTTGTCCCAAGCACTTTTTACTACTTTCCATTGGTTCCATATTATTTTAACCAACACTCAGATGTAATTCTGTAACCCTAACCCTAACCCATGTAATGTTCAATATCCCTGATTTATGCCAAAAAAATCAAAAAACTAAAAAATGGAGTTAAGAGTTTTTGGCCAGACAGTGACAATATATAATGCACCCTGTGAGCACAAGGACCCTGGTTCAAATCCCACCCCCATCTTGTCTGGCATGTCCCTCCTCTCTCTACCCCCGGTTTCCTTTCTACCATAGAGCATTGTTTCTCAAACGTTCCAATTTCAAGGTTTCCCCTTAACTCTGACAGTCTACAAATGGGTTCATTTGGTTCCATTTGTACACTGTCCATTTAGACTCCCCTAAAGCTACTGTCAGAGTCCCAGGAATCCACTTTGAGATACACTGCCAAATAGAGTATCTGGAATGAAGCGTAACATGCAAATACATCTTTCATCTTAAACCCCGGCCTGCCACAGTCACTTAAGAGCCTGGCTTCATGGGAGACGCTTCAAACACATGTTAATCTGTTCCTTATTAATGAAAACTCTCTACAGGCTGACCTTTATTAGACTCATAATGAAATATCAATACTGGTTCCCCTTACAGAGCAATCCAGTAAATAGAACCTTTGATGCATCCGTCTCTGTCTGGACACACACTGAGAGATCCACGCATGTACAGTACTTACAAACTGAGCTATTGAAAAATAGCAGATATACAAGCTCACGGTGCCGCGCTGCGAGCTTGTAGATCTGTTAAGCAAATTTTGCTTCTGGGGGGTCCCTGGAACTCAATATTTTCAGATGTCATTTTGGGGGTCCTTCACATGAAAAAGTTTGAGCACCACTGACAATAGAAACGTTTTCAAAGACTTGCACACATTTTCACGATTAAAAAAAAATAGCAGATCTACAAGCTCGCTGTGAGCTTGTATATCTGCTATTTTTCAATAGTTAAAGCACAAAAAGTGAGTGAATCCTTGTACCCAGGGCCCAGAATTTGGTGCGACACCCCTGCAAACCAGCAGTAGTGCTCTCTCTCTCTCTCTCTCTCTCTCTCTCTCTCTCTCTCTCTATCTCTCCCTCTCTCTCACACACACACATACACACTGGTGGCGGTGGTAGTGTGTGGGGGGGGGGGGGCATCCTTTTCTGCAGGGCTATATGGCTCACCTGAGAGCAGTTGTGTGTTTATGGGCCTGTGAGTGCATGTACCGATCTGCTCACGCTCCACTGAATGGGAACTGGTTGGAACACACACACACACAGGCTTGCACGCACGCACGCACGCACGCACGCACTTACGCACGCACGCACGCACGCACGCACGCACGCACGCACGCACGCACGCACGCACGCACGCACGCACGCACACACAATGCAAGATAGCAATCGTGCACGCGGTCACAGACACAGATTCAGACGTGCACATGTCACTCGCATTCATGCATATACTGTACATTTATACAGTACATTTATGCATACACAACAAATATATTGTCACTGTTGGGCAGAAACCTCGTATCTCCAAGTTTCAAATGTGTATGTTTTTTTCATAAAGCAAAGCCCTGCTTCATCATACAAGGCCCTTGCGCAAAAGTAGCGAAAACAGCAGATCTACAAGCACACAACGCCTCGCGGTGCGAGGCGTTGTGTGCTTGTAGATCGGCTGTTTTCACTAGTTTAAATCATTTTCAAAATGATAAATACAAAACAAACGGTTTTGGACATATAAGGTTTCCACCCGACAACGACGATATGCATGCATGCACATACTCTCACGCATCCACGCACGCACACACACACACACACGCGCGCGCGCGCGCCACACACACACACACACCCTCAAGCAGGGTCTCTGCTGTCAGAAAGTGGCTGCCCTAACAAGCCAATAAAGGGTCTCTAATGAGTCCTGTAGCAGAAGTGCAGAACAGAAGCTCTCTCTGTTAGAGTAGAGTCCAGCAGCGAGAGGTAATAAGCCTTCCTCTCCCACAACAACCCAGAACAACAGCTCAGCTTCTCCCGCAAGCCGTCAGCAGGGACGTGCTGGGCCCCTGATTCAGCCCGGGAAAAAGAGTTGGAGAGGCCCTCATTGCGCGCTATAGAGAGAGATCTCTCTCTATAGCGCTGTTGCTACTCAAAGATTTGCCATTTCAGATCATGACAAGTGACAACCCAGTGGGCCAATTACTGTACATGAGTTATATTGCGTTGTTGTCGGGTGAAAACCTTGTATGTTCAAAACCGTTTGTTTTGTATTTATCATTTTAGTGAAAACAGCCGATCTACAAGCACACAACGCGTCGCAACGCGAGGCGTTGTGTGCTTGTAGATCTGCTGTTTTCACTACTTTTGCGCAACGGCCTTGTATGATGAAGCAGGGCTTTGCTTTGCGAAAAAATTTATACATTTGAAACTTGGAGATACAAGGTTTCTGCCCGACAGTGACGATTTACTTTGTGGCCGCCCAGCCCCCAAAGTGGAACGAAGGCCGACATTTTATTTACATTTTTTTCCTAATGGCCGGCCTGGACCGGCTGGGAATGAACCGGCCGTTCGGGAGTTGTCCCGCTTTTCCCAATGGCCAGCACGTCCCTGGCCGTCAGTCTCCTAGACTTTAGTCTGTGGGTGTTGCGGAAGCCATCTGAGGCCATAACAACACCTCGGCACAGGGCTCCAGGGGCGTCACAAGGGGTAGGAAAATGGGACTGAGTTACTGGGGCCCAAGGTGGAGGGGCCCTAATAACTTTATCTATTGAAAAATAGCAGATATAGGGGCACGGTGGCGCAGTGGTTAGCGCTTCGCCTCACAGCTAGAAGGTCCTGGGTTCGATTTCCGCTGGGGGACGCTGTGGGCGCTGGCGGCGTGTTCCTCCTCTGCGTCATCAGCGCCCACACCCTAGGTGGGGTTGGCGATAGGGCCTTTCTGTGTGGAGTTTGCATGTTCTCCCCGTGTCTCCTAGGGTTGATACCCTCACAAAAACATGCACGTAATCCTGGTCTCAATAATTCCTCCCCCTAGCCAGCTGGGGCGCCTGATGGAGGGGAAAGGAACTGGTTGGAATAACGTGTTCCTTCCACGCGCTACGTCCAAACCAGGGAAATCTCCACTGTCAGGTGAAAAGAAGCAACTTGGACTCCTCATGCATAGAAGAAAGCATGAGGTCAGTCCGTTGTCTCCCCAGGCGCGGCAGAGGGAGAGCAGAGCCCAGGATTACATAGGCAATTAGCACTGGGTGAAAAAATGGGTTACAAAATTGTGGGATAAAAATTAAGTAAAAAAAAAAAGAAAAATAGCAGATATACAAGCTCACAGCGCGGCACCGAGTGCCGCGCTGCGAGCTTGTAGATCTGCTATTTTTGAAAAGTTGTGAAAATCTTTGAATATATATGTATTTTTTAAGCGAACATTTCTAACTCAAATTTTGCTTCTAGGGGGTCCCTGGAACTAGATATTTTGAGATGGGGGTCCGTGGCCAGATTCATATCATTTTGGGGGTCCTTCACATGAAAAAGTTTGAGCACCACTGACATAGAAACACAAGTTTCTTGCACGTTATATTCACGATTTCTCAAAAATAGCAGATCTACAAGCTCGCAGCGCGGCACTCGGTGCCGCGCTGTGAGCTTGTATATCTGCTATTTTTCAATAGTTAACATTCATGGGGGGCCCACAGTGAATCCTTGTACCCAGGGCCCAGCATTTGGTGTGACGCCCCTGGCCATAACAACACCTCGGCACACAGGGCTCTACCGACACTAAATCCCCCTGTGCCTTATCCCTGGCACTAAATTAGGTAGTTTACCACCCGGGTGACAGAAGAAAGGACGAAGCGGAAAAAGGGCTCCAGGCTATCAGCAACTTGTTGGCCGCTAATCAACAACTCGAGCCAAGAGAAGGGCCAGAACAGGATGGAAATATCTGTGTAGCACGGAGTTAACTGCAGTCTGGTTCATACCTAGTCGTACAACAGTGTCCCGCAAACCAAAGAAGCTCACATCACGTCACTTTGCGTTATAGGCATAATGGTGCGCAAGCAACTAGGCTGTGTGTGTGTGTGTGTGTGTGTGCGTGCGTGCGTGCGTGCGTGCGTGCGTGCGTGCGTGCGTGCGTGCGTGCGTGCGTGTGTGTGTGCGTGCGTGCCTCTTTGTTAGCAGGAGCACAGCTGTGAAAAGAGAAACAAAGTGGCATCTGACAGAAAAATAAAACAGATTTTTCAGGCAAAATGTTTGCAAACTAATTAAACCTGAACAGGACTAAAAATCAATCAATGTATACATAATTCAATAATGAATTACTACTCGCACAGAAGTCCCAGTCGTGCAAAACAATTTGGATGTTGTCACAATCCGTCTCTTCTATGTCTGTCTGTTTCCATCTTTGTCTCTGTTTGTTTGTCTCTTCTCTCTGTATCTCTTTCTATTCTATCTCTGTTTCTGTTTGATCTTCGCCAGGCCGAAAGGCATGGCCGAGACTATGTTTTGCCCCCTGTCTGTCCGTCCGTGTGTCTGTTCGTGTGTCCGTGTGTCCGTCTGTCCGTTAACAGCTAATCTCCGGCAACGTTGGCCCGGTCGCTGCCAAACTGTGCACACACAGTCCCTGGATGCCAATTCAGAACCTCTGCCCCACATGTTTCACATGGGCCTGTTCTAGTGCCACCATGAGGCCGATATTTGCAAAACAGTACTCCTACATACTTTGTCCAAAAATCACGCAAATCTGTGCACAATATCTCTATAGTCATGTCACACCATAGAGGTTGTGTGTGGGTGTGTGTGTGGGGCTACAGATCCCATGGCCTGGACTCGAGGACATGACCGTAACCCTGACAACAGACTCAGCCATAGAGTTGAACAGAAGTGTGAAGAAAACGCTAATAAAGCTCTGTATAATGCTAATGGTCAATGCCATGTGAAAGTGTGGGATCAGTTGCTGAAGCAAGTGAATAGATAAACGTGGAAATGCATTGAGCTGACTGACTGAGAGCGTTAGAGCGTTAGAGGCGCTAGTCTAGAGCGTTAGAGCGTTAGAGGCGCTAGTCTAGAGCGTTAGAGCGTCACTGACTCCATTTACATCTAGGATGCGTGCGATTGATTCATTAGATGGAACATTTCACTGACAGCTAAACCTGTACCTGCAATTAAATTAAATTAAATTAAATTAAATTAAATTAAATTAAATTAAATTAAATTAAATTAAATTAAATTAAATTATGTAATATGTGTAATAATACATAATTACACAATATTATGTATAAATTATGAACACATCCTCGATTAGGCAATATTACCCATTGTCAGAGTACTTTGTGCAATACCCAATTATCCAAGTACTATTACTTGGAGGCCGGTCTATGACGGTAGTACAATGACATCATATTGATGACATCAGGGATCTCCATATATACTGTAAGGAGATTTATTTTAGGAGAACCGCAGATCTGACTGATCTAACACTGGACTCCCTTGGGTCCTCGCCGATATGCTGTATATGCCGATTTGTAAGTAGAACGGTCCAACGATTCTCAAGATACACGAAGGACACTTGCATGCAGGCAGAGATTCACGTAATTTATAGAGATGCAATTCTTTAATTAAATTATGTTACATTTGAACCCAAATGCTTTATGGACATGACAAGGAGAATAATACGTAAACTGCCAATGCAATGCGGTTGTCACAAAATGGAAGTACAGTAATATCCAGAACAGCATATCTGCATCAATAAAATGAAGAAAAAAAAGAAAAAAAGAAAAATGAATAAACCCTTTATCTTCACTGTTGGGCAGAAACTTTGTATCTCCAAGTTTCAAGTTTTTCACCATATAAAGCCCTGCTTCATCAGACAAGGCTGTCACACAAAAGTAGTGAAAAATGCTGATCTACAAGCACACAGCGCCTCGTTGTGTGCTTGTAGATCTGCTATTTTCACCATTTCAGTGAAAAAAAAGATAAATACATGTCTTGGACATACAAGGTTTCCACCCGACAACGACGATATGCTTGTTAAACATGAACAATAACAAAGTGCACAGCTCAATCCAATAGTAATTTGTTTTTTTAACCTTCTTTAACAAGCAAATATTTAGTTTTTATTCTCTCTTCCAGTTTCCCTTCCTCTGCGCTTCCATTTCTACCGCTCCGCTGAGCTCTCCCAGGTAAAGGGCTGCGACTTCTAGTGAAATAAAAATGAATTACTTAGCACGAAGAAGCAGGCCTAAAAAGAACAGCGCAAAAATACAATTGGTTCATTCAGACACACAAGCCCGCTGTGGATTGTGAAAGGATGGCAACACTGTTGTGTTCTCCGAAGCCTCTTCCAGGAAATCTATTGTGCATTCAGATATCGTCGTTGTCGGGGCGGAAACCTTGTATGTCCAAAACCGTTCGTTTTGTATTTATCATTTTAAAAACAATCTAGACGAGTGAAAACAGCCGATCTACAAGCACACAACGCCTCGCAACGCGAGGCGTTGTGTGCTTGCAGATCTGCTATTTTCACTAGCTTTGTCAAACGGTCTGGTATGATGAAGCAGGGCTTTACTTAACAAAAAAATGTATGAATGTGAAACTTGGAGATACTACGTTTCTGCTCGACAGTGACAATATGGTATTGTACATCCAAGATTCTCTCTCTCTCTCATAAAAAACAAGCAGTCAACATCCACCCACGATTGCCAACTCCTCTCCATTGGATGACAAACACAATCCTCCACGGGGCTTGTGCTGTCTGAGGGCTAAATCCTCACAGAGGCAGGTAATAGGCGCCTCTATGCTGACTAACACTGACTCAGCACCTCTCCAGAAAGCACCGTAAAGGCCCAGGGCCATTTAGGCGCCCGGCTCTGTGCCTGAATCCCCCAGCCAGGCCCTACAGCTCCTTAATAGGGCCAGCCTGTGGGCGCTCATGTCCCCGGAGCTGTCAATGGCAATGTCCTAATCATGCTGCGATGTTCCAGCCTGGAAACACAGCAGTCAGTGCTGGCAGACAGGGGCGTCACAAAAGGGAGGGGGGGAGTGGGACTGAGTTACTAGGGCCCAATGGAGGAGGGGACTTAATTATTTTATACTTTAGCTATTGAAAACTAGCAGATATACAAGCTTGCAGCGCGGCACTTGAGCTTGTAGATGTGCTATTTTTGAAAAGTCGTGAGAATGTGTGCAAATCTTTGAATATATGTATTTTTTAAGCGAACATTTCTAACCCAAATTTTGCCTCTAGGGGAGTCGCTGGAACTAAATATTTTGAGATGGGGGTCGCAGCCGCTGTGAGCTTGTAGATCCGCTATTTTTCAATAGTTAAAGAGCAAAATGTGAGTGAATCCTTGCACCCAGGGCCCAGGGTTTGGTGCGACACCCCTGTTGGCAGACAGCGAGGTACTGCACATGCAGCGCCGTGCCTATTCAGTGCCCAGGGGGTGGGGTTAGAGGGGAGGGGGGGAGGGAGGGGGGTTTGAGATAGCCTGGGGGAGAGGAAAGACAACAGCTCTGCTCTGCATGCCAATCTATGCCGTTCCAAGGACGGCGGGCACACAGGGAGATTGGCCGTGCCAGCTGTGACATACCAAGGCCCGCTGTGTGTCTCTGCATGTGACTTTTCACTTCAACTCGGTGCAATTAAAATCGTTATATTGGCACCGCTGCTCCGAACAATGAACAATGAACAATACAAACCAAAAAAAAGCATATCGTCGTTGTCGGGTGGAAACCTTGTATGTCCAAAACCTTTCGTTTTGTAGTTATCATTTTTAAAATGATTTAAACTAGGAAAAACAGCCCATCTACAAGCACACAACGCCTCGCACCGCGAGGCGTTGTGTGCTTGTAGATCGGCTGTTTTCACTACTTTCGTGCGACGGCCTTGTATGATGAATCAGGGCTTTGCTTTGCGAAAAAAACATACAGATTTGAAACTTGGAGATACAAGGTTTCTGTCCGACAACGACGATATGGAAAATCACACAATACGAATAAATAATTTGCCGTGCAAGTGTTATAAATAACAGCAAATGGGGGTCCGTGGGCTAATAACATTAGTGATGTCACACTAACATATTAATGATGCCCTGTCCGTTTCTGTGTGGAGTTTGCATGTTCTCCCCGTGTCTCCTATAGGGTAGACACAAAAACATGCAGTAATCCTGGTCGCTATACTGCCTCCCCCTGGCCAGCCGGGGCGCCTGATGGAGGAAGGAACTGGTTGGAATAAGGTGTACGTTCCACCCGTTGCGTCCAAACTGGGGAAAACCCCACTGTCAGATGAAAAGAAACAACTTGGACTACTCATGCATAGAAGGAAGCATGAGGTAAATTCGTTGTCTCCCCAGGCGCGGCAGAGGGAGAGCAGAGCCCAGGATTACATTAGCCTTGCGTAGCCAGGCTTTAAAAGAGAAAAGCCTGGTGACAATATAAGGCAGAAAGCGCTCAACTTCCGCCGTGTGAGCTTCCCGGAAGTGAGCTTCCCCGGTTTTCCCCTAAGGTAACTTCCGTTAAACGCAGCACTTCCGCTAGAAATCTTGGAACCAACCGGAAGGCATATTGTCTACAGGGTGGGATTACATAGGCAATTGGCACTGGGTGAAAACGGGCTACAAAATCGTGGGATAAAAAAAAAAAAAAAAAAAATATGCCCTGTTAGAGAGATCCCTGTGATGCCAGGGGGAACAAATCCCTTGTATGCCCATATATGGAGATCCTTGATGTCCACATCCCTGATGTCCACATCACTGTGGCGCGACCTCACCCTTTAGGGTGAGGTCGCTTGTTGCCCTGAGGCGTCTTACTAGTGTAGAGTCCAACAGGCACAGGCGGATACACACAGGCCCCTACAGTACAGTACATACAGTACAGTACCGTACAGGAGGGCTTATGTATACATGCATGTTTACAGCTTAGCCCAGCTGGTTAACCTGTGGGCTGAAATACGCAGTGGCGTTGTGAGACCCCCGGAGGTGAGAGGTCCCGAGCCATGAGGGTACGAGGGCCGGGGTAATTGGTATTCAGCGGAGGTGATCAGCGCACGCTAACCTCCGCTCACCCCCTGGCCTCCTCGTCACAGGGACAGCCCAGTTCACCCCTTAATTAAGCACATGAATATTCTAATGGGCAGAGGAAAGCTAAAGGAGGGGAGCAGAGAGCGTGAGAGAATCTAATGCATCGTCGTTGTCGGGTGGAAACCTTGTATATCTCCAAGTTTCAAATGTGTACGCTCTTTCGCAAAGTAAAGCCCTGCTTTGCCGTACAAGGCCGTCGCACAAAAGTAGTGAAAACAGCAGATCTACAAGCACACAACGCCTCGCGGTGCGAGGCGTTGTGTGCTTGTAGATTGGCTGTTTTCACTCGTTTAGATCATTTTTAAAATGATGAATGCAAAATGAACGGTTTTGTACATACAAGGTTTTCACCCGACAACGACGACATGAGGGTTTGCATGTTGTTGTTGAGCCTATGCAATCAGCAGTGTGTGAACAAGTGTAGAGGAGGGTGTATAAATCATGTGATAGGATAGCACAGCAGTGTGTGTGTGTGTGTGTGTGTGTGTGTGTGTGTGTGTGTGTGTGTGTGTGTGTGTGTGTGTGTGTGTGTGAGCGCGTATGTGTGTGTGTGTGTGTGTGTGTGCGCGTGTGCATGTGTGCGTGCGTACGTGTGTGGCTGTCTATGCATGGACTCAATTAAAATCGAGAGTGTAACAAATGGAATGGATTTATTTCCATTTCCATTTGGTTCCATACTGTAGGCGTTGTACACAGTTAAATTAACATTGAGGATCTTTGTAAACACCAAACTTCCACCCTGGAGTGTAAACAGTATGCGTATATCATTACGTTCGGGCAGAAACCTACTGTATACAATATTATTGTCTACATAAAGTAGTGAAAATAACCTAGCTCTACAAGCTCACAATGCATCACGATTCACGACCACGACACATTGTGAACTTACCTGGTATTTTCTGCTACTTTTGAAACATTGAAAGTGGTTAAGTGTGCCTGAAGGTTTTATAAATAGCATACGAATTACAAATATTAACAAAAGCTTGTGACTAAAATAATAACTACATTGTACCCATCCGTCGGAAAACACTGGTTCTTTATCCCATTTCCTGAAAAGTAGCGGTGTTCCGTCCGTCAGTGACAATATCTGTGTGTCCCTCGTGTGTGTGTGTGTGTGTGTGTGTGTGTGTGTGTGTGTGTGTGTGTGTGTGTGTGTGTGTGTGTGTGTGTGTGTGTGTGCAGGGGCTTCACAAGGGGAGGAAAAAGTGGGACTGAGTTACTAGGGCCCCAAGGTGGAGGGGCCTTAATTATTTTATACTTTAGCTATTGAAGAATAGCAGATATACGAGCTCACAGCGCGGCTGCGAGCTTGTAGATCTGCTATTTTTGAAAAGTTGTGAAAATGTTTTGAAGTGTGGGTCCGTGTGGCAAAATACCTATCATTTTGGGGGTCCTTCACGTGAAAAAGTGTGATTACCACTGACATAGAAACATACTGTAGGTTAAAAAAAAAAAAACCTTAGAAGGATTTGAAATATTCAAAGACTTGCGCAAAATGTTCACGACTCACTCAGGCAGTGAACCCTTGTACCCAGGGCCCAGAATTTGGTGCGACACCCCTGTGTGTGTGAGCGCGAGCGCGTGCGTGTGCATGCCATGTGCGTGTGCGTGTGCGTGTGCATGACATGTGCGTGTGTGTGTGTTTGTGTTGGTGACCTCAACAGCAGGCGGGTGAGCGCCCAGGTGCGTCCCAGTTTTAGTGGGAGGATCAGAGGCAGGTGGGACCGAGACTGGTTTGATGTGTCCAGATTAATGAGCTCTTCCTCAGTCACATCAGCTGCTGCCGCTCCACTGCCTGAGCCAACGCCGTGCTGGCCCGCATTCACAGTCACCACCCCTTTGTGTCGTCCCACAAATGTTACCGCCGTCGTCATGCCGTGCCAGCTCTTTGTAAAAACCTGGACGCGCCAGGAGCATTCATGTCCGCCATGTATCATTCGCGTATCAACCTGAAAACAAAACCGTCAGTTTTGTTCCGCGAGAGTTTGTTTTAACCTGTTACTAAGGCAGAGTGCAGTAACTATGTTTTCAAATTTCACCAAAAAATGGGTTTTAAAGTGTTACAGCTTATCAGCCAAATGAGATAAAGATATAAAAGTGATATTACACTGATTGTACATCTGTTCTTGAGGTAATTGTTCATCCCCCAATATCATAAAGGCTAATTTGACCGTTGGGCGACACAAATATGTCGGTGTGTCCCAAAACGTAGTTACTGCGCTCTGCCTTTGTAGGGCAGTGTACTGCATGTGGTTATCCTCCAAAATACGCTTTCCCCTGCGTGTGAAAATCACGATTTTAAAATGTCAAAGCGTCGTCTGTCCCGGGGATTAGTGCTCAGAAGGTCCGGTGGGACTTGAAATATAAATATTATGAGACAGATCTGCACGGCTTCAGATCGGCACTTGTCCTTTTATGACACTAATAAAATTCAGCCAACAAAATTAAAGGAGACCAGATTACCATCGTAATGAGGGGTGTGTAAATTTGAGTGCCTGAATCGGATAGCCAGATATAGTCCTTGAATGTTAAAGAGGCGGTGCCATAGTTTTGTACTTTTTCTGCTTTGTAGTATGTGTCTATGGAGTTGAACTTTACTCCAATACAGGGGTCTTCAACGTTTTCAGGCCGAGGACCCCTTAGTTGAGAGAGAGATGAAGCAGGGACCCCCACAACCTTTTCATAGATTCCATAGTTTCATCGTTTGACAGCACAATCATCAGTGTATTTTGGATTCATGTCAATTTGTTTTAGGGGGTCAAAAATCATCATGGCACCCCATCTTTAAACAAATGATCCTCAATGTCGGGTCCATGGACCAGCAGGGGTCCAAATGGATCCTTTACGGGTCTGTAACACCGAGTGTGTATAAGTGGAACCAAATGGACCCGCGTTTGTACACTCTCAGTGTTAAATTAAAACAGTGGATTTCAAAGTAGAGATTGGGGTCAGAGAGATAACCCATTGTAAGAGTCCATTTGGACCGCTGCGATTCCCAACGTTGAGAACCAATGTGATACTGTAGATCAGGCGTCAACAGGGGGTCCGGGACCCCTAGGGGGTCCTTAGAGTTACTACATGGGGGCCGCCAAATCTTTGAGTAATAGAAACTTTTACTTTTTTATATTAACCACTTGAACCCTAGCATCCATATTCGAAGAACTTTAGCCAGAAATAGCAGATCTACCGGTACAAGCTCACAACGCCTCACGCTGGGAGGCGTTGCGAGCTTGTAGATCGGCTATTTTCAGCAAAGAGGTTTGGTGTAGAGGGGAAAAAGAGCAGAATAAGTACAGAGTGAAAGGTCAACTTGATTAAGTATTGACGGTCCAAATGGTTAAATATCTGAAAACACAAATTGACATGAATCCAAAATACACTGATGATTGTGCTGTCAAACGATGAAACTGTATGGAATGGGCATCTATGAAAAGGTTGTAGGGGGTCCCTGCTTCATCTCTCTCTCTCAACCAAGCTAGGGGTCCTTGGCCTGAAAACGTTGAAGACCCCTCTGCTATAGATTACAGAGAGCCACAGAATATAAGATGAGAACGTGTACATTGTGTGAGTGTGTGTGTGTGTGTGTGTGTGTGTGTGTGCGTGCGTGCGTGCGTGCGTGCGTGCGTGCGTGCGTGCGTGCGTGCGTGCGTGCGTGCGTGTGCGTGTGCGTGTGCGTGTGCGTGTGCATGTGCGTGTGTGCGTGTGCGTGTGCGTGTGCATGTGTGTGTGTGTGTGTGTGTGTGAGTGTGTGTGTGTGTGCGTGTGCATGTGTGTGTGTGTGTGTGTGTGAGTGTGTGTGCATGTGTGTGTGTGTGTGTGTGTGAGTGTGTGTGCATGCGTGCGTGCGTGCGTGCGTGCGTGCGTGCGTGTGTGTGAGTGTGCGCGGCTGTGTGGGCGTGAGACAAGTCCGCAGGCTGAGCAGTCTGTCATAGAAAGACTTGTGCTGCCCACGAGCCACTTGAAGCAATCTGGGATAAACAAAAGTTGACCCTGCCTGACCTGGCTCATTAGTGTTGTAACACAACAGACAGAAGAGGGTGTGGGGGCGGTAGGGTGTCTCTAGTGGCCGGGAGGAGGGTGGACACAACAACCACATGGCGCATGCACCAACTTCTGGGCCCTGGGTACAAGGATTCGCTGCGGGGCCCCCCATGATTGTTCTTCATAGGGGGAGGGGGTTTGACCCATTTAGACTGGGAACGCATTATTTTGTGCTTTAACTCTTGAAAAATAGCAGATATACAAGCTCACAGCGGCGAGCTTGTAGATCTGCTATTTTTGAAAAATCTTTTTCTAAGATTTTTTGAAAAACCTATGTTTCTATGTCAGTGGTGCTCTCAAACCTTTTCATGTGAAGGACGCCCAAAATTATATTTGGCCACGGACCCCCATCTCAAAATATAGTCCAGGGACCCCCAAGAAGCAAAATTTGAGTTACAAATGTTTGCTTCAAAAATACAAAGATTTGCGCAACTTTTCAAAAAATAGCAGATCTACAAGCGAGCTTGTATATCTGCTATTTTTCAATAGCTAAGTATTGATTGATTGATTGAAGAATTTATTAGAAGTTTGCAATAGAGTTTCATGACAGTACAAATCACTGGTACAAGGTCAACTAAAAGGAGATCCTAGAAAGCCGAGGCTTATTTCCACAGGAACCACACTTTAAGTATCTCATATAACATTGAAAGACAGACGGATAGAACATAGTACTTTATCTAATGAAATAATTAAGTCCCCTCCACATTGGGCCCTAGTAACTCGGTCCCACTTTTCCCCCCCTTGTGATGCCCCTGGGTGGACACAAGCACATGGCACCAGGCACATACTCAAAAGTACACACGCAGTTACAGTACGCACGCACCTGCAAGAGGTCAGGCAGTCAGACAGACAACATAAAGCAAGCAAGTCCCTTGGGGTGGGTGTGGGGGGCGGGGGAGGGGTGCTTTATTAGTAGAGAGACTGGAAACTGAGGGCAGAGAGAGAGGGGGAAGGACATGAAACACAGGGTCTCTGGGGACGTCGTGATTATGTGGTTGATGCACTGTCTGGTCAGTTACCCCAATAAACTTTAATAGAACATGAAAATAATGGAAACAATACTGGTTTGCCGGCGTAATGCATATTAGTGTGACCTTGAGCATGAATAGCCGACATACCCCTTAATCACTGAGACCTGATGTGAGGGTTACATGGCCTTATTAGTGATTTGCTGAAGGAGTTGAAGGTGAAAACCGCAATGCAGAGGGTAATGGAGCTTCACATACAACAGATCAATGCATTACAACGTCATATGACAGATAGTTATTTTTTTTTAAATGCAATGAAGTGGACACAAATGGCAATGCGTGACATAAAGTGATGAAATGGGTTTACAACAGAGCCAGCAACCTGCAGTGAGCCTCAACCTCTAACCCAGTGGTTCTCAACCTTTTCAGGCGGGGACCCCCAAAGTACTCATATTTGAACTGGGGACCCCCGCACTGACGAGCACTACTTGGAGTTGGAAGAGTTGAGGCATAACCTTTTGTTTAAAAACGTCTGATTGTGAAACTAGCAGATCTACATGCTCACAACGCCCTATTTTCACAATTTCTGCCTCTGATATTTGACAACTTGGCCAATGTTTAATGTTTCATTTTAGAGGTATTAAAAAAAGGTTTTAAAAGTCCTTAAATTGTCACTTTAGAGATGTGCAGATAGTACCCTCTAGTGTCTAGTCTATACACTTAAACTTTATGTCGGTTTGTTTACTCTCAAGTGAGAAAACAATGTTGCACATTAAGTTAATCATCTGGGGACACCCCAAAATAATTAATCTGGGGACCCCCCTGGGGGTCCCGGCCCGGCCCACAGGTTAAGAACCACGGCTCTAAGCCAACCATAAACTGACCTCTCTGTCCAGGCCGGCGGCCACGGTGACGATGTCTCCGGTCTCGCTGTTGATGGTGAACATGTTGGGGATGGGGCTGTGGGGGGTCTGGGACAGGATGCGGTAGCGCACCATGCCGTTGGCCGTGGTGTAGTCGTCAGAGTCGTTGGCCGTCACCTGCATCACCGACGAGCCTGCCAAGGGAAAGGTTGTTGATGAGCAATGTTGTTTTTGACAGCAAATTTAGATTTAGTTTTAGTCATAGTCTTTTGAATAAAATGTCTTTTAGTTTTAGTCATAATTTAGTCCCCTGAAAAGTTTTAGTTTTAGTCTAATTTTAGTCGACTAAATATCATACGTTTTTAGGCGACTAAATCTACAGTTGATTTAGTCAACTGAAATGTATTTTGGCAGGCCTTGATGGCATTGTAATGACTGATTTTACACTTGGTTGTGTGCTGAAAATAGCCGATCTACAAGCTCGACTATTTTCAGCACGCGACACCTGAGAGCAACCAAACATAAAATGATTCTCTTCTCCACTAGTCCCTCCCTGACGTTTTAGTCTAGTTTTTATTTGGTTGACTAAATTGTCAATATAATTAGAATTAGTTTTAATCATCACAATTAGTTTTTATTTAGTTTTCGTCAGTGAAAAAAAAACGCAGTCGACAAACATTTTTCGTCATAGTTTTAGTCGACGAAAACAACACTGTTGATGAGTAGTTGAACCCTTTTCAATGCCCAATGATGCCTGAAAACTATACAACCTAACAATTAGGGGTGTAACGATACATTTTAACAACGATACGCATCACGATACATGGTTGACGATACGATACATGGACGATATTGGTTAATTCATGGCGATACGATTCGATTCGATTCAATGATTTAAAATCGAAATTACATCTGTGTGAAACTTGTCAATAGTGCAAGGGAAAAATCTATTATTATGGATATAAATAAGCAAACACTGTGATTCTCTGGCAAATACATGGACATTATATTTCAACACATATGGACAAACCCGCACCCAATGAACACATTTATCAATAGACAAAGAGTAGCTATTCATTTTCCTTCTTAAAATTGCTAAATACAAGGCACAAATACTGTTTCCATAAAATCAATTATTTGCACTGCAAAACGATTCGATACCGATTATCATTAGCATTCTAAAAAGATACAGATACGATACAAAGCCAAAACGGTACTTTTGCATATCGATATAGTAGATCATTGCAAATTAAAATACATTTTTCGATTCAGTTACTATATACCGTTACACCCTAGCTACTAACAATGCAATTGGTCCAGTCTTGAGGGAGCCATACATACAACAGACAGCCAGACAGACAGACAGACATACAGACAGACATGACAATTTGCTCTAGAGATGCTGTAAAATGTTCTGTAGTGGAGAAAAACATTTGGGCTTGAAAGTTTTAACACACAGCATGAAGAAGAAAAAGAAAAAAAAATGAGAAAAAAAAAAGAAATTGTGAAAATAGAGCTATTATTCAAGCCTCTTTACAACTACTGAATAGGATGTGCTTTTGTAAGACCACCACTATCTGGAGACACTGAAAAACCAAGAACCAGAAATGAAAGACCATGAATATAATGATTCACTCAGACGTTACAAATCACAGCGCATTCTCTGTCGTGTAGCGGCAAACTGCTCAGGGTTAGGGCTTTTAGAAGCCCATAAACAAACAAGGTCTGGTCAATAAGACTGCTATTTTAGGCAGCACCGCTGTTTGCTGTTCTGCACATCAGCAGGGCTTTAGAAGCAAAGTTTCTATCTCTACCGAGTCTACCAACGCTGGGGGTCGACATTTTCCACCATCCATTATTTTAGCCTTCAGTGGGCAACGCTGCTCCCCGCAATGGTCCGATGCTCTCTCCCTATTTGTCTTGGAATCCCAGATAAACACTGCCATTTAAGGTAGACATGGGGATGCGTTGTTGTCCGTCAGCACGTGTGTGTGTGTGTGTGTGTGTGTGTGTGTGTGTGTGTGTGTGTGTGTGTGTGTGTGTGTGTGTGTGTGTGTGTGTGTGTGTGTGTGTGTGTCCTCTACTCTGTACCACACGCTTCCCCGAGCAGAATTATTGATTTGCACAAGCTTGTCAGCCCGGGCTCACAAATGTGACCAGGCAATTAGGAGCACTCTGTGTGGGAAAAGAGAGAGATGACCTCGCACCCTCTCACCTCCAGGGCTCAGAGAAAATGTCACTTTCCATCAGGCAGCCATTTACAGGCCACCGCTAGCGCCGCCACTACCAGGATGTTGCCAAAGCGGGAGGGGATACAGAGAGAGCGTAAATAGGTATACCACATGTGGGAGACTCCAGGAACAGTAGGAACCAAACAAGCACATCGTCGTTGTCGGGAGGAAACCTTGTATGTGAAAACCGTTCGTTTTGTATTCATCGTTTTAAAACTGATCTAAACTAGTGAAAACAGCCGATCTACAAGCACACAACGCCTCGCGGTGCGAGGCGTTGTGTGCTTGTAGATCAGCTGTTTTCACTAGTTTTGTGCGATAGTCTTGTGTGATGAAGCAGGGCTTTACTTTACGGAAAAACGTACAAATTTGAAACTTGGAGATACGAGGTTTCTGCACGACAGTGACGACATGCAGTTGTAGAGTTGAAATTAAATGGGGATAGGAAAATAAAAGGAGGGTGGCTGCAGACCTGCAGAACAACCATGAAGAAAGTCATACTTTCTGCAGAGCAGAGAATGTTGTGAAACTAGAGCAAAGCATTCTGGTTATTGTTGCGTTCATTGTTTGGTCCAGTGTGGGGCGTCATTTGTGGATAGGAGATGGCAATTATTTTGTCACCCCCGCATTTAACCTCAAAAACAGTTTTGAGGTTATTTATTTTCTCCACCTTTGATGTTGCTTGCGGAACTCGAAACTCAAGTCATTCTTGTGGAACTCGGTTCCATCACCTTGTTCTTGACTGCATCATTATCGTGCAACGCTCATCAATTTAAAACAAACATGAGTACAAACACAAAGAGGCAGTGTAGATGATGATTGAAAGAAATCCTGGCTATAGGTTGAGGAGGTAAATGAGGAAGACTTTATTGTACACTTTATTGTCTCTAAAGGGCTTTGCACACAGGTCCGTTGCGTTTTTTCCATTTGCTGCATGATTAAGATGCATTGGATTTGGTGTGCAATGTAGTACGGAATCCTCACTGCGGATCCGAAAAGGAGTCATAAAAGGAGTCAATGACTTTTTACGTCAGTCGCATTTGGATATAAAAAAAGACAAAAGATATAAATGATACAAGCACAATCAGAGTTATGGCAGAGTTAAAGAAACTCTTGACACCAACAGGCCTGTTTCCAGTTCAGTGATCTATGATCTGCAAGCAGATGGAGGCAGTGCAAATAATAGAGAACCGTATGGCTGTGATGGCTTTGCTCTTGAGATCTGAGAGGTTGGGGACAAGAGACATACGGTATGGTTTTGGAGGCAGTGTGTTTAATATGGATACATCTGTTCTAATTGGAAGCGGTTAACATGGTGGTGGAACAGGGGGGGGCAGCAGAGTGATATGGATTAGGGATGGGACGATATTATAATTGTCATATCACGATTGTTGTGACGATAATCAAAATCCATTATACTGGGACGGAACATTTGCCAAAAA